>NC_091074.1:95375530-95678560 GCF_032405125.1 Capricornis sumatraensis | reverse complement strand
CACTAAGTGCCAAGATTATGTGACTGTAATTGGTAAGGGGTTATATACATTGTCACTATTCCAGTTCTTTCAAAGTCCTCTCCACTCTTACACAGTTCTCTGAGTCTAGCCGAGCCACAAACACTGCTGAAGAAATCAATCAGTCTACTAATCTTTTTCTTTTTTCCCCTTTTTCTCTACTTGGTGGGGGCGGGCCGGGGGGGGGGGGGATTGGAGTGGGTCATTTAAAAAAATTTTTACATATGATCAAGGAACAGATACATACATGGCAATAATAATGCCTTGGGAAAAAAAAGCACAAAACAGCAAGCATTTATCTAGTGCTTATTATGTGCCAGGTCCTTTCTGAGTACTTTATAAATTGATTCAACTCCCACGCCAACTCTTGGAGAGTAGTGCTTTAACCCCTGCTTCAGGCCTCAGAGGCAATCATGAGCAGAGCAGTGTGTCTCTGGGACAGGGGCATCTGTCTCTGTGAGGCTCACAAAGACTGGGCAGCAGTCCTCATTGAATTCCAGCTCTGACTGTAGGAGAGTACAAAGGACAGGGGACACCTGGGTTACCAAGGAGGTCACATACTGGAAATAAAAAGCAAAAGAACACTTGAAGTCAACACTATTAAGAGTAAGATACCACTGGATGTGGATCTAATACATGTTTTGACTAAACTAGAACAAAGGTATC
Source organism: Capricornis sumatraensis (assembly GCF_032405125.1). Taxonomy (NCBI): domain Eukaryota; kingdom Metazoa; phylum Chordata; class Mammalia; order Artiodactyla; family Bovidae; genus Capricornis; species Capricornis sumatraensis. Next base: position 95,677,876 of record NC_091074.1, on the reverse strand, counting down.
ATAAAACCTTAAAGGCAAAGAAATAAAGCCAGTAAAATGGACCTTAACATGGAGGTAGCAAAACAATCTTTCAATTTTTATATTTGTACTACAGGATGAAACTCTAATCACATACGGTGCAGATGAATATTTAATAAGAACAGACTTTGTTTCTAAACAAGTTGTTATTACTAGTGGCTTTTAAAAACATCTTTCCCTTTAAATCTGTATGATTTATAATTTTTAGAAGTACACTAGGGAATATTACTCTTTAGAAAATAATTCAGCATATAAACTCCTTTTCATTGTTTAAAATTATGAAGTTTACAAAGACTACAATAGATCTTTAAAAATACAGAATGAAAAGCAAGCCTGTACTGAATGGACATTTCAACCTCAGACTATATGCAAGTGATTTCTTCTCCAAGGCAAATCTGGAAAAATGAATTGGCAGGCACCATTCTCATATTCCATAGAATGCACATGTCAGGCCTCTCCACAAGGCATAATGTGAAGTAAAAAAACTGCAACTCTCAAGACGTATCAGATAATCTGATGTCGGATATTTATACTTATACATAAATCATTACTTACATCTCCTAAAAACTAAGTCTGTAAATAATATCTTCCTCTGTATTGTTAAGTTTATAAAGACATTCCACAGAACACCTGTCAAGTATGATCCAAAATGCAAGAGAAATCTGAGAGATTATTAATCGGATGGAGGTGGCCCTGTATGACTCCTCACCCAGAACAGGCCTCTCTCTGCTTCAGCTGAACCAGATTCTTGTCAAGTATGGTGAGGAGTTGGCTTTCATGGCTTTGTAGCTCTTCTGTGATCCTAAATCTTGGTGCTGGAGAGCCAAGGAAGACTGAGGCAACAGGCAGCTTTGGAAGCTGCTTACTAAAGTGATTTCCTTATCCCCATGCAGGCTGCATGTGAATTAACATTCAGAACCTCTTTCTGACCAGCCAATCAGAATAAAACTTTGCGGATAAAACTACTAGGTTTTAAAACTAAGAGGTATAAATCAAGTGCTAGGTCAGGGAACAGGGAAAATCTTTCAAGAGGAGGGGGCAAAGGGGCAGTGCTGAGATGGCGAGCAAAGAGGGAGGCCATCCACCTGCAGCTCAACTCAAAGTCCACTCAACAACAGGTGAGGTGTACATGGGTCACAGAGATGAAATGGGAAGGGCGAAACTGAGAAGCAAAATTCAAGTTTCACGCCAGGATGAGTTCATGCTTCCTTTGATTAAGCAATATGAGGTAGGTTTTGGAATCAAATTAACCTGTTAAACATCGTATGGACATAAACATATCAAGAGACTAATTACAAAATACTGGATTAGCTCAGGTGGCAGGTCATGGAAATCTGAATCAACAGAGTGGCAGCAGAAACAAAAATGAATTAAAAGATGGCTAATCTAAAATAGCAAGTTGTTCAAGAATCTCTTTAGTTAATACAAAAGTAAAGACCTGTCTATATTGGTAAACAATGCAATATGTTTACACTGCAAAGATTATTTCCTGAACATGCAGCACTTCTCTTAGCTAACAACAATCCTACTAAATGGTGGAGTGAGGTCATCAATACAACTACTAGATATAATATCCTTAATTAGTTATGTAACCCTGAAGAAGGTCCTAAGATTCAGTTTCCATATCTATGATACAGGAATAATTTACCTCTTAAGCTTGATGGTGCAATATGAGACAATGGGATAATGCCTATCCCACCTGTGGATGCCACAAATGAACCTGGAATCTAGTATAAACTCAAAGGTCAGCTAAATCTGATGTTCACAGCCTGCAAAGTGAAATGTTTCAAACTGTCACACAAAAGTTGCAGTGAGATTTTATATTCCAAAAGTCCCTATTTGGGCCACAGGTTTGGAATTTAGACTTCTGACAGTCTTAAATTCACTAAATGTATACACTAATATGGAAGCAATTCTCAGTATCAGAGCAAACTAATTAAATGTTGGCATGCTATTAACCCTCAGAATTAGTAAATACAGTTAAAGCCATGTAAGCTGCATGGCTGAAAACACCTAAGAGTGATAAAACAAAATCATGAATATATCATTTTATGACTTCTGAAAATCTTAGTATCTTCAATTTAATTGTCCCAAAAGGGTAGCTTTTCCACGAAGGTATGAATTATACTGACATTATGTATTTCATCTAGTTCTGCAGTTTACTTGCCTTTAATTTGCTGCCCAAATGTGTAATGTGTGAATGATGGCAGCACTACAAAAGAATGTAATTTTTAAAAGAAAAAGCTTTGCACAGCTGCTTGTAATAAAATAAAAAAACCTAACAGCAAGGGCTGATTAGATAAATATAGTAACACATGCATAAGTCTGAAATAGATCTGAGGAAAACTGTTACAGAGGACATTTCCTTGACTATCCTGACAAGCAATTTTAATGATTAAATGTGCCTATGCATGTATATGTACACATTTAAACACTAAAAGCTATTTAAAATATTCCCTTAAAAGAGTCAAAGTTTAATTTCTTATTTTAAACTATCAAATGCTAACTTGGTACACAGTGAAGCTATCATTTATAGAAATAACCTTTATTATTTAAAATCAAAAGCATAATGTGAATTAGCTTAGAAAATGGCTTTTTAAAAATTTCCAAAAACAATCTAACTGCTCATGAATTAAAGCACTGTAACTTATGCAGCCCTATTTAGAAAATAAATGAAAGACAAGTTTTAAGTTCTGGCATTTAATCTGCTATTTTACAGAAACTAAATATAATTAAATTTAAGTAATGTCATACAAACATTTTGCTTCATTTTCATCTTATTTTAGAAACAATAAGGGCTGATCATTGGTAATATATGGAAGTATTTGAAATTGCTTTTGGCGAGTCTATTAAATCAGTTAGTGAGGCTTAAACTGTAAAACAAATACACATCTACCCAGATTGCAGCAATTAAGCTTATGGTTTATTTAGTGGCATAAAATAACACTTCATAAAATCTATCCTAAAATAACATTTGCTAATAAAACTGACCAAGATTATTCTGAAATTCGATACTTCTTATAATGAGATGACAAATGGGACTCTTACTGCTGCCCCTCCCCACTTCTGTTCCCTAACCATGTATGTTTAAGTCTATTTATGGAATTTTCTATTCTGTATGTCTGTTCTCCCACAAGTATCATGCTGTCTTGATTTTTTTTATAGTATGTCTTGAAATCAGGAAGTATGATTCAGTCAACTTTGCTCTTTGCCTCTCCATAAATATTTTTAAATCACCTTGCCATTTTATTAAAAAAAAAAAGCTGCTAGGATTATAGCTAAGATCTATAATCTATAGATCACTTTGGGGAGAATGATATAATAGCAATATTGCATTTTCTGACACATGAATGTCTTATGTCTTTTCATTTACTTCAGTCTTCTTTCATTCCTCTCTACCATGTTTGATAGTTTCGAATGTACAGATTTTACACATATTTTGTTAAATGTATTCCTAAATATTTCATATTCTTTGATGCTACTATAAATGGGACTCTTTTTTAAATTTCACTTTTCAATTGTTCAATGTAGCATTATAGTACAATTGATGTTTATACATTGACCTTGTATTCAGAGACTCTGATGAATTCAATCACTAATTCTAATAACGTTTTTGATAAACTACTTAAGATTCTCTCTGAACATGATCATATGGCACGTGTGAATAAAGAGTTCTTCACGATCGTTTCTTCTTCTTGCCTTACTGTACTGGCTAGATCCTACAAGTAGAATGTTGGAGACATGGTGAGAGTGGACGTTCTTGCCTTGTTTCCATTATTTGTGGGAAGGGGTTCAAGTTTTCATCACTGAAAACCTATAAGCATTTTACAAAGGCCTTTTGCCAGATTGAGGAAGCACCCTGTTATTCTAATTTGCTAAGAGTTTTTAAATCATGAATCAATACTGAAATCTATCAAATGCTTTTTCTGCAAACACTGAGATGGCCACAGAATTTTTCTTTTATTCTGTTAATATGAATTATATACTTCTATAAAATAGATTAAGCCCCACTTAGTTACATTACCTTTTTAAATGAAAAAATTTTAATGTTTGTTGACTACTGACTGATTCATGTAGAACAGTCTGTCTCTTAATAAAATTTAATCGGGGTGGATAAGTGATCGCAATATTCAAGCTCCTTTAGGATTTATTACATCAGTTCAGTTGCTCAGTCGTGTCTGACTCTTTGCAACCCCATGAACCTCAGCATGCCAGGCCTCTGTGTCCATCACCAACTCCAGGAGTCCACCCAAACCCATGTCCATCGAGTTGGTGATGCCATCCAACCAACTCATCCTCTGTCGGCCCTTTCTCCTCCTGCCACCAATGCCTCCCAGTATCAGAGTCTTGGAGTTTCAGCTTTAGCATCAGTCCTTCCAAAGAACACCTGGGACTGATCTCCTTTAGAATGGACTGGTTGGATCTCCTTGCAGTCCAAGAGACTCTCAAGAGTCTTCTCCAACACCACAGTTCAAAAGCATCAATTCTTCAGTGCTCAGCTTTCTTTATAGAAATTCACAAATTTCACATCCATACATGACCACTGGAAAAACATAGCTTTGACAAGATGGACCTTTGTTGGCAAAGTAATGTCTCTGCTTTTTAATATGCTGTCTAGGTTGGTCATAACTTTCCTTCCAAGGAGTAAGCGTCTTTTAATTTCATGGCTGCAATCACCATCTGCAGTTATTTTGGAGCCCAGAAAAATAAAGTCAGCCACTGTTTCCCGATCTATTTCCCATGAAGTGATGGGACCGGATGCCATGATCTTCGTTTTCTGAATGTTGAGCTTTAAGCCAACATTTTCACTCTCCTCTTTCACTTTCATCAAGAGCTTTTTAGTTCTTCTTACTTTCTGCCATAAGGGTGGTGTCATCTGCATATCTGAGGTGATTGTTATTTCTCCCGGCAATCTTGATTCCAGCTTGTGCTTCCTCCGGCCCAGCGTTTCTCATGATGTATTCTGCATATAAGTTAAATAAGCAGGGTGACAATATACAGCCTTGATGTACTCCTTTTCCTATTTGGAACCAGTCTGTTGTTCCATGTCCAGTTCTAATTGTTGCTTCCTGACCTGCATAGAGGTTTCTCAAGAGGCAGGTCAGATGGTCTGGTAATCCCATCTCTTTCAGAATTTTCCACAGTTTATTGTGATCCACACAGTCAAAGGCTTTGGTATAGTCAATAAAGCAGAAATAGATGTTTTTTCTGAAACTCTCTTGCTTTTTCGATGATCCTTGCAGTCCAAGGGACTCTCAAGAGTCTTCTCCAACAGTTCAAATGCATCAATTCTTTGGCGCTCAGCTTTCTTCACAGTCCAACTCTCACATCCATACACGACCACTGGAAAAACCATAGCCTTGACTAGACAGACCTTTGTTGGCAAAGTAATGTCTCTGCTTTTCAATATGCTATCTAGGTTGGTCATAACTCATATGACCCAGCAGTTCTACTCCTGGGCATACACCTGGAGAAAATCATAATTCAAAAAGATACATTCATCTCCATGTTCACTGCAGCACTATTGACAGTAGCCAGGACATGGAAGGAACCTAAATGTCCATCAACAGAAGAATAAAGGAGATGCAGTACATATATACAATGGAATATCACTTAGCCATATAAAGGGACAAAACTGTGCCATTTACAGAGATGTGGATGGACCTAGAGACTGTCATACAGAATGCAGTAAGTCAGAAAGAGAAAAACAAATATTGTATGATGCTTATATGTGCAATCTAGACAAATGATACAGATAAAATGATTTGCAAAGCAGAAATAGTGATAGAAACATAGAGAACAAACATGGATATCAAGCAGTGAAAGTGGTGTGGGATGAACTGGTAGACTGGGATTGACATACATACACTACTATATATGAAATATGTAACTAATGAGCACCTACTGTATAGCACAGGGAACTCTACTCAGTGCTCTGTGGCAACCTAAATAAGAAGGAAATCCAAAAAAGGGGAATATACGTATACATATAACTGACTCACTGTTGTACAGCAGAAATTAACACAACAATGTAAAGCAAATATATTCCAACAAAGATTAATCTCAAAAAGAATTTTTATGTCTGTTTTTATGAGAGATACTGGTCTGTAAATTTCTTTCTTTTCCTTTGTTTGGTTCGGTAGGAAAGAAATGAGGGAGGGCCTCATAAAATGAGTTGGCACCTGTTCTCTCCTTCTCTGTTTTCTGAAAGAACTTAGGTAGGACTGGTCACAATTCTTCCATAAATGGCCAATAAATTTTACCAGTGAAGCCATCATGCTCAGAGTTTTCCATCTGGAAAAAAATTTTAATTACAAATTCAATTTTTTTAAAAAAAAGTCGAGGTATTCAGATTCTACTTCTTATAGCCTTAATTTTCGTGATATCCTGGTATAAAGTTATTTATGATATTCTCTTATAATTCTTTAATAGCTGTAGGATTTGTAGTGATGACTGATCTTTTAATCCTGATATTGGTAATTTGTGTCTTTGTTTTTTTGTTCTTTATTTCTTGATTATCAAATTAGCTGACAGTGCTAATGGCTTTTGGTTTTACTGATTTTTTCTCTAATTTTCTGTTTGTACAAAGTCTTTTTCACTAACTTTATCTTTATTACAAGTAGTGGTTCAGTTCACTGATTCTGGATCTTTCCTTTTGCTTTCTAATATCAACTTTTGAAACTCTAATTCCTCTCTAAAGAGCACTGCTTTAGCTACATAACACAAAATTTAATGTTGTTTTCATTTTAAGATCAGAATATTTTCTAATTTTCTCTTGTGATTTCTTCTTTGACCCATGGATTCACTTAATATTCATTTAATTTCTAAATATCTAGAGACTTTCATTCATTTTCAGTTACTGATTTTTAATTTAACTCTGCTGAGGTCAGAAAATACAGTCTGCATTATTTCAACCCTTTAAAGTTTATTAAAATTTATTTTATCATGTTCATCTTTCTATTTTAATAATATTCCATGTACAATTTAAGTTTTCTATAAACTCACTGATTTTCTTTCTATTTGCTCCAGTAATTATGAAATCTTCAGCAAAAATAGTGGATTTCTTGTGGCTCAGCTGGTAAAGAGTCTGGCTGCAATGTGGGAGACCTGGGTTTGATCCCTGGGTTGGGAAGATCCCCTGGAGAAGGGAAAGACTACCTACTCCAGGTTTGGTCTGGAAATTTCCATGGACTATATAGTCCATGGGGTAGCAAAGAGTTAGACACGACAGAGCAACTTTCACTTTTCCTCTCCTTTTCATTTTCACTGTATCTGCTTCCATTATTTTGAAGTTCTATTACTTTAAAATATCCCTCATTGTTACTAGTAAGATTTCTTATTCTGCAATCTAGTTTTCTAATAGTAATATAGCTATTCCAGCTTTCATATATATCGTTAGCATGTATATCTTCTTCGATTCTTTTAGTTTTAACCTATCTGTATCTTTATAGTTAAAGCATAACTCTTATAAACAGCATATAATTGAATCTCATTTTTTTATCCATCTGTCTTTAATGACATTATAAAGAAAATTTTACATTTAATATGATTATCAATATGGTTAGGTTTAAATTTACCATCTTGAGATTCACTATTTTTCTCATCTGGCCTTTATTACCTATTCTTTGGATTTCCCTGGGGGCTCAGACGGTAAAGAGTCTGCCTGCAATGCATGGGACCTGGGTTCCATCCCTGGGTCAGGAAGACCCCTGGAGAAGGAAATGGCAACCCACTCTAGTATTCTTACCTGGAAAATCCCATGGATGGAGGAGCCTGGCGGGCTACAGTCCATACGGTTGCAGAGTTGGATGGGACTAAGTGACTGACACCACCTATTCTTTTATTATCTTCAAGATTTTAGCATTTTTAATATTCTAGTCTATCTTCAATACTAGTTTATTAACATTTTTTTTTAATGAGTGGTAGCCTTTCTCAAGTAGGGTTTTGGGAGAGAACAAAGCTAAGAGGAAGTGACATGAGTGTTTTTAAATGTCCCAAAGACAGTACACGACTCCTGGATGAACAAGACAGAAGTTAATTAACTATGTCAATACACTCTTCTCTATCTTTCCACAACTCACCCTGGGTCAGCTATGCTATGCTCTTTCTTTAATGACATGGACTATAATCATTCATATCTCAAAGTCAGTAGCAATCAAACCTTCTTTAAAACAGATTAGTGCTAAAAGTTGAAAATCAACAACCAGCATCTACATTATGCCAGACCAAGAGGTGACCTAAAATTACATTTCATTCTTTGTAAGTCTGATCACTCCAAGAATTAAAAAAAAAAAAATCTAGTTCTAAAATTAAATAGACCCATTTTTCTCACTGAAAAGTATGGCCTGTCCACCACATAGGTCACAAGAGGAGTTTTCCCTTGGGTTTCTAACTTTTTTCTTTCTGGGAAGTTTGGGAGGGGGTGTGACAAAGGCTATCTCCAAGCTGTCACTCCTTGCTTTCCCCATGAGTTTTATACTCCTCTCTCCAATTTGGAATGGTTACTATCAGGACCTGTTTTATTGCTATTATTCCTGGATTTGTATTGATGCCCAATTAGGTTGATTCATCTATTTCCCAAAGGCCAAGTTATTTCTTAATAACGGTACTTGGGAAACAAATTTTCTAGCCTTTATACTGAATAGAGAATAAAGTATAAGGAAATGAAATGTCTTTATTAGGACAGTGAAAATGTCTTCATTCTGCTGTTATAACTGAATGTCAGTTTGTCAGGTATACAGTTTTGGGTTACGTGTGTTTGCCTTTAGACTTAGTTGGCAATACTTATAGTATCCAGTGTTAAGACTAATAAAATACTGATGTGAGTTGGAAACTTCTTCATACTTGGATAATTTTTCTTCCTCTCTGAAAATTTTTATAATCCTGTCTTATCCTTGAAACACTGAAATTTCACAAATATATACCCATGGGTGACTTGTTTTCATTAACCGTGCTGGCTCTCAATGGGTCATTTTAATGTAAGGACATGTGTCTTTTCTGCCTCTGGGAATTACCTTGCCTTTCTTTTTTTGATACTTTCCACCCCTCTTTTTTTCTTTTCTCTCACTTCTAATAAGTCAAAAATCAAACATCATAGATTCATTTCCTAAGCACCTCTTTTGCATTTTTCTTTTTGGGGTCTTTGTCTACATTTTGAAAGATAACTTCAACTTTCTTAGATTTTCATATCAGCAATCCTTTAAAAAATACATAAATCTAAAAGCATTTCTTGTAATATCATTACTTCTGCAGTAGCAGTTTTCCTAAGGCCCCCCTTTTTTTTTTCCTTTCATGCTGTCAATTCTTCTTATAAACTCAATGACCCCTCTGGCTGTTTGTTCATTTAAGATGGAAATACAGAAGATAGAACTGCTCTCCTTTTCTCTGTTAGTTGGTTTATTTATGTATTTTTTTTTTGCCAGAAAGGCTTCTTCTTTAATTGGAAATTATAACTCTATGTTTAATCAGGATAGGCAGGCTTTACTTGATGTGAACAGGAATCAACCTGACTGCTGAGCAGGAAACCTCCCCCAAAATAATGAGGGTTTTAATGTGATACCAAAATCCTTATCAGAAGTCTTAATTTTCTAAATTTAGTGATTAATACATATATGAAGCAGAATCAGTTTTTGCCTATTTTGCCTAATAGTACATACCAGCTTCCCTCTGTTTTAAATATGTGTGCACGTATGTGAATATGTGAGCATGTGCACTGTGTATTGGGAGAGTGGGGCAGGGAGACTGATCTGTATCATTTAACAAACGCTTCAATTATATCCTGTTGTTCAAAACCTCATATCTAAGTTATAACCTCTGAAACAGCTGCTGACTCTGAGCCCCTCCAAGATTCCCTTAGAAAGACTGCCTTCCATTTCTTCCGAGGCCCCCAGGCAGTATATCTAGGTTCAGTTCAGTTCAGTTCATTTGCTCAGTCGTGTCTGACTCTGCGACCCCATGAATCGCAGCACACCAGGCCTCCCTGTCCATCACCAACTCCCAGAGTTCACTCACACTCACGTCCATTGAGTCGGTGATGCCATCCAGCCATCTCATCCTCTGTCGGCCCCTTCTCCTCCTGCCCCCAATCCCTCCCAGCATCAGTCTTTTCCAATGAGTCAACTCTTCGCATGAGGTGGCCAAAGTACTGGAGTTTCAGCTTTAGCATCATTCCTTCCAAAGGACACCCAGGGCTGATCTCCTCCGGAAGAGACTGGCTGGATCTCCTTGCAGTCCAAGTCCTTCTCCAACACCACAGTTCAAAAGCATCAATTCTTCAGCGCTCAGCCTTCTTCACAGTCCAACTCTCACATCCATACATGACTACTGGAAAAACCATAGCATTGACTAGACAGACCTTTGTTGGCAAAGTAATGTCTCTGCTTTCGAATATACTATCTAGGTTGGTCATAACTTTCTTTCCAAGGAGTAAGCGTCTTTTAATTTCATGGCTGCAATCACCATCTGCAGTGATTTTGGGGCCCCAGAAAATAAAGTCTGACAGTTTCCACTGTTTCCCCATCGATTTGCCATGAAGTGATGAGACCAGATGCCATGATCTTCGTTTTCTGAATGTTGAGCTTTGAGTCAACTTTTTCACTCTCCTCTTTCACTTGCATCAAGAGGCTTTTTAGTTCCTCTTCACTTTCTGCCATAAGGGTGGTGTCATCTGCATATCTGAGGTTATTGTTATTTCTCCCGACAATCTTGATTCCAGCTTGTGCTTCTTCCAGTCCAGCGTTTCTCATGATGTACTCTGCATATAAGTTAAATAAATAGGGTAACAATATACAGCCTTGACGGACTCCTTTTCCTATTTGGAACCAGTCTGTTGTTCCATGTCGTTCTAATTGTTGCTTCCTGACCTGCATAGAGGTTTCTCAAGAGGCAGGTCAGGTGGTCTGGTAATCTCATCTCTTTCAGAATTTTCCACAGTTGATTGTGATCCACACAGTCAAAGGCTTGGGCATAGTCAATAAAGCAGAAATAGATGTTTTTCTGGAACTCTCTTGCTTTTTCCATGATCCAGCAGATGTTGGCAATTTGATCTCTGGCTCCTCTGCCTTTTCTAAAACCAGCTTGAACATCTGGAAGTTCTCGGTGCGTGTATTGCTGAAGCCTGGCTTGGAGAATTTTGAGCATTACTTTACTAGCGTGTGAGATGAGTGCAATTGTATGGTAGTTTGAGCATTCTTTGGCATTGCCTTTCTTTGGGATTGGAATGAAAATGGACCTTTTCCAGTCCTGTGGCCACTGCTGAGTTTTCCAAATTTGCTGGCATATTGAGTGTAGCACTGTCACAGCATCATCTTTCAGGATTTGAAATAGCTCCACTGGAATTCCATCACCTCCACTAGCTTTGTTCATACTGATGCTTTCTAAGGCTTGTTTAATATAAATATTTTATAGGCTAAACTGCAAACTTTACATAAAACTGTAAAATAAACTGAGACTTTAGAGAAACTATGAGCACATCACAAGCTGCTTGGGAGCCCTGAGTGCATGTGTTCCCTTCAGGTCTGCTTTAGCGGGAAATTTTAGAAGCACAAAGCTAGTCAGAAGTAAAACCAGCTCTCCAGCACCATGATGCAGATTTCTTTAGTATCAGTTCAGAGAGCAGAAAAAGAAGTGTCCCCCTAACCTGCTGCTGTATTTCTAAGAGCCAGGGCTAGCAATGCATGTGCTAGAAAGGTACCCCAACTTCCCAATGTAAAATTCCATGGAACAACTAGCATTTACATGGCACTTTGCAGCGTTCAAAGCAGTTTTTAAGAAGGTAACAAATCTAATAAATCTTACAACAGCTTTGTAGTAGAGATTTATCATTACTCTCATTTCACAAGGAAAGAAAAGCTCAAAGACCTAACCTGCCAAAATTAGTAACCTGCGGCATAATTAGTAAATGACTTAAACTCAGCCCCTTTAACTCCAAAGCTTCACAATGTAGAATAAAACCTGTGTGTCCCTTAACTGTTCACCTGCTCCTTTTTTGTGCTCTCTGGTTCTTGTTTAATGGTTGTAATAGCCAAATAGAAAAACCCAAGGTTTTCAGATGTATGTTTTCAGTTGCCTGCATTTTTTATTTCTTTGGCCCTCATCTACTTGCCCTACAAGTGTAAAGCAGCTGTGAAGCTACTGCTGGGAGCATGCACCCTCATTCCTTGGTTGTGTCTTCAACTGAGTTGATTACTAGCTTCAACTGCCATGTCCCCTTCCTGCTCTCCGGGGTTCAAGGGAGCTTGAATCTCACATAGGTAATATTTGGTCACCTCTTCTCTGTTGTAGCGGGTACTCCAGGCAGGCAGGTTAGATAAGTGATGAAAGAAATCATCTCCACCTTCCTAGTTCCTTTTTCCCCACTCTGTGAAGGCTTTCCTTCCCTAAGGCTACTACCACCTTTTCCATACTAGTTCTTAGAAGACAGATAACAGCGCAGTTTGGCTGGTTCTAGCACCTCCATCTATAAATACCACATTCCTGCCCAGAACTCCTATTCTTGGACTGACAAGTCTGTCCCACTAACTCTAAGCTTTACCCATGAAAGCTCTGGTCACCAAACATCAACTCCAGAGCACTCTGAGGATGCCCTTCAGGAAGGTAAAATGAAGACTGTAAATCCACGGAGTCAAATCTCCTCTAGACAACATTATCATTAAAAGTTTAGTCACAGAATACTATTTTCTTTTACACTCAAACGTACAAAGTATTTCATCCAAACTCTGTACTAAATTACGCTTGAGTACTATCCCATGGGCCTCTTCATCCTAGGTAACATTTCTATGACAAGAATATCCTCTGGGTTAAACTCATTATAACATAACTCACTCCTGTGTCAGGAAGGGCAGAAAATTTAAAGTGCTTGCAAAACCTATGAATATGAAAAGAACACACATGTACACTTACACTGAGAAAAATATGACCCTCCATGTATATATTTTTTAAAACCCCAAGCTTCTATTTTTTATGCTGAAATACCAGTTGCAACTATTTCACAGTCTTCTTTTGAAAGCTGGATACCTTTCCAGCATATGCACTGCTACATCTGGGTCTTCTAAGGTAAATCCATATATCCTCAGTTGTGATGAGTCTATATTCAAAGCCACTGTGCATGATACATCTAAGCACAGAGAAGAACAGCATATACTTAATAAACAGCATTAAGATGCTGGCCTGACTACCCTTTCACCAGGTTTATCCTACACCAAGGTGACATGATTCAGATAATTAACCCTTTCCAAATGCTGAAAAAGTTCCCTCCTAAGAGATGGATTAGCTATAGAAATGCTTACCTGTCCAAAAGGCCAAATGCAAAAGGATGTGACAGAGTCAGAGAGTGATCCAATACAAAAACCATGCAATGTCAGATCTCAATATAAATGCTCAATTTTTCATTTCACTACTTCTGAAATGAAAAATTTCAGAAAAATAAAAATTTTTCAGAAAAATTTCTGAAATTTCATTTCATTCCAAAAATGAAAAGTGACTGAAAAAATTTAATTTCTTTTCAGTATATAATTCTAGTAATGTTTTAATTTTTATAAAAAGAAATGTCTCCAATGATAAAAGTATATTTCATTCTATATGAATTTTTAAATGCTTCAAATTTAGTCATCTTCTAACTCTAAAACTGTCTCTTTGAAATTAGAAGAGAGAAAATGAAGTACTTATTTACTTCACTTATCTTTTTAAAAAACCCACACTATATAAAAATTCAATGAGGCAATATTTTATTTCAGCTGCCTTTCACACAACGTCCAGTAACTAATTAATTGGCTTTAAACACTAGGGCACCTGGGTAGCATTTTAAAATACAACTCAGCAAAAAGAAAAACACTGCCAAATACCTTTATAAAGCCTGCTATCCAGATGGGTACAAACTCTGGCTACAAACACTAACCAAAAAGAGACAAAAAGTCAAGGTCTATAAGCCAAGTTTGCAGACTGTCTCTGAGCCACGGAGCTGGAAACTGCCACCAACTGTATAACATGAACTGGCATGACATGTTTACTAAAATTAAAATACCACTTTAGACTTGGTATCTCTGTGACTCTCTGGACTGTAGGCTCCTCTGTCCATGGAATTCTCCAGGCAAGAATACTGGAGTGGGTTGCCATTTCCTCCTCCTGGGGATCTTCCTCTCTCAGGGATCGAACCCATGTTTCAGGTCTCCTGCATTGGCAGGAGGGTTCTTTACTGCTAGCGCCACCTGGGAAGCTTTTAGACTTGAAAAGGATATGCTTTTTTTAGCCAATTAAAATTCTGGTGAAGGTGATAAGCAACTAAAATTCATTCTGCTTAGTGTAAGGGAAATGAGATTTCTGGAAGGAGCTCAAGGAAGGCTCTGAAAGATAACAGGCATACACCTCAAGTCCATCTAAAAATGCCACAGTCAGGGTCATGCTGTGGGAGCTCCACCACCCCCTGTAGGGTCCCCTGGGAGAGCACCCACCCTGGGGGAGCTCAAGGTTACATGCCCAAGGGACAGGAGGGGGCACTCTGGCTCCCTCCTTAGTGGGAACAAGCTAGGTGATCTCCTCGTGGAAACTGGAGTGTTTTCAGAAAGGAGAATGGACACTAGGAAACCAAAAACCAACAAATGCCTACAGCAGACCATCAACAGTCTGTCAATATTAATATTTCTCAGTATAATTTGATGAAGTCAAGTCATATTTACATGGTTATGGCTCTCAGAGGACTCCAACTATTAAAACATCCCTATATAGGGCAATGTAATCACGACCAAGATAATCACGATGGTGTGATCACTCACCTAGAGCCAGACATCTTGGAATGTGAAGTCAAGTGGGCCTCAGAAAGCATCACTATGAACAAAGCTAGTGGAGGTGATGGAATTCCAGTGGAGCTGTTTCAAATCCTGAAAGATGATGCTGTGACAGTGCTGCACTCAATATGCCAGCAAATTTGGAAAACTCAGCAGAGCCACGGGACTGGAAAAGGTCAGTTTTCATTCCAATCCCAAAGAAAGGCAATGCCAGAGAATGCTTAAACTACCACACAATTGCACTCATCTCACACGCTAGTAAAGTAATGCTCAAAATTCTCCAAGGCAGGCTTCAGCAATACATGAACAGTGAACTTCCAGATGTTCAAGCTGGGTTTAGAAAAGGTAGAGGAACCAGAGATCAAATTGCCAACATCTGCTGGATCATGGAAAAAGCAAGAGAGTTCCAGAAAAACATCTATTTCTGCTTTATTGACTATGCCCAAGCCTTTGACTGTGTGGATCACAATCAACTGTGGAAAATTTTGAAAGAGATGGGATTACCAGACCACCTGACCTGCCTCTTGAGAAATTTGTATGCAGGTCAGGAAGCAACAGTTAGAACTAGACATGGAACAACAGACTGGTTCCAAATAGGAAAAGGAGTACGTCAAGGCCGTATATTGTCACCCTGCTTATTTAACTTATATGTAGAGTACATCATGAGAAACGCTGGGCTGGAAGAAGCACAAGCTGGAATCAAGATTGCCCAGAGGAATATAAATAACTTCAGATATGCAGATGACACCACCCTTATGGCAGAAAGTGAAGAGGAACTAAAAAGCCTCTTGATGAAAGTGAAAGAGGAGAGTGAAAAAGCTGGTTCAAAGCTCAACATTCAGAAAACTAAGATAATGGCATCTGGTCTCATCACTGCGTGGGAAATAGATGGGGAAACAGTGGAAACGGTGTCAGACTAGTTTTTTGGGTTCCAAAATCACTGCAGATGGTGATTATAGCCATGAAATTAAAAGATGCTTACTCCTTGGAAGGAAAGTTATGACCAACCTAGACAGCATATTCAAAAGCAGAGACATTACTTTGCCAACAAAGGTCCGTCTAGTCAAGGCTACGATTTTTCCAGTGGTCATGTATGGATGTGAGAATCAGACTGAGAAGAAAGCTGAGTACCAAAGAACTGTTGCTTTTGAACTGTGGTGTTGGAGAAGACTCTTGAGAGTCTCTTGGACTGCAAGGAGATCCAACCAGTCCATTCTAAAGGAGATCAGTCCTGGCTGTTCATTGGAAGGACTGATGCTGAAGCTGAAACTCCAATACTTTGGCCACCTCATGAGAAGAGTTGACTGATTGGAAAAGACTCTGATGCTGGGAGGGACTGGGGGCAGGAGGAGAAGGGGAAGACCGAGGATGAGATGACTGGACGGCATTGCCAACTCGATGGACCTGAGTTTGAGTAAACTCCGAGAGTTGGTTTTGGTCAGGGAGGCCTGGCATGCTGGGATTCATGGGGTCGCAAAGAGTCGGACGCAACTGAACTGAACTGATACAAGGCAAGAAAAGAATAAACACCTTCTCTTTGGGCTCCATGTAGAATTTTTGTTCAATTCAGATTGTGATAAACATAAACAAAGAATCAACATGTGACAGGCTCTGGTGTTGCCATATGTGGTACCTGTCAAATCAAACACTGTAGTTATTCAGCCAGGAAAATACGCTTTAATTTCCAAATAAATGTGCAAAGTAATATTCTTTACTTTAAACAGATAATAGGTTTGCCTTAACACTTTTCAAAAGACCTAAACTTTATGAAGATTAAATATTAGTATTCACAGAAAATTCCACTGAAGGTTGCTACCTTTCAAGTAAAAAGGGTAAAATATAGAGTAAAAGTAAACACCATAATAAGATCAAACTACTGAACTGAACTGAACCGTAACAAAAAATATTAAGGTGTAAGTTAGATTTCATATATCTAGAAAAAACTAAATATTAATAGTTCAGAAAGGGTAGATACACAAACCTTTATTAAAATGTTTCAAAACACTTCAAAAATAATATTTATAAGACAATAACAATAAATAATATCTATAAGTTCTCCTCAAAATACTCAGTAATATGAAATTTGAAAATATCACTTATATAGAGTACTTAGAATTTAACTGAAAGGACTGTTTGTTTGATTGAAATTATGCAAAAAATAAATCAGAAGTTATAGCAGCATTCATCCAAACCCAATCATAAAATAGTTTACAACAAATTAAATACAGAAAAGCATGCTTCCAAACGGTGGCTGCGGTATGCGCATTTGCTCAGAGACAATTAACACATGCAGCTGGTGCTAACCTTCAGTAAGTTTCAATCAATGCTTGACAGCCACCAGTTATACTTCACACACAGGGTAATTATAGCAAATGGCATTTAGGCTTAATGTTCTGCCATTTCTTTTTCTTTCTGGAATGTAATCAACAAGATATTAAGATTGCTTCTGCTTAGCTTTTCTTTAATCTTCACACTGACAAAAATAAATATTCAATCATAAGGCATTTAGCGTAAAGTATAGGTGGGGGGAAAAGACCTGAGGTTCAGTAGAATTTTCCCTATGACAATTATTTCAACAAATGATATATTTATAGACTTTCTACATAATAAAATAATTCAGCCTTTTCATAGAGAAATACAATATCTTCACTATGCTTCTCGTTTTCTACAACGCCCATACTTCTCTACATACATTGTACTCACATACAAGCATCAGTGTGAAATGCTTCTGCATGCTCACTGAGGAAAAACTACAGCAGCTCCCAGGAGGTTATGCTGTTCTGAAACCCTGTGCTTCTACATGTTCTTTGTGTGTGGTAGGACAACTAAAAAGGATGATGAGCATATGGTCTAGATTTAATAAAGCAGGTGCTTTCATTTTTATGTAAAGTATTTCAAATGCTAACTCATATGTGAATGTACTTTTTAAACTATATTCTACAAAAATTGCACATATACATATATATACACACACACAAACATATGTAACACCTCATTACATGTATACTTGCTGAAATGAATTTAGGCTGATCTTTAAAAAGTCTGCCTATCAGCTACCTATGTATCTGCCATCACTCTCCTGGACGAGTCAGCACATCTTGAGAATCAAAGTGGTCCAAAAGCTAGGAGCGCTCTGGGTGAGCCTTGCTCCCTTCTGGGATTCCAAACTGCTTCACTAGAAATCACCTTTGGGTACCAGCAGTCCGTTACCGCTGTTGGTAAGACAAGCAGTACATCTCATTCTAATGGCCTTTTGGTTAAGACTCCTTTTCTTCTCTCTTAATTTTTATCATTACCACATTTATCACTATCTAACAAAACTATGTTGTTTATTGTTCAGTCACTCAGTCGTGTCCAACTCTTTGCAATCCCATGGACAACAGCATGCCAAGCTTCCCTGTTCTTTGCCATCTCCTGGAGTCTGCTCGAATTCATGACCATTGAGTCGGTGATGCAATCCAACCATCTCATCCTTGCTGCCCCCTTTTCTTCCTGCCCTTCATCTTTCCCAGCATCAGGGTCTTTTCTAATGAGTCATCTCTTTGCATTAGGTGGCCAAAGTATTGGAGCTTCAGCTTTAGCATCAGTCCTTCCAATGAATATTCAGGGTTGATTTCCTTTAACATTGACTGGTTGGAGCTCCTTGCTGTCCAAGGGACTCTCAAGAGTCTTCTCCAGCACCAAAATTTGAAAACATCAATTCTTCAGGGCTCAGCCTTCTTTATGGTCCAACTCTCACAACTATATAAACTGGCCATAGGTCTGACATAGCTTTTTTTCCAAGGAGCAAGCGTTTTAAATTTTATGGTCCTAATCACCATCTGCAGTGCTGTCTGGAGCCCTAGAAAATAAAATCTATCACTGTTTCCACTTTTTCCGTATTTGCCATGAAGTGATGACACTGGATGCTGTGATCTTAAGTTTTTTGAATGTTGAGTTTTAAGCCAGGTTTTTCACTTTCCTCTTTCACCCTCATCAAGAGGTTCTTTAGTTCCTCTTGACTTTCCGCCATTACAGTGGTATCATCTGCATATCTAAGGTTGTTGACATTTCTCTCAGCAATCTTGATTCCAGCTTGTGTTTCATCCAGCCTGGCATTTCACATCATGTACTCTACATATAAGTTAAATAAGCAGGGTGACAATAAGCCTTGACAAACTCCTTTCCCAATTTTGAACCAGTCTGTTGTTTCATGTTTGGTTCTAATTGTTGCTTCTTGACCTGCATACAGGTTTCTCAAGAGACAGGTAAGGTGATCTGGTATTCTCATCTCTTCAAGAATTTTACAGTTTGTTGTGATCCACACAGTCAGAGTCTTTAGAAGTAGATCTTTTTTTTGTAATTCTCTTGCTTTTTTCCTATGATCTAACAGACACTGGCAATTTGATCTCTGATTCCTCTGCCTTTTCTAAATCCTTGCAAATCTGGAAGTTCCTGGTTCATGTACTTCTGAAGCCTAGCTTGAAGGATTTTGAGCATTACCTTGCTAGCATGTGAAATGAGTGCAATTGTAAGGTAGTTTGGACATTCGCTGGCACTGCCTTTCTTCGGAATTGGAATTATTACTGACCTTTTCCAGTCCTGCGGCCACTGCTCAGTTTTCCAAATTTGTTGACGTGTTGAGTGCAGCACTTTAACAGCATCATCCTTTAGGATTTGAAATAGCTCAGCAGGAGTTTCATCACCTCTACTAGCTTTGTTCATAGTGATGCTTCCTAAGGCCCACTTGACTTCCCACTCCAGGATGTCTGGTTCTAGGTGAGTGACCACATTGTCATGGTTATCTGGGTCATTAAGACCTTTTTTGTACAATTCTTCTGTGTATTCTTGCCACCTGTTCTTAATTTCTTCTGCTTTTGTTAGGTCCTTGCTATTTCTGTCCTTTATTATCTTTGCATGAAATGTTCCCTTGGTATCTCCAATTTTCTTGAAGAACTCTCTAGTCTTTCCCATGCTACTGTTTTCCTCTATTTCTTTGCACTGTTAAGAAGGTTATATTTTATTTTTTCAAAAATCTGCCTCCTAAAACGTGAACTTCATGAATGAGAGGTTTGCTCTCTTTTATGTAAGTTAGCATAGCTTCTGGATCACTTTGATTCTCAAGATGTGCTGATGGTTCCAGGACCATGTTGGCAGATGCACAGGAAGCTGATAGGCAGGATTTTCAAAGATCAGCCTAAATTCATTTCAGCATTTTTTCAGTCACTACAAACTCTTGGTACATAATAAGCACTCAACAAAATACCAAACAGATAAATGAATACATCTCACAGATCTATAAACCAAAAATAATACTTTACTGGGAAAATCAGGTCAGACATACTAGGCACAGAATATATTCTAAAAAAAAAAGAAAACAAAATTCTGAGTATACAACATTTGCACCTGACCATCAACTATATCTCATTGATATGGAAGTGGATGGATAGAATAATCTGTATTAGTCAGACTTCTTGCTGCTGCTGCTACGTCACTTCAGTCATGTCCGACTGTGCGACCCCACAGACGGCAGCCCACCAGGTTCCCCCGTCTCTGGGATTCTCCAGGCAAGAACACTGGAATGGGTTGCCATTTCCTTCTCCAATGCGTGAAAGAGAAAAGTGAAAGCGAAGTAGCTCAGTCGTGTCTGACTTTTCGCGACCCCTTGGACTGCAGCCTACCAGGCTCCTCTGAACATGGGATTTTCCAGGCAAGAGTACTGGAGTGGGTTGACATTGCCTTCTCCAGACTTCTTAGCTGTTGGCAATGTAAATTAACTTTGGCTGATATGCACACAACAGAATTTACTGTAAGTTTTCTGGACCACTCCAAGAATTGCCATGAATGCTAAAGAGCTATGTTTAATAGACAGAACCAAGAGTCACCATGAGCCAGGACGGCAGCTCCAGTCCACTCCAGAGAGGTTAGGACAGTAAGGACACTATCTCCCAGGATTTGGACAAAACTCTCACCACTGCCAAAAGGGCCCTTCACTGTCTCTACCTGTAAAGGTCAAGCTTCAAATTCAAAAACCTAGGCAGAAACTTTTGCTAGCAGGTACCCACAGACTTAGAAAGAGGGGTTCATAGGGTGGGAAGGCCAGAAAAAATGAAAATTAAAAAAAAAAACAGATAAAAAGGTACATTACAATAGTGGTGTAAAACAAAGTTCACTTGGTATTAATATAAATAACAAAGAAGAATGTTCTTCCCTGTAATCATGTAACTCCTAATATCTGCAGTACAAAGAATTCTACTATACTTGACTAGAGTGAAATAATTATTGAGGTGGCTGTTCATTAACACCGTGAGAATAGATAAAACTTCACGTATTTGAAAAATTCAGATTTCTGCAATATCACCTAGTATTAGAAATGCTATACTTATTTAAAGTTGCATAAAACAAAGGCATCAAAATGAAGTATTTTAAATCCTCTACTTCTTTGAAATGGTTTTAAGGCATCTAAAATAACAAGCATGTGTGTACATTCATGAAGCAAATCAGCAAAAAATAATTGCAGAGTGACCCAAATAACAGGGTTTGGGAGGGGCTGACTGCTCCAGTTACAGAGTAACCACTGACTCATGAAAATTCAGTTGTTTGCATTTTTAAAAGGGCCTGAGCTCTTTGAGGAACAGTAGGGTGGTTTTTTTTTTTGGGGGGGGGGGGCAGCTTTATTTTGTGTAGCCACCGCCCACCCCCCCACACACAAACCACATGAATTTTAATCTACTTTCTTTTTTCTCTTCTCAGAGGTGTGAAAGGGCCGGTCAGGTAAGCTTGAGTTTTAGAAGACAATCTATCCCTTTCTTCTTCAGCCTCCTCTAGCTCAAATGATGGGCCTTAGAAACCTCTGTCAAGATCTGCTATTTACAGCAGGAAAAACAGTTTTTACAAGCTCCCTGGAATCCGAAGAATTTGTCCCCAAAGGGCATTGAAACATGCCTAGTTAACAACAAACTACAATAAAGAAAGTAACAGAAGCAGAAAACAAATGTACTGAACACACCGTTAACCAAAAGCACTCACTGAAAATACTTACAAACAAAATTTCAAGGTATATTGCCTAAAAATCCTAGAAATGAAACATTTTTAAAAAGCCAACTTCTTTCATTCAAGGAATATTTACTAAGCACCTATCATTTCAAAACAGTGCACTACATAGATGTTGCTGACACAAGTCAACAGAATCGACCAGTTCCTTCCCTTGTAGCACTCAGTGCTGAGGATGCATGCTGAGGCAAGAATAGACTGCCCCAGGCTAGGCATTTACAACTGGCCTCCTGTTTACATTTCTTGGGGCGAACAAAAGATGGGCTCCAGGCCGAACACTTAAAACTAGCCTCTTGTTTCCATTTCCTGAAACAGGGGATAGGTGGGCTCCAGATTAGATATTTATAAACAGCCTCCTGTTTGCTGGCTATAAAATACTAAATTCAGGGGATAAATCTTGTTTGGGCAAAGGGTCAGGAGGTCATATATTTCCCATCCTTGGTGTAAGGGAGACATTTCACATGTGCAGAAAGGCTCCTTGGAGGTCAAAAGGAGGGAGCACCACTCCATAATATGTGATGCTAAGAGCGCCCCATAGGCCTCTGGGCTGGAATCCACCTTGGAAAAAGCTGTGCACGCATGTCAGGGAGGATCCTAGGGCAGGTCAGGTGTGGAAAAAGAAACCAGACAAAAAGAACTGTCCTATATAAATGACTGAACCACCTCTTTACTGAGCTCCGCCTTCCTAGGGGGAACGCCCACACCCTTTCTCCCCAGGTGTGCATCTCTGCCTTGCTTCAGTCTTAACCGTTTCTCTGTGTGTTCTCCCATTTGGCGCAGTGCTATATCTCTAATAAACTTTGTATTTGCATTTATCGTTTCTTTGCCTCAGTGAGAAATGCATTTTTCACTGGGGGCAAAGATCCAAGGAAAAATAGCTTTGAGTCTCTAGCCCTGGCTGGTCTGGTGGCTAGGATTCCTGGTTTTCATCAAGGCTACCCAGGTTCAGTTCCTGGGCAGGGACTGAAGATCTGGCTTCAGGCCATGGCTCACTGCTGCCTCACTGAGATCACATGGAGAACATAATGACATGAGCAAGAGATATAAATTATTAATTAAAACAAGGAGGCCATTAGACTAAGGGACTTTAAATGCCTTGGCAGCCTATGTAAGCAAACCAAAATCTAAGTCTGCAAATGCCTCGAAGTTACAAAATCAAAACACTAAGAGTAACTAATCACAAACATCAAGACTCTGCTATAGCCAATCAATAATTTCCTTCCTTTGCTTCGACTTTTTCTCCATAAGTCTCTCCCAAACCACCTGCTGGTGGAGTGCTCCTAACCACTTCCAGTTTCAGTTTAGTCGCTCAGTTGTGTATAGTCGCTTTTGCGACTATACAGTCCATGGAATTTTCCAGGCCAGAATACTGGAGTGGGTAGCCATTTCCTTCTCCAGGGGATCTTCCCAAACTAGAGATCAAACCCAAGTCTCCCACACTGCAGACGGATTCTTTACCAGCTGAGTCACCAGGGAAGCCCAAGAATATTGGAGTGGGTAGCATAACCACTCTCCAGCAGATCTTCCCGACTCAGGAATAGAACTGGGGTCTCCTGCATTGCAGGCAGATTCTTTACCAGCTGAGCTACCAGGGAAGTGCAAGACCAACTAATCACAAACATACAGACTTTCTACTACAGCCAATCAATAATTTCTTTCCTTTGCTTTCCCTTTTTCTCCATAAAAGTCTCTCCCAAACCACCTGTTGGTGGAGTGCTCCTAACCATTTCCAGTTTCTGTTCAGTTGCTCAGCCATGTCTGACTCTTTGCAACCGTCACTGCAGCACATGCCAGGCTTCCCTGTCCATCACCAACTACCGGAGCTTGCTCAAACACATGCCCATCAAGTCGGTGATGCCAGTTTGGTGCTGCCCAATTCAATTCAAATTTATTTTTGCTCAAATAAACTCTTAATATTTTAGTATGTCTCAGCTCATCTTTTAAAAATTACAAACTAGAAGAAAACAAGATATTATAAAGTTCTTATTTCAATACCTAATGATGTGATCATAATATAGGTTATATAAAAACATTCAAATCCTTTCAGATTTTGTAACTTATTTCTCACTGAATTCTCAAAGTTGTCAAATTAATGCATGAAAAATTAACAAAACCTTTATAAGCGCAAAGTCACGTGTATGAAAACAAAGAGAATTAAGTAAATATCAAAATGGCAACTCCTTATGTTTCTGAAAAGTATTTAAATTCTATTAAATAAATCTATGTAAATTAACAATAAGATGAAAGTAGACCTTAAATAATGCTAAGAAGAAAAACAGTTACTAAACAAATAATTTAAACTGACACACAGAAAATATCCTAAGTCCACAAACTTCCTTACAAGCTTTGTCCTTTAATTCTACAGTTTGGAAAAGCTCCAGTTCTACTGGAATACATTTCCTGAGCAGGTGAAATGATGCTATTTCTAAGACTTGCTCTCTTGGCAGAATTAAGTGAAGCATATACCCCTCCTTAAGTGGCACCCCACTCCAGTACTCCTGCCTGGAAAATCACATGGACAGAGGAGCCTGGAAGGCTGCAGTCCATGGTGTCGCTGAGGGTCAGACATGACTGAGCGACTTCACTTTCACTTTTCACTTTCATGCGTTGGAGAAGGAAATGGCAACCCACTCCAGTGTTCTTGCCTGGAGAATCCCAAGGACGGGGGAGCCTAGTGGGCTGCCGTCTATGGGGTTGCACAGAGTCGGACATGACTGAAGTGACTTGGCATTGGCAACCAAACGGAATGACAATATATTAGGCAAGGAAGGGGCAGGAGTAGCAAGAGAAGAAAGGACACTTAAAAATACAAACACATTAAAAGGATATTGATGATGATGAACATACTGCATGCTCATTATCTACCAGAAAACTTTTAATGCATGTCCATTTATTCCTTTCATCCCCACAATGCCATTATAAATTACTCATAATGATTATAACTCTTTATATATTAGGAAAGCATGGAGAGGCAGAGTCCACACTCAATGAGGTTTCCTCAGTCTCTTTTTGAGACACTGAACTGATACACAAATGCTTTCAAAGTGGCTCATTTTAAATATCAGGCATTTCAGGACCTACGGATAATTAATTTTAAAGCAGTCCTATAGTTACTCCTTATTTTCCAAGTACTTGCAATGGCATATGGAACCTCCCTGACTGCATTTAAAGTTGGCCAAAGTAAGTGAAAGTGAAGTCACTCAGTCGTGTCCAACTCTTTGCAACCCCATGGACTGTAGCCCACCAGGCTCCTCCGTCCATGGGATTCTCCAGGCAAGAATACTGGAGTGGGTTGCCATTTCCTTCTCCAGGGGATCTTCCTGACCCAGGGATCGAACCCAGGTCTCCCACATTGCGGGCAGACTCCAAAGTAAAACAGAATTCAAAATACATATATTAGAACTGAACCAGCAAATCCTACCATGCACCAGGCTAAAGTTTACTTAACAAATAGTTCCTTGTTTTTCATAAGGTATCAACTACTCCAACAAGCCAAATCTTCAAGCTGAACAGAAACAGGGTGACTATGACCATTCTCAGACACTTCCTCTGCCTCTGAAATGCTCATGACCAAGTGTAACTATTAACAGGTCAAGAAATGAATTAATTCCGGGGCACTGGAAATTATGTTCATGAAATGAAAAGTGGTCTTGCTGACATTGCATCACTATTTCTAGACAGCGCACTTGAACATCAAATAAATCTGACATCACGGAGACCTGCCAAAAGCCAGTGACCTAGTTTCATTAGGGTGGGAGAGGAATAGCAATCTGTCCTTTGAGACTAGTACAAAAATAACTTCTTTAAAGAACAACTTCACACTTTTTAGAAGCTTTAAATAATCTTTTCATGCAAGGGCAAATAGAACAGCCAGAGCCAACAGCAAATAGGAATTTTGTTTATGTACCCCCGTAAGTTAAGATGAGCTCATTATGTTATCAATATGTCCAAAGCTTGGAAAAAATTATGGATATGTAAAATTAAATAAGAAATTGTTTTCAACATCTAATAATTCTCTTATATCAAGTGATTATTAGACTAGGCAATTATGAGACAATCGTGGGCTTCCCAGGTGATGCCAGCAGTAAAGAATCTGCCTTGCCAAAGAGGAGAAGCAAGAGACTCAGGTTTGATACCTGGGTCAGGAAAATCCCCTGGAGGAGGAATTGGCAACCCATTCCAGTATTCTTGCCTGGAAAACTCCATGGACAGAGGAGCCTAATAGGCTACAGTCCACAGGTCACAAAGAATAGGACGTGACTGAGCACAAACACACACACACACACACACACACAGACACACACACACACACACACACACACACAGACACACACACACAGCCTAATAAAGGCAATCATACCACACCAGCAGACTAAGATTATTTTTGAGAAACTCAATAAAAATAATTGGATGACTTTGCCAATGCCACAGTCAAAGAAAAATATAAGTAATAAAATACAAGACTTTAAAAGAAGTATCTTTATATTACATGTGTATAGAAATATAAAGAAATACTGAACCTATGCACAGTACCACAGAAACATTATCTGACACAAATAAACACTAGCAAAAATTAAAAACAATTACTTTACGAAGAGCTAAGCCAAAAACAAGTCTAAAAGATGCTGGGTCTATGAAACCTATTTACTATGGGATTTTCTTCCTGAAATAAAGAATGAGAGAAACAGGATAAAATTACCTCTTAGAAGAATTACTTGTATAGCGTCTACAAACTGTATTACATACACAAGAGTCACACTTTAACAAAAGGAACTCAAAGGTATAGAGTAAAAGGCTGGGTAAGACACATAAGGCAAATGATGCTCAAATAAATTAGGGATTCACAGCATCACAAACAGGCAAAACAGAATTCAACATAAAAACATTTAATGGGAAAATAGGGATATGTTGTACTGATAAAGTGGTATAAACCATAGTGGAGATACATAAGACTTCTTTAGACACCAGAAAACATAGAATTGAAATATATGTATACAACTGATCCCAAAACAACACAGGTTTAAACTGTGTCGGTCCACTTAAATGAAAATTGTTTTTTCAGGAATACTACAATATTATACAATCTGTGGTTGCTTGAATCTGTGAATACGAAACTGGATATGGAGAGCCAACTATAAAATTATTTGCAGATTTCTGACTGCATGAGGGGCTGGTACACCAAAACCTCTCAGTAGTTCAAGGGTCAAGTGTACAAGAAAATGTATGACACATGAAATACAGAAAAGCTAGAAAAGAATGTAATTAATAAAATATATTCTATAAAACTATGTCTAAACCCTACAACAAAAAAGATGCTTACTTTTCAGAAGCCAAGGAATATTTATATTCTCATAAAAGAAAGGTAATGCAAAGAATGCTCAAACTACCGCACAACTGCACTCATCTCACACGCTAGCAAAGTAATGCTCAAAATTCTCCAAGCCAGGCTTCATCAATACATGAATCGTGAACTTCCAGATGTTCAAGTTGGTTTTAGAAAAGGCAGAGGAACCAGAGATCAAATTGCCAACATCCGCTGGATCATCAAAAAAGCAAGAGAGTTTCAGAAAAACATCTATTTCTGCTTTATTGACTATGCCAAAGCCTTTGACTGTGTGGATCACAATAAACTGTGGAAAATTCTGAAAGAGATGGGAATACCAGACCACCTGATTTGCCTCCTGAGAAGTCTGTATCCAGGTCAGGAAGCAACGGTTAGAACTGGACATGGAACAACTGACTGGTTCCAAATAGGAAAAGGAGTATGTCAAGACTATATATTGTCCCCCTATTTATTTAACTTACGTGCAGAGTACATTATGAGAAACCCTGGGCTGGAGGAAGCACAAGCTGGAATCAAGATTGTCGGCAGAAATATCAATAACCTCAGATATGCAGATGACACCACCCTTATGGCAGAAAGGGAAGAAGAACTAAAGAGACTCTGGATGAAAGTGAAAGAGGAGAGTGAAAAGTTGGCTTAAAGCTCAACATTCAGAAAACTAAGATCATGGCATCTGGTCCCATCACTTCATGGGAAATAGATGGGGAAACAGTGGAAATAGTGTCAGACTTTATTTTTCTGGGCTCCAAAATCACTGCAGATGGTGACTGCAGCCATGAAATTAAAAGACGCTTACTCCTTGGAAGGAAAGTTATGACCAACCTAGACAGCATATTAAAAAACAGAGACATTACTTTGCCAACAAAGATCCGTCTAGTCAAGGCTATGGTTTTTCCAGTAGTCATGTATGGATATGAGAGTTAGACTCTAAAGAAAGCTGAGCACCGAAGAATTGATGCTTTTGAACTGTGGAGTTGGGGAAGACTCTTGAGAGTGCCTTGGACTGCGAGGAGATTCAACCAGTCCCTCCTAAAGAAGATCAGTCCTGGGTGTTCACTGGAAGGACTGATGTTGAAGCTCAAACTCCAACACTCTGGCCACCTGATGCGAAGAGCTGACTCATTTGAAAAGACCCTGATGCTGGGAAAGATTGAGGGCAGGAGGAGAAGCGGACGACAGACGACGAGATAGTTGGATGGCATCACCAACTCAATGGACATGGGTTTGGGTAGACTCTGGGAATTGGTGATGGACAGGGAGGCCTGGGGTGCTGTGGTTCATGGGATTGCAAAGAGTGGGACATGACTGAGCAACTGAACTGAACTCAGCTGAATGGTCAATGTAACCGTTATACAAAATGAAACCTCAATCACTTTCTAAAAGTAGTGCTACAGAAAATATTATATAAATATGTTAAAGTGAAACTAGAAATTATTAATAGGGAACACCAAAAATAACTTGGAAACTAAAAATGACAAAAACAAGCTAAAAAAAAACACCCAAAACTCTTCTTTTGGGTTACTATTAGATAAGAATAAAACTCAAATCTGGAAAATAATGTTTGCTATATGAAAAATAAATGCTAAATAGCTAATATTAGCTTTAAAATACAAACATTTTCATCACAAAGAATAGAGATTAAACCAACTAATATTTAACTTTTTAAGTTAAATAATGAAAGCACAAAGACAGAGAAAAGATATAATTATCATAAAAGTAGAAAGTTATAAATTAGAAAAGAAAAAAATAGCAAAACGGCGGTAAAAAACCAATAAACCTAAAGAGCTGGTTCTGTGGGAAATTAAATAAGGAGCAACAGAAGAGAATAAAAATACAAATTAATGAATGAATAAGGGCAAACACCCAAATATGAAAGGAAATTAAAAGAATTATAGAATACATAATATATATGTCTATGTGAGCATATTTGAAAATCTGGGTAACAGTATTTACCAAGAACTATCAATTCTTAAAAGAAAAGTTTAAAATGTCAAAATATATAAGAATATAAAACTAAAATTAATACAGAAATTTCAAGGGTGATATTTAATTCCAGGATTACTTCCAGTATACGAGAAAGCAGATAATCAGTAAGAATTCCACATAATTTTTAAGATGTTAATATTTAACTCTACCAAAATCTCACAAGATAACATATAAAACAAAACTTCAAAATAATCTTTTCTATAAAAATGAATGGGAAAAGGACCATTTCAATATGTGTGTGTGTGTGCCCAGTCTCATCCAACTCTTTGCAATCCCATGAACTATAGCCCACCAGGCTCCTCTGTCCATGGAATTTTCCTGCCAAGAATTTTGGAGTGGGTCGCCACTTCCTCCTCCAGGGGATCTTCCAGACGAGGGATGGAACCTGCCTCACCTCTTGCGTCTCCTGCGTTAGGAGGCAGACTCTTTCCAATGTGCAAACTGGGAAGCACCATTTTAATATAGGCATACAGAATTCATAAAAATCATTAAGCATGAAAGAGTAATACACCATTACCAGAGCAGTTCATTTCAAGGAAGCTAATCTCTCAATAATAGAAAATCTATCTAAGTAATTTCAGTATCAAAAAATCCAACACTATCAGTATGTCAAAATATTTCCTTCATAGGATAATGAATACATATCTCAGAGTTAAAGCCAGGAGAATGCATTACGGTGAAACACCGGAAATTTTTCTACTAGAGCTATAAATAAGAAGGAAGGACAGTTATCTAAAACATGTCATTAAATCAAAAACAGCAAGTCACAGAGCAAAATGTATATATATGGTAATATTTATAGGGCAAAAAACCTACATAGATCTGTATTAACACACTGGTAGATGCACTTTAAATCTGAAATAACATGTACAAACCATTAACAATAATCACTTATTGGGATTAACATTTTCCCTTATTATTTTTATCAAAATTATGAGACATGAGACAATGTGAAAATGTTAGACACTCAGATATGTCCAACTCTTTCAACTCCATGGACTATAGCCCATCAGGCTCCCCTGTCCATGTAAATTTCTAGGCAAGAATACTGGAGTGCCTAGCCATTCTTTCCCCAGGGGATCTTCCTGACCCAGGGACTGAACCCAAGTCTCCTGCATTGTGGGGAGATTGTTTACCTTCTGAGCCACCATAAACAATTAGCGTGGAATTTCAATACAGTTCAGTCACTCAGTCGTGTCTAACTCTTTGCAACCCCATGGACTTCAGCACAGCAGGATTCCCTGTCCATCACCAACTACTAGAGCTTGTGCTAACTCATGTCCATAGAGTTGGTGATGCTATCCAACCACCTCATCCTCTGTCGTCCCCTTCTCCTCCTGCCCTCAATTTTTCCTGGCATCTGGGTCTTTTCAAATGAGTCAGTTCTTTGCATCAGGTGGTTAAAGTATCGAAGCTTCAGCTTCAGCATCAGTCCGTCCAATGAATATTCAGGACTAATTTCCTTTAGGATAGACTGGGTGGATCTCCTTGCAGTCCAAGGGACTCTCAATAGTCTTCTCCAATAAAACAGTTCAAAAGCATCAATTTTTCGGCACTCAGCCCTCTTCATAGTCCAACTCTCACATCTATACATGACTACTGGAAAACCACAGCTTTGACTACATGGACCTTTGTTGGCAAAGTAATGTCTCTGCTTTTTAATAGGCTGTCTAGGTTGGTCACAGCTTTTCTGTCAAGAAGAAGCATCTTTTAATGGCTGTAGTCACCATCTGCAGTGATTTTGGAGCCCAGAAAAATAAAGTCAGCCACTGTTTCCACTGTTTCCCCATCTATTTGCCATGAAGTTACAGGACCGGATGCCATGATCTTAGTTTTCTGAATGCTGAGTTTTAAGCCAACTTTTTCACGTTCCTCTTTCACTTTCGTCAAGAGGCTCTTTTGTTCTTTGCTTTCTGCTGTAAGCGTGGTGTCATCTGCATATCTGAGGTTATTGATATTTCTCCCAGCAATCTTGATTCTAGGTTGTGTTTCATCCATCCAGCATTTCTCATGATGTACTCTGCATATAAGTTAAATAAGCAGGGTGACAATACACAGCCTTGATACACTCATTTCGCGATTTGGAACCACTCTGTCGTTCCATGTCTGGTTCTAATGGTTGCTTCTTGACTTCCATACAGATTTCTCAGGAGGCAAGTAAGGTGGTCTGCTATTCTCATCTCTTTAAGAATTTCCCACAGTTTGTTGTGATGGACACAGTCAAAGGCTTTGGCATTGTCAATAAAGCAGAAATAGATGTTTTTCTGGAATTCTCTTGCTTTCTCGATAATCCAACGGATGTTGGCAATTAGATCCCTGGTTCCTCTGTCTTTTCTACATCCAGCTTGAACATCTGGAAGTTCATGGTTCATGTATTGCTGAAGCCTGGCTTGGAGAATTTTGAGCATTACTTTGCTAGCATGTGAGATGAGTGCAATTGTGTGGTAGTTTGAACATTCTTTGGCATTGCCTTTCTTTGAGATTGGAATGAAAAATGACCTCTTCCAGTCCTGTGGCTCTGCTGAGTTTTCCAAATTTGCTGGCATACTGAGTGCAGCACTTTCACAGTGTCATCTTTTAGGATTCAAAATAGCTCAGCTGGAATTCCATCACCTCCATTAGTTTTGTTTGTAGTGATGCTTCCTAAGGGCCATTTGACTTCGCATTTCAGGATGTCTGGCTCTAGGTGAGTGATCACATCATCATGGTTTTCTAGGTCTTGAAGATCTTTTTTGTATAGTTTTTCTGTGTATTCTTGCCACTTCTTCTTAATATCTTCTGCTTCTGTTAGGTCCAGCCCATTTTTTCTGTCCTTTATTGAGCCCATCTTTGCATGAAATGTTCCCTTGGTATCTCTCATTTTCTTAGATGTCTAGTGTTTCCATTCTATTGTTTTCCTCTATTTCTTTGCACTGATCACTGAGAAAGCCCTTTCTTATCTCTCCTTGCTATTCTCTGGAACTCTGCATTCAAATGGGTATATCTTTCCTTTTCTCCTTTGCCTTTTGCTTCTCTTCTTTTCTCAGCTATTTGTAAGGCCTCCTCAGAAAATCATTTTGCTTTTTTGCATTTCTTTTTCTTGGGGATGGTCTTGTTCACTGCCTCCTGTACAGTGTCATGAACCTCTGTCCATAGTTCTTCAGGCACTCTGTCTTATCAGATCTAATCCCCTGAATCTATTTGTCACTCCCACTGTATAATCATAAGGGATTTGATTTAGGTCATACCTGGATGGTCTAGTAGTTTTCCCTACTTTCTTCAATGTAAGTCCGAATTTTGCAATAAGGAGTTCATAATCTGAGCCACAGTCAGCTCTGGCATTGTTTTGGCTGACTGTATAGAACTTATCCATCTTTGGCTGCAAAGAATATAATCAATCTGATTTCAGTATTGACGATCTGGTAATGTCCGTGTGTAGAGTCTTCTCAAGTTGTTGGAAGAGGTTGTTTGCTATGACCAGTGCACTCTCTTGGCAAAAGTCTGTTAGCCTTTGCCCTGCTTCATTCTGTATTCCAAAGCCAAAATTGCCTGTTATTCCAGGTATCTCTTGACTTCCTACTTTTGCATTTCAGTCCCTATAATGAAAAGGACATCTTTTTGGGGTGTTAGTTCTAGAAGGTCTTGTAGATCTTTATAGAACCATTCAACTTCAGGTTCTTCAGTATTACTGGCTGGAACATAGACTTGGATTAATTACTGTGATGTTAAATGGTTTGCCATGGAAAAGAACAGAGATCATTCTGTCATTTTTAAGAAATTTGTCAACTTCTAAAAGACTAATTCAATTCTCAAAGTATAGGTGATTTTCTAAAGGTGAGCTATCAGGAAAGAGACATCAGATGCCAGAAGACAAGGGGTGAAAGTATAGGAAAAGAACAAACCTGGCTTCTGGAAACTGGCTAACGTGCAACAGAATCAAGAAAGGGGCTGCCGCTGAAGGTTGTTGTAACTAGCGATCACAAGTGTGAAAAAAGTATATTTATAAGATGCCACTATAAAATGTAAAAAATAAAAGCAAAAAGTGAGACATTACTATAAAAACACATGCTAGTTTTAGCAGTGTAATTCTATACACAAAAAGCTTATTTCATAACAGCCAATTTTGCATACAAAGATAAGAAGTCTGAATGTTAACTGGACATTTTCAGCTGAACCACAATCATAACAGATGGTGACATCTACGAGTAACAAGGAAACATTGGCGAATCTGTTTCAAATTATAGGTGGACCTTTCAAATACCGATGCCAAACATCTTTTAAGACTGGTACTCTTAAGTTTGACTTCACTTCTGAGGGTAAAAGATCCTGGAAGTAGTTTGGGGAGATTTCAGTGAATGGTAATCTAGCAACCATCAGCC
Organism: Capricornis sumatraensis; assembly: GCF_032405125.1. Lineage (NCBI taxonomy): Eukaryota > Metazoa > Chordata > Mammalia > Artiodactyla > Bovidae > Capricornis > Capricornis sumatraensis. The sequence continues at coordinate 95,644,358 of NC_091074.1, read as the reverse complement.
TGGGTGCATAGATCTTTTCTCACAATGCTTTCAGTAATTTGATGAAAATAATGCAACTGAGTTCTAGTTTAAGATGACAACCAGGAGGCTTCTGAATTTATCTCTTTCATAAGACACACCAAATCTACAGCTAGGGAAGGAACAATGTCCTCTAGAGGAAACCCCAAAACTACCAGAGAGATCCCTCACATTGGGCAAATTAGGAAGAAAAAAAAAAAAAAAAAAACCCACACGGAAACACAGGAGAGGCTGAGACACGATCTCATCATTAACTCCACACCCAACACAGTGACACACAATCTGGAGGCAAGTCAAAAATCGAAACTTCTTCCAAAGGATCAAAGCATTTGAATCCAACATCAAGTGCTCCAACTTTTAAGCCCTGGACCTGAGATGAAGCCCCAAAATACCTAGGTGTGAAAGTCAACAGGTTTGTCTCAATGAGAATGACAGCTAGGATAAACTAAGTAGTTCTGGGTTTGACAGACTCACCTGGCTACCTCACAAACCCAGAACAGAAGCAGCTGTTTGAAAAGGGCCATCTTTCTGAGAAAGAGACCAATTTGCTTTTAAAGTTTCAGTCCAAGGAACAAGCATTCAATTCAATACCTACCTTCAGGCCTATTGAAATACTATCTAAAGACAGCAGAGACAAGTGGATACCATATTTTCACTCTCCTGCCTCACTCCAGTCACCAGAATCTACTAAAAATGAGCTTTTATACACACATCTGGCACTCTGATTTTTCCCACCTAGGAAATACCCCCTTGATCACTAGGCTCTGGAGGCCAACAGAGCTTATATTCATAGTTATACACCTGATGGCACAGTAGAGAAGTAGCTGAATAAAAGGTCTAGTATTTTTGTGAAAGAGGCCAATTAGCTTACCTTCATAACTAGGCTAGAGGGGCAGTTTCTAATTAAACACACATCAAAGGGCCTACTACAATCTTCTCTAGAGACAAAGAGCTGGGAGGTGCCATCTTCCTAACCTCCATCTGCCCTGTTCAAGTCGATGTTGCCTCTGAGAAAAATCCTTGTACACACATATGTTACCCTAGTTTTTACAGCTGCCACCTAGTGAATTGTCCCTTGATAGCCAAAATCTGTTGACCGGCTGGCCCTGTGTTTATGGTACAAAAGGACAACAAACAACTAAGAAACAGTTCTTAACTGGCTATCACTGAAGGGCCAGTGTAGAGCGAGCAAACAGAAAGACCCTCTCCTAGCCTTTCCCTGAAAGAATTATGGTTGCATGCCTTAAAAGTTGTTCCTGAAGGTCTGGCTTCTAATTGACTTGAATCCAGATGCTGAGATCCTCCCCTCTGAGACACTGACAGGTCCTAGCACACCCTCAATTACCGAGAGCCACTAAAAATAAAGCAAGATGCTTGGACAAAACTGAAATTTTAATAGACAATAAAGAGCTAGGGCAGGGCTGAACAATAAGTATCATCTCCAAGACTGGGAGAGGTGGCTGTTTTATCTAATGTATAAAAAATAACATGGAAAGCCAAGGAAAATAAAGAAACACAGGAATATATATTTCCAAATAAATGAATGAGATAAAAATCTCAGAAAAAGACATTAACAAAGGCAAGTGATTTACCTGAAAAAGAGCTCAAAATGCCAGTCATAAAAATGTTCATTAAGGACAGGGAAAAAAAAAATGCATGAACAAAAAGGAATTTCATAAAGAGACAAAAAATTTAAGATGCAAACAGAAGTGACAAAATTAAAGAATACAATACCTGAACTGAGAAAGAGAAGAATTAATAACAGGCTAGATGAAATAGAAAAAAGGATAAGGGAACTCAAAAGACAAAGTAGTGGAACTCATCCAATCAAAGCAACAAAAAAGAATGGAAAGGAATGAACCTTAAGAGACTTATGGGACAACACTAAGCATACCAAAATTCCCAATATAAGGGTCCCAGAATGAGAAAAGAATGAACAAAGGGCAGGAAACTTATTTGACAATGACTAAAAATATTGCTAACCTGGTGGCTCAGTGGTAAAGAATCTGCTTGCCAATGCAGGAGACACAAGAGACCTGGGTTCAACCCCTGGGTCGGGAAGAACCCCAAGAAAGAAATGGCAACCCACTCCAGTATTTTTGCCTGGGAAATCCCATGGACAGAGTGAGAGAGTCAATTCCTAGGTAGGTTGATAAGAAGTCCAGGATCCCTCAGCAGGAGAGAGGAGTCTGGAGTTCTCAAAGTGAAATGAAGTCACTCAGTTGAATCTGACTCTTTGCGACTCCATGGACTGTGGCCTACCAGGTTCCTCTGTCCATGAGATTTTCCAGGCAAGAATACTGGAGTGGGTTGCCATTTCCTTCTCCAGGAAATCTTCCCAACCCAAGGATTGAACCCCGGTCTCCAGCATTGTAGGCAGACACTTTACCATCTGAGCCACCAGGGAAGTCCAAGGAGAAGAAAAGGACAAACTCTTTTTTCTACATTCCTTAGTCTTCCTCACTTAAAACTTTTTTTTTCTTTAAGCCTGGAGCTAATGATTACACAAGAAAACAATTCAGCTTAAACTCTAAGGATTATATAACAACAATGCACCCTGCTTAAGGACATGTTTCTCCTTCTTGAGAACCTTCTGACTAATCCTGCTATATTAAAATGTATACGATGGGAATGGATCTGGTAAGATCTTTCTATTGTTAGCTCTAATCCCATTATCTTAAAATGTATATTGTGGGAGTGGGTCTGGTAAGCCCTTTACAATCTTGAGACATTCTTTTGATTTATTTTAATAACCAATTTAAAAAGTGTATAGCTCCCTTGCTAAGACTAGAGAGGGGGGCACTCTCTGTCCCTCTTCTGATGTCTATGTCAGAAGCTTTCTCTGTCCCTTTTTCACTTTAATAAAACTCTGCTACACAAAAGCTCTTGAGTGATCAAGCCTGGTCCCTGGCTAAATCTGCTTCTTCTGAGATCACAAATATGACATCATTCACCAGTAAGCTATCAAGAGGAGCCTCACAGGCTACATACAGTTCATGGGGTCACAAAAGAGTTGGACATGACTTGGTGACTAAACAACAGATAAAAAGTCATCAAAATCCAGGAGGCCCACAGAATGCAACTAGATTGGCCATGAAAAAAAAGTGTTAAACTTCTTTCAGTTGAAACAAAATGGCACTACTTAGTAGAAAGAAAACATATGAAAGTATAAATCTTAAGAGTAAATGACTCATTAAGTCGATATGAAAGCTAAAAGATAAACATACTTATAACTCCAATAAACTGATAATCACACACAAGCTAAAAATGTGACATGAAAAATACAAATTGTGTGGTATAAGAATAAAAATGTAGAGATTTAGAGTGTATTTAAGATATTAACTTAATACATACAGGCTTATTAAGTTGTTTTATGTAAAATTCATGGCAACAAAGCAAAAATCAAGAGTAGTTACATAAAAGAGAAGGAGATAAGCATATAAGCTTATCAGTACCAACAACAACAAAATCTCCAAATCCCAAGGACACCAAGAAAAGAAGAAAAGAACAAAGGAAATCTCCAATGAAAAGACACTAAATGGCTGAGTGGGTTTAAAAAACAACAAAGATTTATCTATAGGCTAACTTTAGATAAAAGACTTTAGACACAAGTATACACAAAGAGAGAAAGTCAGTTCAGTTCGGCTACTCAGCTGTGTTCCAACCCCATGGACTGCAGCACGCCAGGCTTCCCTGTCCATCAGCAACTCCTGGAGCTTACTCAAACTCATGTCCAGAGAGTCGGTGATGCCATCCAACCACCTGATCCTCTGTCATCCCCTTCTCCTCATGCCTTCAATCTTTCCCAGCATCAGGGTCTTTTCCAATGAGTCCATTCTTCGCATCAGGTGGCCAAAGTATTGGGGTTTCAGCTTCAGCCTCAGTCTTTCCAATGAATATTCGGGACTGATTTCCTTTAGGATAGACTGGTTGGATTTCCTTGCAGTCCAAGGAACTCTCAAGAGTTTTCTCCAACACCACAGTTCAAAAGCATCAATTCTTCCACATTCAGCTTTCTTTACAGTCCAACTCTCACATCTATACATGACTACTAGAAAAACTACAGCTTTGACCAGATGGACCTTTGTTGGCAAAGTAATGTCTCTGCTTTTTAATATGCTATCTAGGTTAGTCATAGCTTTTCTTCCAAAGAATCTTACTTTTTCAATGATCTAACAGATGTTGGCAATTTGATTTCTGGTTCCTCTGTCACCCTGCTTATTTAACTTATATGCCGAGTACATCATGAGAAATGCAGACTGGATAAAGCACAAGCTGGAATCAAGATTGCCAGGAGAAATATCAATAACCTCAGATATGCAGATGATACCACCCTTATGGCAGAAAGCAAAGAGGAACTAAAGATGGCATCCAGTCCCATCAGTTCATTCCAGGTTTGATCCCTGGGTCAGGAAGTTCCTCTGGAGAAGGAAATGTCAACCCACTCCAGTATTCTTGCTTGGGAAATCCCATGGACAGAAGAGGTAGGCTGCAGCCCAAATAGTCACAAAGAGTTGGATGCGACTGAGCAAGTGAGCACTGTACTAAAGGGAGAAATAGATAGCAATAGTAGTGAGAGATTTTAATACCCTATTTTCATCAATGAATAGATCATTGAGACATAAAATCAATCAGGAAACACTGGTCTTAAATGACATGTTACATCAGATGGAACTAACAGATCTTCCATTTAAAAGCAGTAGAATACACTTTCTTCTCAAGCACATAAAAAACATTCTCCTAAATCATATGTTAGACTACAAAACACATCAACAGACGTAAAAAGACCAAAATCATACCAAGCATCTATTTCAAACACCGAAATTAACAAGAATAAAACTAAAAACATATGATTAAACAACATGCTCCCAGAACAACAATGGGTCAAAGAAGAAATAAAATTATGTCCTGAGACAAAGGAAAATGGAAATACACATATCAAAACTTGTAAGGATGCAACAAAGTTAGTTACAATAGGAAAGTTTTTAGCAATAAATGTGTACCTTAAGAAACAATGCAGATCTCAAATGAACAATTATCAAAGAACTACAAAGAAACTTCTAACCCAAAGTTAACAGAAGAAAGGAAAAACGAAAGGTCAGAGCAGAAATAAAAAAAGATAAACCTTTCTTGAGACTCTTCAAAAAAAGAGAAAAGATTCAAACAAATAAAATAAAAACAAAAGAGAAGCTGTCATAAAACATACCACAAAATACAATGGATCATAAGAAAATGAGAAAAATTAGACACCAACAAATTGAGAAAGAAAAGAAAAAAATTCCTAGAAACATATAAACTACCAAGACTAAATCATGAAGAAACAGAAAATCTGAACAGACACAATACAAATAAGGAGACTGAATCTGTAATCAAAAACCTACCAATGAAAAGGACCACCAATGACATTTTTCATAGAAATAGTACAAATAATCCTAAAATATGTATAGAACCACAGACTCCAAGGGGATTCCCTGGTGGCTCAGACAGTAAACCATCTGCCTGCAATGCAGGCGACACGGGTTCAATCCCTGGGTCGGGAAAATCCCCTGCAGAAGGAAATAGCAACCCACTCCAGTACTCTTGCCTGGAAAATTCCACGGATGGAGGAGCCTGGTGAGCTACAGTTCATAGGGTCGCAAAGAGTCGGACACAACTAAGCGACTTCACTTCACTTCACAGACTCCAAATAGTCAAAGAAATTTTGAGAAAGAACAAAGCTGGAGAATGATGCTTCCTGACTTCAAATTATAATACAAAGATACAGTAATCAAAACAATATAATACTGGCATAATGATATACATATGGACGAATGGAACAGAACAGAGGACCCAGAAATAAACCTGTGCCTATATGGTCAATTCACTTATGATAAAGGATACAAGACTATGGGCTTCTCCAATAGCTCACTGGTAAAAGAACCCACTTGCAATGAAGGAGATGCAGGAGATACTGGTTCAAATCCTAAGGTGGGAAGATCCCTTGGAGGAAGAAATGGCAGCCCACTAAAGTATTCTTGCTGGGAAAATTCCATAGACAGAGTAGCCTGATGGGCTACTGTTCACAGAGTTGCAAAGAGTCAGCCACGCCTGAGCAAATGCACATCACACACATACAAGACTACACAACGGAGAAAGGCCAGTCTCTTCAAAAAGTGGCACTGGGAAGAATGGAGAGCCATATGCAAAAGAATCAAATTGGACCATTATCTTACCCCACATACCAAAATCAATTCAAAATGATTAGGGCATTCCCTGGTGCCCCAGTGGTTAAAACTCTATGCTCCTAATGCAGTGAACACAGGTTTGATCTCTGGTCAGGAAATTAGGATCCAGCATGGCCAAAAAAAAAAACAAAAAAAAAAAAACAGATTAAAGACTTTCATGTAAGACCTGAAAACATAAAATTTCTAGAAAAAAGCAGTAAGGTCCCTAACATCAGTCTTCATGATTTTATGGATCTGACACCAAAAGTAAAAGAAACAAAAGTAAAATTGAGTAAGTGGGAGCTGTTGTTTAGTTGCTAAGTAAGTGGGAGTTGTTGTTTAGTTGCTACGTTGCATCTGACTGTTCTGTGACTCCATGGACTGCAACCAGCCAGGCTCCTCTGTTCATAGGGTTTCTCATACAGGAATACTGGAGTGGGTTGCCATTTCCATCTCCAGAGGTTCTTCGTGACCCAGGGATGGAAACTGCATCTTCTGCTTGGCAGGCAGATGCTTTACCACTGAGCCACTTGGGAAGCCCAAGTGGGAGTATATGACACTAAAAAGTCACTGCACAGAAAAGGAAGCCATCAACAAAATAGCTATTTCAGAATGGAAAAAGAAAGTCAAAAATAAATGATATATCTGATAAAGGATTACTACCCAAAATATATAAATAACTCATACAACACAATAACAAAAAACCTAAAAATTTCCAACTGCTTAAAAAAAAAAGGGCAGAGAATCTGAATAGACTTTTTTCCAACAAGAACACACAGACGGTCAACAGGTACATGAAAAAATTCTCACATCGCTAATCATCAGGGAAATGCAAAATAAACCCACAATAAGATATAAACTCACACCCATTAGAATGGCTATTACTGAAAAATAAATAGCAGCTTGTGAGGATATAGAGAAAAGGGAACCTCTGTGCAGTTGGTGGAAATGTAAATTGGTGCAGCCGCTACAGAAAACAGTATGGAAGGCCCTCAAAATATCAGAGAAATAACATATGATACAGCAATTCCACTTCTGGGTATTTATCTGTAGGAAATGAAAATACTAACTCAATAAGATACATGCACCTTCGTATAATCTCTAGTTCACGGCACTATTATTCACAATGACCAAGACAATGGAAGCCAACATGTCCATCAATGATGAATGGATAAAGAAAATGTGGTGTGTATACAAACAATGGAAGACTATTCAGTCGTAAGAAGAAGAAAATCTCACCATGCTATAGCATGGATGGACTTTGAGAGTATTATGTTAAGTGAATGATCTCACTTATCTGTGGAATCTTTCAAACAACAACAACAAACTCACAGATTCAGAGCCTGATGACTGTGAGAGTCGCAGGGTGGGGGTTGGGTGAAACAGCTGAAGATGGTCAAAAGTTACAAACTTCCAACTATAAAATAAGTAATTACATTACATCTTGGGGATGTAATGTACAATATGGTGATACAGTTAATAATACTGCATTGTATACTTGAAAGTTGCTATGAGAATAAATCATAAAAGTTCCTATTGGAAGAAAAAATAGTAGTCCGTGTGGTGACAGACGTTAGCTAGACTTGTGATCATTTCACAACATATACACATACAGAATCATTATGTTGCATACCTGAAACTAATTTAATGTTATATGTCAGTTGTATCCAAATAAATAAATAAATCAAACAACTGAAAGATGGATGCACAAGTATTCATTTAAGAAATCATAGTACCTCCTTTACAACCAAGATAAAGTTGCAAAGAGTGGACTTACTTTCTGCCTGCAGCAGCCAAAACCTTTTCATAATACTAGATGTGAGACAACAAAGAACAGTGAAGATGGAAGATGGGAAGCAAGGTGAGCTCTGTGTCTGCCCAAACTTATCATCCAAAAACAGTTTCCAGAACACAGCAGAGAGAGGCAGAAGCAAGTCAATCCAATGCAACTTTTCACTTGAAGACAGGCTGTAATCCCAAGAGACTCAAGTAACTAGAGTGTGCAGCAGAGATAAGACTCTAGAAATCTGAAGAAAGGAGCTCTTCACTTAGCAAAGTACTGACCATTATGCATGTGAAAAAAACTCTGAGTCCAGGGAAAGAACTACCTGAAAGGATGAGAGATTCAAGAAGTTCACTAACTGCCAAGCAAAAGGACTATAAAGAAAACTATACCAAAGCACATCATAATTCAAACTGCTCTCAATCAGTGATAAAGTGATAAATAAAACTGTAAAGCAGCTAAAAAAAAAAAAGAAAGAAATGTCATATACAAAAATGGAGAGAAGAATAACAGCAGAGTCCTTGCCAGAAAAGAAAGGCAACTATGAAAATTGTGAAGCACATTCTGAAGGTACTGAAAGATAGTAAATGCCAACCTAGAATTCTATACCCAGAAAAAATATTTCCAAATACAGAGTTAAAATAAAGACCTTCCCAAATATTCAAAAGCTGAAAGACTTACGCAGCAGCAGACAGCACTACAGCAAAGTTAAAAGAAGTCCTCCTGGAGAAGAGAACGATAATAGATGGAAGAAGAGAACGATAACACAAAGGAATGAAAGAATCAGCAAGAACCACAGATGTGAACGCAGAAGACGTTTTCCTGATTACTTAAATCTCTTTAAGGAATAATTGATTATTTAATAAGAATAATTAACCATGTAGTGTGGGTTTATAGGCTATGCTAAAAGTAAAGTATATAACAACATCAGAACAAGGGTCAGGGGAAAACAACAAATGCACTTTAATAGTAAGTCAATAAAGGTGATAAAACAGAATCATACAAAATATTCAATTAATCCAGACAAAAATGAAAAGAGAAAGGGGAACAAAAACAGAACATACAGAAAACAAATAATAAAGCAAGAGATTTATATGTATCAATATCAATCACATTGAACATAAATAGCCTCAGTTGTGACATAGGGTAAAAAAGCAAGATCCGACAATATGCTGCCTACTACAAACATTTTAAATAAAGACACAAATAGGTTCAGAATAAAAGAAATGGAAAGACTATACCAAGCTAACACCAGTCAAAAAAAAAACCAAACAAAAAACCTAAAGAGCTACATAAATAGCAGGCAAGAGAATTACATAGCAAAGACATTACAACATTGAAAAAGATCATTTTAAGATGATAGGGGTTCAATTCATCATCAGACATGACAAAAGTAAGTATCTAAGCACTTCAATAACAGAGCCTTGAAATACATGAAGCAAATACCAGTAGAACTGAAAAGAGAAACAGAAAAATTCAGTCACAGCTGGAGGTTTAAATTCTCTCAACAGTTGATAGAAAAAAAAATCAATAAAGACATAGAAGAATAACGTTATTGGCCAACTGAATTTAATTTACATATACAGAATATTTAAAAATTGTTGAGACAAAAGACCTAACAAAATAAAGATATGCTGTGTTCATGGGTCTACAGAGTCAATAATGCCAAATTATCAAATTTCCACAAATTGATTTACAGATTGAAAGTAAATCAAAATCACAGCAGCATGTATTTATAGAAATTGACATGATTCATATGGAAATGCAAAGCATCTACATTAGAAAAAACAACTTTGGCAAGAGGCCTAACACACTACTTGATTTCAAGATTTACTTTAAGGCTCCAGTAATGAAAATGGCAGGGTATTAGTATCAAGATAGACAATTAATGAGATAGAAATGAGTCCAGATATAAAGCTACACAAATATATGGACATCTCATTTTTGAGAACGATCCAAAGGCAAATAAAAGGGCAATCTTTTCAACAAATGGCACTGTAACAATCAATGTCTATATGGAAAAGCAGTATCAACCTATACCTCACACCATATACAAAAACTGATTCAAAATGGACCACAGACCTAAATGTTTACCAAAAACTATAGAAGTTCGAGAAGCATAGCAACCCACTCCAGTACTCCTGCCTGGAAAACCCCATGGATGGAGGAGCCTTATAGGCTGCAGTTAATGGGGTTGCACAGAGCCAGACACAACTGAGCGACTTCACTTTCACTTTTCACTTTCATGCACTGGAGAAGGAAATGGCAACCCACTCTGGTGTTCTTGCCAGAAACAGCGGAGCCTGGTGGGCTGCTGTCTATGGGGTCGCACAGAGTTGGACACGACTGAAGCGACTCAGCAGCAGCAGCAGAAGCATAGCAGAAAAAATTTATGACTTCGATTTAGGCAAAGATTTCTTAGATGCAACATCAAAATCATGAAAGAACAAAATGATAAATCAAATTTCATCAAAATTAAAACCTCCTGCTCTTTGAAAGAACTGCTAAGACAAAGACAGTCAAGTCAGATCAAAGGAAAACATTTGCAGAGCATAATTCTAAAAAAGGGATTTATATCTATAATACTCAATACTAGTAAGAACACTCCAGAGAAGGCAATGGCACCCCACTCCAGTACTCTTGCCTGGAAAATCACATGGATGGAGGAGCCTGGTAGGCTCCGGTCCGTGGGGTCACGAAGAGTCGGACACGACTGAGCGACTTCCCTTTCACTTTTCACTTTCATGCATTGGAGAAGGAAATGGCAACCCACTCCAGTGTTCTTGCCTGGAGAATCCCAGGGACGGGGGAGCCTGGTGGGCTGTCATCTATGGAGTCGCACAGAATTAGACACGACTGAAGCAACTTAGCAGCAGCAGTAAGAACACTTATGAACAACTCAAAATTCAGTAATAAAACAAGGCAGTTAAAAATGGGTTAAAAGTCTGAACAGATAGATCATCAAAGAAGAAATGCAAATGTTAAGCAGATGAAAAGATGTTCAGTATCATTAGACATTAGAGTAACGGAAATTACAACCACAAGATACCATATGTCCTTGAGAAGATCTGAACTCATACTAAGCACTGGTGAGCTTACCAGACATCAGTAAGGATGCAAAAGAAACTGGAATTCTCATTACTGCTGGTGGGAAATCTAACAGACATCTAGTCTAACCAACTTGGAAGCCATTTTGGCAGATTAAAATGTAAACATACATTTTATCATATAAAGTCATCCAGTCCTAGGCATTTACCCAAATTAACTGAAAGCATATATCCATACAAAGGCTTATATACAAATGTTCACAGCAGTTTAACTAGAAATAAACCAAGTGTCTACCCACATGTGACTAGATAATCAAACTGTGGTATATCCATACAATGTAATACCAAACAGCAATAAAAAAAAAAAATTAGGTACTGAAACTCATACATGAATGAATACCAAAAGAAATACACTGAGTAAAAGAAGCCAGGCAAAAAGATTACATAATATATGGTATGATTTATGTAAAATTCTAGAAAATGAAACATACCTGTGTGTGTGTCAAAAACATGCTAAAAATACATGCAGCTTACTGTGCATCAACTGTACCTTAATACAGCTGTTAAAGATACTTTAAAAAGAAGAAAAATTACAGCAAGCCACCACTCAATAACAAAATAAATATCTGTCCTGACAATGTGCCAGGTAATATTATAAGCACACATACTATCCTTTCCAATTCTCACAATAGCCCCGTGTGTAGACATTATTTTCATTTTACAAAAGAAGAAAGTGAAATATAAAGTGCAAAAATAACTTGCCTAATAAAGACTGTTTAGTGAGGGAGGTAGAATTCAAGCCCTGAGACGCTCAGCCCAGAACTCCTCCCATGAACCAGGACTTCACCTACAGGTAGAGATGGCTGCTCATCAGCCATGCAATCACAAATGCCACGGTTGAGTGAGTAAGAATGTTCAATTCGTATAAATACAAAGAATGCAATTTTACCAGCTCTCCAAACAAGCTTTCTTGTTATCATTAGACTAGAACAAGTATTTTTATAACATAAAATGCTCAGGGTCACATACTGAGGATAAGTCTGAATGGTTCACACCATATTTTGCATGCTATAGGCATCAGAGAGTCAAAAACCAGTTACCAAAACCAGTGATTTATGAAAAGAAAATTCAACTTTATTGTCAAAAAATGGGAGAAATGTACTACCATTCTTCCTAATTTACACATATAGTATTAATCTGCCTTTATGAATTTTTTACATATTTAATTGCTCAGCATCTGCTTTCTACACTCCTTCAAGTGATTCTTAAAACTCAGTTATTTAACTTGATACATAAACTAAACACTATAGAATATCCAAATGCAAATAAGGCTATATGGATTATAGCTGGGAAAAGGAAAGTAAGATGCTGCTCAGTAAGTGAATAATCTGATTTCTTAAAATACCAAGTTATTAGTTATTAAAAAAAAAAAGAAAGCAACAGACATAAATCTGAGGTCAGCCAAAATGGCTGATTAATTCAACCTCATTATAATTTGAATATATAAAGCAATAAGGTGAATTTTAATAAAGAAAAGTGTGCAGTAAAAGTAAACAAAATATTTATGATTAGTAAATCTCCAATTTGCTTCATGCAAATTGAAGATAATTTGAAGTTAATTTCCTTCTGTCTTCTCCAGGAGCAGTAAAATTAGCCCTCCCAATCCATGGATTCATCCAACCTTCTCCAACCAAGGATATTCAGGAAAAAAAAAAAAATTACAGAAAGTTCCCAAAAGCAAACTGGCAACTATAATTGGCAACTACAGTCATCCCTTGGTATGCGAGGGGTATTGGTTCCAGGACCCCTCACATATACAAAATCTGCTGATGATCTAGAGTCTTACATAAAATGGAGTAATACAGTGAATACAATTGCCCCTCTATATCCATGGATTTCACATCCCTAGATTTAACCAACTTCAGGTGGAAATTTCGATACACAGTTGAATCCATGGATACAAAACCCATGAATAAAGTGAAAGTGAAGTCGCTCAGTCGTGTCTGACTCTTTGCAACCCCATGGACTGTGGCCTACCAGGCTTCTCCCTCCATGGGATTCTCCAGGCAAGAGTACTGGAGTGGGTTGCCATTTCCTTCTCCAGGGGATCTTCCCGACCCAGGGATCAAACCCTGGTCTCCTGCATTCCAGGCAGACACTTTAACCTCTGAGCCACCAGGGAAGTCCAATTGTATATTTACTGAAAAATATCTGCATATATAAGTGGATCCATGCAATTCAGGTCCATGTTATTCAAAGGCCAACTGTCTTTACCTAGCATTATATACAAATTGTATACACTGCATACAATTACACTGGATTTATAACTACCTACATAGCATTTATATTACACAAGTACTATAAGTAAGCTAGTGTTAGTGCTAGTCTAACACTAATGGAATACTCAGATGATTACCAGACCTGTAGTGTCAAACTGCAGGAATGAAAGAGACGGTCTCTTGCTTTATGTAGCTTCAAAGAATTGTATTGTTTTATATTTTACATTTAAATTTACGATTCTGAGTTCATTTTGTACACATTGTGGGATTTAGGTCGAAGTGTTTCTTTTCTTTTGCATATAGATGTCCAATTTTTTATCACCATACTTTCTCCACTGACTTGCTTATGTGAACTATCAATTATCATCCAGCCATATCTGCACAGGCCTATTTCTAGATTCTGTTGTGTTCCACAGATCAATGCGTCTCTTTCCCCCAAATCCACACTGGGTCTTCAGACCATAAATTCTCTTAGTTTTCCTTACTCTGAGAATATTCTCATTTCATCTTCATTCCTAAAAGACATTTTTTCTAGATTTCTAGGTTGACAGTTTTCTCCTTTTAGCACTATAGAAATCCACTTATTTCTGGACTCCACTGCTTCTGATGAAGAATCCAGTCACTCAAATCATTGCTTCCCTATCAATAATGTGCAACTTTCCTTCAATTTTAAAGATGATGATGATCTGGTCTTTAGCTTTAAGCATTTGATTATGATGTGTCTGGTCCTGGACTTCTTTGGGCTTATCTGGCTTTGGTTCACTCACCTTTTTAAATCCTTAGTTTATGCCTTTCACCAAATTTGTGAAATCTTCAGCTTTTTTTCTTCAAAAATATTTTTCTGGACCCCACTCTTTCTCCTCTCCTTCTAAGACTCCTGTGACACAGATGTTAAACATTTCAGTACCATCCTCTAGGTCCCTGAGGTCCAGTTCATTTATTCAGGTTTTTTGGTTTTCTTCTCTGATACTGAGCAACTCCCACTGGTTAATCATGAAGTTTACTCACTTTCTTTTGTCATCTCTATTCTAAAACTTTCTATACTTCCATTTGTTCCTGTGGGTAAAGTCCAAAACTAAGGCCCAATATCATGTGCTGCCTAACCCTGAGGGAAACCAAGTGAACCACAAATGACCTGACCACATGGTCTCTTACCAATCCTGTTCCAAAGGATTATTAAGTCCCCTAGACAAACCACCCTCCTCATCCCAAAGACTAGGCAGCATTCCTACTTATCCCTGGAGAGCGTGTTCCAGGTTCCTACCAGATTGTGAGACAACTCAAACAAAACAAATCACATCCTCCCAAAGGAACCAGGGGGCACACCACCTTCTCATCACTACAAAGCCTGCCTCCCACACTTTTCTTCGATGTTCCTGAGCACAACCTCCATATGATCCTGTGTGCCATGTGGTGGCTTCCCTTGGGCTGTGAGTACATCCAACTAAGAAACTGCTATCAATCACACCTGTCTAGTGTGTTTGGCCATCTCCAGAAACCTAGGAAAGGAATAGGAGGCAACTGAAACAGTTCACCCTTACTTCTTAAAGCAGTAACTGCTTTAAAATCTTAGATAATTCCAACACCTGTCATTCTGGATGACATCTGTTTGATCATCGCTCATGTAAACTGAGACGTTCAGGTGTTCACATGCTGAGTAATTCTGGCCTGGACATCTTTGTTTCAGCATTCAATCAACTTGGCAGTACTCAGGCTGCACATTCCAGCCAGCCTTCTGTGAACTGTGGTTTCAGTGTTAGTTATGTTTGCAAGGCCTTTGGCCGGTCTCAGATCTGGGCAGTGGCTCATTACTTGGTTCAAATTCTCAATTTGAACCAAGTGTCTAGTTTGCTGCTTAGCGTAAGAGACACATGCACAGCTGAGGAATGAGTCCAGGAGCCCATTAACACATCTGTGGGGTCCCATTCCTGAGTTCCTCACTCTTTACTATTTCCCTGGTACTTTCTGGGTCCTAGAGGGCGCCCCTGTTTTGGTCCTCCAGCCAGAACATTTGAACTACAGCAACAGGCTCCTAGTAGGAATGGGTTTCTGCCTCTAACGTGGCCCTATTCATTTCTATCCTTGGCACAGCAACCAGGCAAATCTTTAAAGGCCTAAGATCACATTATGTGCTGCGTGCTAAGTCACTCAGTTGTGTCCCATTCTTTGTGACCCCATCAACTGTAGCCCACCAGGCTCTTCTTCCCATGGGATTCTCCAGGCAAGAACACTGGAGAGGGTTGACATTTCTTTCTCCAGGGAATCTTCCCAACCCAGGGACTGAACCTGCATCTCCTGCTTTGGCAGGCAGACTCTTTACCACTGAGCCACCTGGGAAGTCCTAAGATCGCACTGTAACTCTGCTAATAACCTGTGTGGGTCTCTCTCACTCAGGGTAACAGCTACCTCTATGCTCTGACTTCTCTGATACTCGTCAGACAGCATCTCCGACCACTCTCCTCCTCCCATCTCTTATGGTTGCAGTGGTGGGGTGAATGTTCCAGGCATGCTCCCATCTTAGCCCTTTATCCTATATGCCCCTCTGTCTGAAATGCTCTTTCTTCCTGTCTGTATGACAATTTCCTCAATTCCTATCAGTCTTAACCCCAATGTTACTTTCTCAATAAGGCTTCCTCTGAACCCTATTTTAAAGTGCAAGCTCTCATCCCTCCTCAGATCCCTTCCCCTATTTCTTTTTCTATAGCATTTTATACTTCTGCCATAATTCACAACTTACTATTTGCCATATCTACTGCCTGTGTCCTGGAATGTCAGCTGCAAGGCACCAGTGATCTTTCCATGTTTGTTCACGGCTATATACCAAGTGTCTACACCAGATGGCTCAACAAATATTTGCGAATTGAGTGAATAAACATACCTGGAACCTAGTGTGTGAGCAAAGGGAGCAGCAGCAGGAGAGAAGGTTTAGAGAAGTGCTGGGGACCCACAATACAGGTCTTATAAACTGGGTTTATGACTGACAGAATCCACACTGTTTTCTCAAACTCACAATTCCAAGTTTCAACTGCCTTATTCCTGTTTGAGTCCAACAACTTTGTAAGAGAGCAGTTATGATGCCTGTACACGTTTAATCTCTCCTACCAGATTTCAGATGGGCACTTCAAGGGAACACTGCTGAGTCATCTATATTTATACATGTATCTGTATCTATCTGTTTCCTCTACAACAACTAACCATATGACTTACCAACCAATAACTTCTGAAACACCGTAAATAGACAGAAAAGAGTAAAGTGGTCATTGAACCACTGCCATTGATTTTAAAGTACAAAGAAATGAGACTGCACAGTATATGAAGTGTGTTCATGAATGCACTAGACTTCAGAGAGCCAAACAAGCACTGGCCTTTAGAGGTCACTAGCAATCAGTCCACTGATCCAGCAGCGCTGTCCATTGCACATAACACTGGTAAATGTTTGATATCATACAAGCCTCTTAAGAAAAGCAGTCTTATTTTTGTTGTTATGCTTTTCTTCTTCCTCAAATAGTATGACCTTATTAATCAGATTTGGCATAGAAAGGTCCTATGCTATTTTTGAAAATCAAATTCACCCTCACAGGATCAAGATGAGTCACTGTTGAAGATATTCAAAAAAAATAAGGTCAGATACTGATGTAAATTCTAAGATTTCAACAAAGGTTATAAACAAAACTTTCCAAAATGACTACTGAGTTCAGAACAACACACACACTGGATTTAAAAATCTGTCATTACTTCATAGACACACCTTAAAATAGAGTTCCTGGACACCATGCCAAGAGACGCCTTATTGCTAAACACAGCCTACAGTGGGACAGGCAGTGATATCTCAAACCCCTCATCCTGGAGAGGAGAAAGAGACAAAACTGGGGCCTCTTGCTCTGGTCCTGTGAAATCTGAATGCTCTCACTTCCTTTCTTCTTTTTGGTTTTTAACAGAAAATAAAATAAAAACTCATTTTTCTTTCTTCCTTTCTTTTTTTAATTTGGGAAGCAGTCAATACCAAGAATAATTAAAGATTCTTTTCCTGTAAACCTTCCAAGAGGAGGATACTGGAAGTGTATGCACAGTTAAGTCACCACCTTAACCAAGTGATCAAAGTTACTGTCACCCAAAGTGGGATAATCTAACTCTTAAGTGCCAACACATTAGAAGAAAAGGAAATATAGAACATGGCCTACTTACTATTCTCTGCAAAAATTTTTTATCATAAACCTAAATATGAGGAAATAACTCAGTCAAATCCAGAATGTGTAAACTTCAAGAAGATAATTTGTCTGCCTTTTTTTTTAGAAAGATTACTGTTCTAAAAAACAAAAAGAGATGGAAAACTTTTAAAAAACAAACAAAAGTGTAACCTGTGACATTTAAATAAATCCTGAATTAGAAAAGCAAAACAAACCAAAAAAAACACTATAAACAACCTTTTGAACCTGGGATAATCTGAATATTAATATTAATTTTAATACTGTTAGGTGTTACAATAGGGTTGTGGTTAGAGTCCTTTCTTATTCTTATGAAAAGCACATTGAAATATTTAAAGATTCACCTCTTAGTTTGAAATGGTTCAGCAAAAAAAAAAGCGGGGGCGGTGGGGGGCGGGATATGCATATGAGAGAGAGACAAAGAGTGGAAGGGTCTCTCTCATGAGGAGAGACCTTGGCGAAAGGTATAAAGAGGTTCATTTCACTGCCTTTCATATTTCCTAAAGTTTGAATATTTCAAAAAAAAAAGGCTAGAGAGAATGAAAGTCAACCACACAGCAATGGAAATACTAGACATCTTGTCCACAGTGGTGTATATCCAAGCAAAAAGCAAAGAACAGTTTTCTTAGTTATAATAAAGTTTCCTGACATATACCCCAAATCCTCTAGTAGAAGCTGTTAAACAGAGACAGGGAATAAAAGACACTGCCACTATTTTCTGTGCACATTTAACAGAAATTTTCTAAACTGTCAAATAACAGAATCCTAAGCCCCTGAACTTGTTTTATTGTGGTTTTATAAACATGTTTAAGGGCAGTATTGTTTGGGGAGCTATTTCCAAAAGATAATTTTATTTTATAGTACTGGAGCATTCTCCCAGTTAGGGAGAAGACAAGAAGTTTAGCTGCTTTCTTAAAGGTGAAAATACTGGAGAACAGATAGGGCTATTTAGTATATAAACATCCCAAATATAATTTAAAATATCATAGGAAGATTCCAGGGTAACAATATTAATGACTTTTAAACTTTACATCATTAAATTTTATTTTGTATTTTTTATATTTTATAATATCTGTCTATATAAATATATATAAAACAAATAAAGGTACTGGTACACTCCATTTTTATCTGACAAACTACAGCTTGAAGAAGTTCAATTTGCGTTTGGTCTGTTTCTACCTTTCTTTACATCTTACTTTTTTTTAAACTATGTAATTTTAATAGTCAAGTAAAAACTGAAATTTAGAACACTAAACCTAAAACTTATAGTGATGGTCCACTCATTAGAAATAGTACTGTCACTTTAAAACAATCATTTTATAATTTAACTTGTTGCATTATAAGAAAAATTACAAAATATACCATAAAAATAATCATGTTGTTATTCAGACTCAAGTTCAAGTAGAAACAAAAACCCAAAAATAACTATCAGGCTTTGATCGTTTCTTAGTAAACCGTTATCATAAAAGGTTAGAAGTGATAATAATATGCAAACTAGGAGCATCAGGTTAACTCTTGCAGCTGATCAAACATACAGTAAATACGAATGGAGAGGTATAGTTTCACTTGGATTAACTTTCAAATGCTGGCCAGTATGAAACCATGAACTGGCAATAACTTAGAAGAGCATTATTTCTCAGAGTTACAGACATAGATCTTCTAGACTGAATGGAATCCATACATTTTACCAAAAATGTTTATTCCATCCATAGGATTAAAAAGGAAAGTCTTATTTTTTTTCCCCACAATACTCTTGCTGTATTTGAATTCTTCCTAGTTATCTTCTATCCATCTTCTATCCACAGCCACCGTTGTCTGAAACAGATGGAAGGCTGGGACCACTGACACTGAAGACAGGCTCACTGATAAGGGTCAGGAGCACCTGGCTGCTCAATGAGCATCTACATCACGAAGCAAGTTCGGTACCACAAGGAAGGGAGAAAGAAATTCAGTGTAGCCTGCTACGTCTATTATAGTAATAAGCTCTTCATAACAGCAGCAATGTTCACAGTCCAAAAAAAAGGCAAGGGAACACCCCAGAGATCATTTTAGTCATAGAAAATCCACCAATTTAAAAACAGTTTTAAGAAAAAATAACACAGGGGACTTCCCTCCAATGCAGGGGGCGCAGGTTCAATCCCTGGCTATGGAGCTAAGATCCCAGGTGACCTGTGGCCAAAAAACCAAAACATAAAACAGAAGCAACACTGTAACAAATTCAGCAGAGACATTTTTTAAAAATGTCCACATTAAAAAAAATATATTTAAAAGCAGAAGAAAAAATAAGCAGTATTTTCATAGAAGGATCATCTAAGAGAAACAGAAGGAGAAAAATGAAAATGGAGAAAATATTTGTGGATTAAAAAAATTTTATATGCATAAGACAGAAGAGGATTTTCTCCATAAAATTTTCAGAAATAACCTCTTTAGATATACTTTATAAAAATGCTTACTTAAGCTATTCTGCTGTTATTAAAACAAACCAAAACAGACTTTACTTTGGGATACTTTAATAACCATAATACTAATACAACAGTGAAGCAAAAACTTCTGCATGCACCTCTTATTATCTAAATGTGAATATGTGGCTTTATACAAAATTAGACTTTCAATAAGTTCAATATTACATAATTACATGCACTATGAACTTGAAAGCTTTATTATATTAAAGGAACAACTGACATATATTACTTCAGATTCACTTAGAAATAAAGGGAAGAAAAAAAAGACAGAAAACTATCCTTTATAAATATATGGAAAGTGTTTAACTATTCCAAATTTTATAATAAATTCAATAAAAAATTTTTAAATAACAGTATTTATGAGAATCCAAACTCAATCATATTATAAAACATAGGTTCTGATTAATGGATCCACTATTGTAGAAGACCCCAAAAACTGAAGTACACTGGAAAGAAAAGGCTAGTTTCTGGACCTAATACGACACAGGCAGCTCCCAACAGAAGACAGAAGGAGCTAAAGCTTCATAAATCCTTTCGGCTTTTTCATGAGTCACGGTAAAAAAGACTAGCATGGTAAAACAGGTAGACAGTAAATGCTTTTACTTACAAGAATATCACTTTTTGCACATTACTAAAGTAGAAAACTTAGTGAATCATATACATTGATCTGGGTAGTCTTTAATTTCACTGAATTATGTTTTAATTTCTATCTACACACCCTAATCAAATAAATAGTCTTATAATAAGGTTAAACAGATAATTTTAACTCAGGTACAAAAGAAGTGTTCAAACACTGCTCTAAATTTTTAATTATTATTTCATTCATAAACTAATAAGTTATCAAGGAGTACAGCCTCAGATGAAGCCTACTTTTTGAAGGAAAAGACTTCAACAGAATGGCAATGTCTCCAAATTCTCTTCAGCAGACAAAAGAACAAAATTTTCAGATTTACCTTGTGATGAAAGATTTCATTATCAATGCTGGAAAAGTACTTTATTAATCTGCCAAAAGGAGCAGCTCAACAATCTTTTTTGTAGTAACAGAGAAGAAATAACACCTCTTCAGATCCAAATTCAGCCTACCAAACAACCTCAACCTTTGTCCAGCTGCACAGAAACACAAGCAAGCTGGCAAGAAGCCTGGGAACCTCTGCCCCCTCCTCCACTGGGGTCTGTGTGTTTAAGGCGCTGAGGGCACACACATTTACATACTCACATTAAAGTTTCAAAATACAAGTGTAATCTTACTTCAAGAATCATGTGATGAGTGTAATAATTTTAAAGTTAAGAAATCATACAGAAAAGCACAGGACAAGCACAAAAAGAGAGCAAGACAGCAACAGGCAACGTGTCTGCAATCTCCATACCTACAGAAATCAAAAAATGCCTTTTGAATAAGGACTCTGTTACAAGCAAACAAGACCGCATTAGTCTCTTTACCCAAAATGTTTGTTGCCTTTTCAACTAACACTTTTTTTCCTTATGCTCTGTTTCCAGGGACAGATCAAGATGGGCATGAACAATTCATACCTCCACCAGGAATAATTGCCAACTTTGTCTCAACCAGGCCCATTTTTGCAGAGGAAGCTAAAAAGGAAAGAAGAAAATTAAGTAACATCCACATCACCAAATTCAAATATGATGACTTGAAAAAGTTAGTAAAATAAGCTAGAAATATTGTTTACTAATTAAATTTGTGTCATAAATCTTAAATCACTCCAGAAAGTATTCAGTTATAGAAATAAGTAAACACTCTAAATGATATATATTAAGAGATTCACACAACTTTTTCTGTTAAAAATTGCTTGGCAGCAAATTAATTTTTGATGTAGAAAGACCAGGGGTGTTAACTACATAATTTGACCTGATACTGCCAAGTCATGCTTGAAGGCATAGATCTCATTCATTATTCAGGATCAGGAGGGAGACTGTGTCTGACAAGTAAGAATTCTTTAGCTGCCTGAACAGTCCTCCAGATCAAATAGCTTAATATTTCATATCAGATATGGCAACTCTTCAAGACCAAATCTCTAGTTACTTTTGACAAATGGTTTTACTGTTCTGACAGCTGGATAGGGTTCCTCTTTCCATGTTTGCTTTCACAGCTACTTTAAAACATCTTAATTATTTCTTTATTTGCATATCCAAATGTGCTTAGACTAAGTCCTATCTCCTAATCCCCAGAACTTGCATTCTTTCAGAAATGGATTGCATATAACTTGACTTTTCAGTTTAAAACCCAAAGATCTGGCAAGAAAATAGAAATCAAAAATAAACTGAAAAGGGAAAGTATACACAAATTAGTAACTGCAAATTCCAAGAGCCAGTTACCATAAAATTATTAAAAACATAATTATCGTGATTCTACATTTAATAGGCAGCTCCATCAGAAGAGATAGTGGGAACCAGGGAAAGAACAGTGACAAATATCTGCTGCCTGCTGCCCTAAGTCCTTGGTCTGAGAGCCCCTCTTTTTCGCCCTGATGAGGGACAATGATACAGACAGCACTGTGATCATACAGAACATAGTGTTGAGGATAGCAGGGGCAGCATGCAGTACCCTGGAAGAATAACAAGAGGTGAGAGCTGTGACTTGAGACTGCCTGGGTTCAAATCCCAGCTTGGTCACTGATTTGTGGTTTGTTTCTTCACCTGTCTCAGCCCTAGCTTCCTGAAGCACCAAAAGCGTATCTATCTCACAGGGCTATTAGGCAGATTAAAGTGAGCCTAAGTATATGCCGAGTATTAGGTAAGCACTGGCTCAATACTCAGCACATGGTTAGCATTAATTGTTTCCTTTATTATTTTCATAATCACCTTATCCAATACTCAGAAAACTTTGCAGGAACAAAGTGAACCTCAAAGACATTAAGTCCTTATTACCATAGCCCTAATAATAACTAAATGGTTGGACTAGGCACATGCCGGAGATGGAATCATTTAATCTTCACAACAGAAACCTTCATTTCCCCCACTGTAGAGGAGGAAAGTGATCTAAAAATGACAGAACCTAAGATCCAAATTCAGTTCCATCTGACCCAATTCCTGTTCTCCTTTACTCCTGCTAAGACTGAAACAGATACTATAAAAGACTGTTTCCTTAACTGGGAATTTTAAATACTTCATTAAGCTCAACAGGTGACTTTTTTTACATGTTTTATTCAACAATATGTGGGAAAAAATATTTAGAATTATCTGAAGGTAAAGAATCCACCTGCCAATGCAGGATATGCAGGAGACACAGGTTCTATTCCTGATTCAGGGATAGATTCAAGGGATCTTGGAAGGGGAAATGGCAGCCCTCTCCAGTATTCTTGCCTGGAAAATCCCGGACAGAGGAGCTTGGCAGGCCACAGTCTAGTTGGTCACAAAGAGTTGGACACAACTGAGCACACACAATAACTACAAATCTCATTTTTTAAAAGTTATGTTTTTTATTTTTTAAATTATGAAAGTATAAAAACATCTACAGAAGACTTGGAAAATATAGAACAAAGTTACATATAGTTCCACTATATATGACAATTATTTTAAGTAGATAAATTAAGATTTTTAGTTGGAGTTTCAATACCAAATTCCCAAAAATTAATAGAAAAAAGTTAAGTTTTAATAGGACTAATTCTCACCTGCTACTCTTATATCACACGCTAAAGCCAGTTCAAGTCCACCACCTAAAGCAAGTCCATCAATTGCTGCAATGGTTGGCACTGGAAGATTAGCTGAAACAGAAAGAAAGACTTCATGCTTCTTCAGTAAAGGTATTATATGCAATTATTTTACATTTTTAATGTCAATATAATTTTAAGTGGAATATATTATCTATAGAATTTTGTATTGCTTTCACTTTTAACTAAACATTTACATTTTAGAAAATGTAATGATCATATAGTGTTCTACCAGATAAAATATGCAGTAATATCTTTAAATCTTATCACACTATTGAAATACTTTCATAAATACTTTCTGTTGAATTAACAGAATCACAGCTCTGACTTTGTAATCTTTGAACCTAAAGTCTTTTATGAGATGTTTGGTTCATATAAATTTCAAGTTGAAATGACTTAGGTATAATGGATAATTCATGACCCTTTTACAGGTTATCTTGGTTCTTAGAATGATAGAACCCCATTCAGAGAAGTAATAATAATTACTCAAACAAGACAGAAGCAGTCTCAGTGGTTGCCAAGGCATCAACCCAGTAGTTCTACCATTTGGTAAGAATACAATGAGCACACATACACACACACAAACACACGATGAATAATTCCTAGAAAATACCACATACTTCAGACGGAAGAGACACTCGAACCTGCCTGTAAGTATGACTGGGAAGGGGTTAGCCAATCACAAACTCAAAATCAGACTTTCTTTAGTTCAGAAACAGATTACTATTTTACTGAAACTTTTATAAATTATAATATATATATTTTTTATAAATGGTTCAAAAACTAACTGGTTAATTATTATATAAAGCAGAATCCTTTCTATTAATTCTATTTTTGACTATGGGAATGTGAAGTTTAGGCTGAACAACCTTAACATATGAATAGAATGGGGATATTAAAAAGGTACCATCTCTTAATATATTCTCACCACAAAAAAGAAATAATATTGTGTGACATGATGGAAGTGTCAGCTAATGGTACAGAGGTAATCATATCACAACTGTAAATATATCAAATCAACACATTCACCTTAAACTTACACAAGTTACATGTCAATTATGTATCAATTTAAAGTAAATAAAATAAAAATGAAAAAAATAAAATATTAAAAAGATACCATCACTAGAAGTCTATCTTCCATAGGTATTCTGATATGTGAAATTCCTCAGAGATGTTTATTCAAATGTGTTGAAGTGTACTGAGTTTTATTCATATATGAAGAAATTTATCAAATTTATTCTAAGAGAAACAGTCTGAAAAGGCTGGGATAGAGCACATATAGATGCTGCCATCTGAGGCAAAAGCACTACTGGTTGAGCAGGAATGAATGAGTCTTTGCAACAGGGCATATTTCACTGTTTGTACCTGTCTGAGCATTTTGGGGGGAGGTGGGAGCTTGAAAATACAGGGCAAATTCAAAGGTGCTCCATACAACGTGCTTTACAGCACACCTGATGAAAAAATGAACAGACAGCGACGTCAGTGTTTACAGTCAGGAAATGAATGCAATGAAAAAATAAAATTTTATTTTATCTGAGAAAAAAGTAAAATTGACGATGTAATATAATGGCAAACTAATCTGAGTGGTTCCCACAATCACCTCAAGCCACTACAAGTAAAATGGAATTAGCGTTGCACAGGTTCCAAACCCCCTTCCTTTCTACAAAGCTAGCTATAGAAATTATCCTATTTCTAGACTCCTTCAATCTGCTACCTCCCCGATGTCCCCAGTCTCAAGTCTCTCTCATCAAAATCTTTCCTGAAGTAGGCCTCACTGTGGCCTTGGCTCATCTTCCTCTAAGATAAGCTTCTGCAGGGAAAAGAATAAACTTCCACTCACCTCCACCTCACAGTTCTAGTCCCACTCGTCTCAGAGAGACTGTTTTTGCTTCACTTCCCAGTGACACTGTGATACTGTCCCAGAGCCAGTGGGCACTATCCAGTCCCTATTAAACTTACTGCCTCTGAAGATCAGAGACTTTAATCCTGGACACTCCTCCTTTTTGAATTCCTCTCTTCCTTTGCCTGCTGGGTCCCTGCCCTCATCTCTCCTGCCTTTCTTTCTGCCTCTGGTTATAGAACTCAGTCTTCTTCCCCTATCAGTAGAAGCTCTTCCCAGGAGCTCTGTTTCCTTTCACCATCTATAATACCAATGATATCCAAATCACCACCTGAAATCCAAACTTCTCTCTAAACTGTATCTCTATAGTTACCTGCCTGTTGGACATCTCTACTTAAATAGTTTATCATGTTCAAATCAACTTCCTGTCAGTCCTTCGAGATTCTATTTCACTTAGCATCTCCAATAGACACACAGAAGTCATCTCAAATGTCCTCTTTTCCAGGGATCTTACATCTAAATGTTTTCTAAGTCCCATCTAACAGCTCACAAATTGGCAAATCCCCCTCCCTCTGCTACAGTTAGAGTTATGGGCCCCTCATTTCTTACAAGCAGGAAGCCTCTAACAGACTTCCTTCACCTTCACAGTAAAGGATCGAAATAGTCAATCTTAAAAGAAAATCAATCCTGAATATTCGCTGAAAGGACTGATGCTGAAGCTGAAGCTCCAATACTTTGGCCACCTAACTCAAAGAGCTGACTCACTGGAAAAGATCCTGACGCTGGGAAAGATTGAGCGCAGGAAGAGAAGAGGACAGAGGATGAGATGGTTGGATGGCATCATTGACTCAATGATGAGTCAGACAGGAGTCTGATGCTCAGACATGAGTCTGAGCAAACTCCAGGAGATGGTGAATGACAGGGAGGCCTAGCGCACGGCAGTCCACGGGATCACAGAGTCGGACATGATTGATCAACTGAACAACAATCCTCAATGTGTCCCTATCATACCTTCTATATTTCTTGTAGGATAATTTTCTAAAATGCAAACACATTCATGAAACTCCTCTATTTAAAATAGTACAATGATTTATTCCACATTCAAGATAAAAACATTGAAAAATTCAGCATGGCACAGGAAACGGCTGCCCACCTACCCAACCTCTTCTCCAACCTCACCACATACTCATGTTCCAGGCCCAAACTACTTAAGGCACCTTCAGAATCATTTACATCCAAACCTGTGTACAAGCTGCCCCCTGCCTAGAATGCTAGCTAGCCCCTAATTATCCTTAGAGGTAATTATCTTTATGCTTCCTTGGTACTTTATACCTGGTTTTTCAACAGAGCATTCACACCACCTTATCGCCCATTCAGAAACAAAGATTTAACATCACATAAAGCTAGTCAGTAATATCCTTCTTAACACTCTGCAACAATCCTCAAGATTTTTCATTGCCTCTTCTATCTCCATTAATCCTGATATTGTCTCTATTTTTCTCTATTGTCCTATATTGTCTCTACTTTTATTAACTTCTTTCATTTTATACTTAAATGGAACAATATGAATATATTCAGCCCTATGAAAGTGAAAGTGAAGTCGCTCAGTCGCGTCTGACTCTTCGCGACCCCGTGGACTGTGGCCTACCAGGCTTTTCCGTCCATGGTATTCTCCAGGGAAGAATACTGGAATGGGTTGCCATTTCTTTCTCCAGGGGAATCTTCCCAACCCAAGGATCAAACCCAGGCCTCCCACATTGGAGGCAGACGCTTTAACCTCTGAGCCACCAGGGAAGCCTGTACTTAAATGGAACAATATGAATATATGCAGCCCTATAGAGCTACAGAAAACAAAAAAAACTGCAGAGTTCCTCAGCTGGAGAGAACAATAGGAACAGGGGGAGTGTTTTCTCCTCACTGTGGAAAACGCTGGTCAACAGTAACTGCCTTCAGGACTCACTAAATCTGCTGGAAGCTGACTCATCAGAAAATGAATTAACAGAAGTGAGTTTAAAGGGCTTTTAAAAGATCAAACCTGGCTTCCCCTGTGACTTAGTGGTAAAGAATCTGCCCGCCAATGCTGAAGATGCGGGTTAAATCCCTGGGTGGGAAGATTCCCTGGAGAAAGAAATGGCAACTTATTCCAGTATTCTTGCCTGGGAAATCCTAAGGACAGAGGGGCCTGGTGGGCTACCTCCACGGGGTTGCAAGGAGTCGGATAGGACCTCAGAGACTAAAATACACACAAACATACAAAACCAAACCCAGGCTTGAAATATGTGTACTGCCAAGTTTCAGTTTCTGAAAATTTCAACTCATGGTAAATAGGGATTATTTCAAGTTCCTTAGATTTTTTTAAATGGGAGCAAACTGATGTGATGAATATGGCAAGAGGAATTTTTCTTCACATCAAACTGGGCACTGAAAATGTAGACTAAACAGAAGCATAAAAGGAATAAATTGACTGTAAATTACAAAAGAAATACTTGATAATCTCGTAATCCCTAAAGCATAATGGAGAGAATACAAGAAAAGGACAATTCTTGGTCATCTATAATATTCTTAACACTGAAACACAAAGGCATGATTGTCTCAAAAAGAGCTGACAAGGCTTTGCTCTACATTTTTATTAGTTAATATTCTCAAACAAATATTACACTTAAAAATCACACTTAGCTAAAAGAAAGTTAAAAAGTATCATTTTTTGGTAAGTATAAAATGTCATTAAAAGAAGAAAAATAAAAATGAAAATGCAATTAATGAATATGCCCTTTCCCTTCACTGTGAGAAGTATATAAACAAATAGTTTACTTAGTTCAATTGCTAAGTCTTGTCTGACTCTTTGCAACCCCATGAACTGCAGCACACCAGGCTCCTCTGTCTTCCACTGTCAGAGTTTGCTCAAATTCATGTCCACTGAGTCAATGATGCTATCTAACAATCTCATCCTTTGCCACCCCCTTCTCCTTTTGCCTTCAATCTTTCCCAGCATCAGCATCCTTTCTAATGAACCTGCTCTTCGCATCAGATGGCCAAAGTACTGGAGCTTTAGCTTCAGCATGAGTCCTTCCAAAGAATTTTAAGGGTTGATTTCCTTTAGGATTGATTGGTTTGATCTCTTTGCAGTTTCTTGAATGTTGCATTTTAAGTCAGCTTTTTTACCCTCCTCTTTCACCTTTATCAGGAGGCGCTTTAGTTCCTCTTAACTTTGTCATTAGAGTGGTATCTTCTGCATATGTGAGGCTGTTGATATTTGTCCCAGCAATCTTGATTCCAGCTTGTGATTCATCCAGCTCTGCATTTTGCATGATTTATTCTGCACAGAAATTAGACAAGCAGGGTAACAATATACAGTCTTCTTGTACTCCTTTCACAATTTTGAACCAGTCCGTTGTTCCATGTAAGATTCTAACTGTTGCTTCTTGACCCACATATACGTTTTTCAGGAGACAGGTAAGGTGGTCTGGTACTCCCGTCTCTTTAAAAGAGTTTTCCACAGTTTGTTGTGATCCATATAGTCAAAGATTTTCGTGTAGTTCATGAGGCAGAAGTAGATATTTTTCTGAAACTCCCCTGCTTTCTCCATGATGCAATGAGTATTGGCAATCTGACCTCTGGTTCTATCTCTTCAAAACCCAGCTTGTACATCTGGAAGTTCTTGGTTCCTGAACTGCTGAAGCCTAGCTTGAAGGATTTTGAGAATAACCTTGTTAGCATGTGAAATGAGCACAGTTATAAACCAGTATGAACATTCGTTGGCACTGCCCTTTTTAGGGATTGGAATGAAAACTGACAAATACTACTTTGTTAAAATAAAATGATGGGGGAAGGGATATATTCAACAGACAGGTTTCAAGTTCCACAGGAGGTGAAGTATGAGGGTGTGGTTTATACAATGCAGTGGCAAGAAAAGAGAAAGAAATTAACAAATGGAAACTTGCTAACCTGAGAGATGAAAGCACTCACTGGAAGGAAGGGTTTTAAATGAATCAGCTCATGCTAAAGGCTTTCTTAATTCTGAAGTTAGAGAATGTAACACTTTTCTGTTATACACTTTAACTTTTTAGAAGTAATGAAAATTATTTTTAAATGTGAGAAGAATTTAAGATATTTACTCAGTTAAAAGTTTTTAACATTACATGTTTAACATTACAACTTCTATAAAAATATAAAGTAAAAACGACAAGAAATGTGGAGTCCTTAACATAAAAAAAGAACACAGAAAACAAGAATATTAATAAGTACTATCACATCATTAAATAGGCAAACTACTTGGTACTTTTGAATATTAATATAAATTAGCATTCTGTACAGACTTCCCTGGCAGCCCAATGGTTAAGAATCCACCTTCCAGTGTAGGGCACACAGGTTCAAGCCTTGGTTGGGGAACTAGGATCCCCAGCTGCTGTGGAGCAATCAAACATGCCCACCACAACAAAAGATGCCGCAATGCAGATGGCATGGGCCACAACTAAGACCCAACATAGCCCAAAATAAGTATTTTTTTAAAAATTAGCATTCTATAAAGCTGACTATAAAATTTTTCCTACTAAAGAATTACGCAGAACAATTTAATTAGCATTCAATGATCAATTAAATTTCAATCATCTTATAGTCCTGAAGTTTTACATAACCCTAAATTTTCCCTGAAGGATGTTTTTCTTGTAAACTTTTTTCAGGAAAACATGAGTCATCTCAAAGTAGATGCTAGTTTCATAGTTACCTAATATGCTTGTTTTTACACACAGTATTTATTCTACTTGGGAGCACTTAATAACCTTAGAGAAAACTCAATAAAATGCACATCTGAGAAGCAGATTATCAGTTTCAAAGCATTGAGAAATATCAAATCGGCAGTTGCAGAGTGCGACTGAGTGAAACGGGAACTGCCATGAGCAGTGTCTATTCCCAATAGCAATAGGAAGAAATGATGACTCAATGTGTTATGCAACCAACAGGATCAGATTCTATTTTGAGTTTAGTACCAGGAAATGAGCCAGGTATGACAAAGAAGATAATAATCGTTTGAATGTTCCTAAAAATATAATTAAAGCAAACGATCAGAGTTTTGCTATTTTAAGAGAAAATAAATGAGCTGCAAGTGGAGGCCCTGTCTATCTGAGCCTGCAGGACATCTTCTGTGAGTATAACTAGAATCAGAGGCCATGAACGTAGGGGGAAAGGCAAGTGAGGGTCTCCTTTCAGCTCTGAGATAAATATAATACATAATGTAGGTTTTCAGATGTTTCTAGAAAAAAATAAACAATGTGATTATTAAGGGAATATGCTAATGTAAGTTATGAGTCTTAAATTTGGTTTTGCTTGAAGAACAGTGTTCTCACAGAAAATTAACTATTTCCCAAAAAAATGCCCATATAATAATACCAGAAGTCTGACTTTATTGAAATCATTCAAGAAGAAGAGAGAAAAATATCTAACCCAAAGAGACAGATTTTTCTAAATGAAAAATGTGTAAGAACAGGAGATTTTTCAATCACATGAAGAAATGCTAATCAGAATTTGAAAACTTTCAAAATTAAATTATTTCCTTACAAAATTTTAAGAACAAAAAAAAGATGTTTGCTAAATAGATGAATTTTGTGATCTATCCTTTTAACATAATTACCTGTATTTCAATGCAAATTCAGCCCTGTATTTACAAAGCCAAATTAAAGCTTTTGCAATTTTACTTAATCGGGGAAAAAAAAAGGCAAAGGAAACTAGAAATGACTGGCATTTTAAAGTATTCGTCTGGAAGAGCATTTACAAAAATATTATCCACATCACATAAGATTTTACTATTTAAAATTCTGGTGAAAACCTATTTCTTTATAATTAGATAGAAATTCCTTCAGGTCTCAACATAAAGAGAACTGGGCCTGCACCCTCAGTTTTTACTTCAAAGGGAACTGTAAAAATGTTTTCTAGCTCTTCATGAAGTATCTTCTAATTAGACAAAGACTTGTCATAAGTAGCTAAACACCTCTGCTCTCCAACTGTACATTCTACTGATATATGGCTAATCTGCACAATGGAGGGCCCAGTAGTGAGGCAGCCACATCATGTTAAGTTCAGGAATAAGAGCAGTTATTAGATTGAGATCATCATATGTTTGTGCATCCATGCTGACCTGCTGATGCCTAATAATAGTTAACTGCTTTCAACCTACATATCCCACACCCGAAGTGAGCAGTGGGGACTTGTAATAATGACTAATCTTTTAGAAATCTGAAAAATTCTTTAGAATAAAAACGTCTCAAAGAGAGCCGTAAAGTTGTATTTTTTCCCCCTTTGAAAAGAGAAAAAGACCTAAATTTTGTTCAAGGTTTTGGAGTTTTTAAAAAGAGGCTTTCTAAGAAGCTAGGAACAGTAAAGTAAGGAATTTTGTGACTCAAAATATAAATCTTCTTTCTGATCTCTACTTTAATAGAACAGCTTTCAAATGAATCTAGTACATTTTGGTTTCTTATAGATTCTCTTTCATTAAAAAAAAGCAGAGCACAGAAGTCATCGTTTAGACCACAAAGATACTCTAGTTGTGGAAAATGAAAGTACAATGGGGCAAAAGGGGAAAGCAGTATCAAACAAGTAGGGTATATTCTAATCTGTACTATTACTGATACTGCTGTAATGACCGATTTCAAGATATACATGGCTGTTAAAAACCAGCTCACAAAATTCCTGAAACTTTAACAATCCCTGAGTCCATACTATAACAGAGCGCAGTGAGTGGTAACCTTTAGCCATTGGTGTGCCTAACTCCACATTCTGTTAACAGGAAAGGGGTCCTGTTCAGCTATTGGTCAGCACATCAGTGGGCCCCACCAAAAGTAACCAATTATCAATGAGCAACCATTAGTACTGCTCAGCTACCGGCTGGCATCACAGTGGGCCCCACACACGGGCAACCAATTGCCAATGAGTGACTATTTGTGGTCCTGCTCAGCCATTGGACAGTGCAGTAGTGGGCCCTGCCCACAAGCAACCAACTGTTAAGGAGTGACAGCGAGTGGAATTCAGCCAAGGGTCAGTTGCATGGTAGTCATAAGGTAAAGTGGAGAAGGCAATGGCACCCCACTCCAGTACTCTTGCCTGGAAAATCCCATGGACGGAGGAGCCCGGTGGGCTGCAGTCCATGGGGTCGCTAAGAGTCGGAGACGACTGAGCAACTTCACTTTGACTTTTCACTTTCATGCATTGGAGAAGGAAATGGCAACCCACTCCAGTGTTCTTGCCTGGAGAATCCCAGGGACAGAGGAGCCTGGTGGGCTGCCGTCTATGGGGTCGCACAGAGTCGGACACGACTGAAGCGACTTAGCAGCAGCAGCATAAGGTAAAGAGTGAGGAAATGTTGCAAGTCTGTGTGGCCAGCGCACAGTGAGGCCCATCAATACTAAAACATTTGAGCTTGCAAGAGAGAAAGGTTTATTACAGATTCATACAGAGAGATGGGTGGCTCATGGAGGGCCCTGGGCACTCCAGCTTACCCGCAGGCCCAAGGCTGGGTGAGCTGGAGGGCCTCCAGGAGAAGGCCTGAATCTGCCTCTTACCTCACTCTCCACCTGATGACTACCACACCACCAACCAACCCTTGGCTCAATCTCTTCCCTAACAGTCGCTCACTGAAAGTTGGTTGCTTGTGGGTAGGGTCCACTGAGGCACTGACCAATGGCCGAGCAAGACCTGTTGCCTAGGAACAGGATGTGGAGTAATGAGGCACAGCAATGGCTACCTGCTAAGGCCTGTGCTCATCCTGCCCTATTACAGAAAGAGGGGGACCCCACCCTTCTCCCAGAGGCCCTCCAGCTCACCTGACCTTGGGCCAGCAGGTGATCTTGTGGGCCCAGACAACAAGCTGGGGTATGTGTCCTGCAAGGGCATCAGATTCCTCACCAAGACCACCCAATAGCGTTGGCCTGGGCCTTGAGAGAACAATGAACCTCTCCCCCATTCCTGTCTCTGTAATCTAATAGGAGTGGCAGACTGTCTGGGTTGCAGTCTGTGGGACCTGGCCCCCACCTCGTATGGACAGTCTGAGGGCCAGTTGGGTTGGACACCTGGCTCCTTCAGTGATGGCAGCTGGGCAGAGTTGGGGACTTTGCCCTTTCTTGTCAGAACAGAGAGTAACATTCATCCTGTATTCATTTTACAGGAATATAGTTACCTGGCCATGACCTGACTTCAAGAACAAAGGCTTTGACTCCAAGTAGTATGCAACAAGTAACCATGCCCCTCCCCCACCTTTCCTATTTAAAACAGCTTTGCAGAAAGCTTTCAGTAACTTTGGGGTTCTTAGGGCATAAGCTATGCATGGCCCTGTAATAAACCTTTCCCTGTTCCAAACTCCAATGTTTTAGTATTGTTTGACCTCACTGTGCATCAGGCATATGGACTTGCATTTTGGGTAACAATATGAACAGGTGCCAGAACACGTGTATATGAAACAGTCCCAAGAATATAATGCTTGGGACTTCCCTGGTGGTCCAATGGTTCAGAATTTTGCAAGGGATGCAAGTTCAAATCCTGGTTGGGGAACTAAGATCCCACATGCTGCAACTACTGGGCCCATGTGCTCCAAAGCCATGGAGCACCCAGAGAGCTTGGGTGCTACAACTAGAGAAGCCTGCCAGCTCTGGGCTGGAGCCAGCGTGCCACAACTAATGAGCCTCTGCGCCACAGGAGAGTCAGTGAGCCAGAGCAAAAGATCCCATGCGACACAATGAAGATCCTGCATGCCGCGACACAATGAAGATCTTCAAAACAAAGACCCAATGCAGCCAAATAAATAAATGATTTTTAGAAACCAACTGTATTTAAAAAAAAAAAAGGGAGACATCACCATGCTGTATCCTCCTCCACCATCATCCATTAACATCCACCAGATGAGCCATTTCTTCCCGTGGGAAAAACAGCTCCAGGAAATCCTTCTCCACAGAAAATGAATTATGTGAGGAGAACGTTAGGATGAGGACCAAGAAGAACACTGGTGGCCTATGTGCAAATCTGGTCCATAAACCAATTTTGTTTGACATCCAACGCGTATCTTCTCAATAAAAACCTTCAAACTGGAGTGGGTGCATGCTAAGTTGCTTCAGTTGTGTCCAATTCTTTGCAACCCTAAGGAGCAAAGCCTGTCAGGCTCCTCTGCCCATGTGGATTTTTCGGGTAGGAATACCAGAGTGGACTGCTATGCCGTCCCTCTACAGGATCTTTCCGACACAGGGATCGAACCTGCACCTCTTATTTCTCCTGCATTGGCAAGTGGGTTCTTTACCACTAGCACTACTGGGGAAGTCCTCAAACTGGAGATACTTTCCAAAAATCGGGAATTCTGGCTTCTCTTGAAAATAAGAAAAAGGAATATCAGCAAAAATGCAGAAAATTGTTCAAGAAATCACATAAGAAATGTTTGCAGAACTCAAGCTCTATGAAGCTACTAAAAACATTGATCTAATTTGACAAATATAGAGAATATAATGAAGCATTACAATAACAAACTACCTTAAAATCACCAAACCAAGAAACAGGACCTAATAACCTATCCCCCATTCTTTCACCTGCCTTCTTAAACCCAAAGGTAATCACCAAAGTCTGTTTACCATTTTAGTATTTTTCCCTATATACATATGTGTATGTGATTTCATTACATTTATACACATCTCTAAACCATATGCTCTTTTGCATCGTTTAGTTTTATAAAAAATTATGTTGTTTTAATTCAATATTTTATAGACTTCTGTTTCGTATTTAAGTTTATTTATTTGCAATACTGTCCACATGCAACTGTACAAATATACCAAAACATCTATCCATTCCCCTGTTATTGAAATTTGGTTGTTTTCAGCTTGTTATTATGAACAATATCACTACTATAGTCTTTTTCTTACAAGTCTCCCCAGAACACACATGTCCAAAATGCCTACAGATAAGCGTAGTTTCAGACTCCAAGTAGCAACTCATTCATTTAAAAAGCCAAAATCAGAAGTCTTAAAAATGAAATAGGATAGTATCAAATGCAATGCACAAAGAAAGGTAATTATTTCATGAAACTTTGATACTCATCCACCTCTATGTGTTTAATGGACCAAATTGTAAATATATTTGTTACTACAAGTCCAGTAAAAATAGTCTTAAAGACACCCTTCTAGGTAAATACCCCATAAAAATGTGAACTATTCAGTCTTTTGAGATGTGGATGCCCAACTCTAAGACAACAACAAACTTTTCTTAACTATTACACCAATTTATACTCTCAGTGGAAGTGTATAAAACTGCAGTGATCAAGTTCCCTGCTATCTTTGGCAATGTCAGGATAAGAATTTTGGCCAACCTGGTAAACATAAAACAGCATGCTACTGTGGTATTAATTTGCATTTCCGTGACTACGTATGAGATTGATCATCTTTCCATATGCTTACTCCCCATTTCTCTTTCCTCTTGTATAGAAAAATTTCTGTCTTACTGATTTCCCAGCTGCATATATGTATGCATGCATTGACCCATGTGTGCATGTGTATATATATATATATACAAAAATCCTTTGGCAGCGTTTCAAGTCTTCTCTCCCAGTTTGTGTTTTATCTTTCTACTTTCTTTACAACATCTTTTAATGAACAGATGTTCTTAAGTTTAGTTTCCTAGGACTTATCAACCTTTCCTTTTGCTTTGTATTCTATGTTTAAGAAATTTTTAATTCTGTCAAGGTCATGCAAGTTTGTTTTACTTCATAAATGCAGTGAAGCCTGCCATCTTCCAGTGACCTCAATGACCTCTCAGTTTTGGGTCCTATATTCCACTCCACTGGTCAATCGTCTATCCCATAGCCAGTAACATTGTATTATTAATTTTTAATTTTTAAAATAGGTCTTCAGTACTAATAACATAAGGACCTTCATTTTCTCCTTCTTTAAAAATATTGGCTCTTTTGAGGCCTTTCTATGCTCATCAAGTTCCTCATAATAGTAATGTGTTTTTAAGTTAAATATGTACATCAGATCATTTGTGAGAATCATTTTTTAGATACTGAATCTTCCTATTCAAGAAGACAGTACGTCGGTATTTAATTTTTTAAATGCCTTCCCAAAAAGTTTCATAATTTTTCCATACAGCTTGAATATATTTTTAGATTCATTTTTTTTCCTACTGTCAATAATATCTTTTTTTTGACATATGTTTAGTCTGACTTCTATTGTTTGGACTCTAAAGAAGGCCAAGCCCAGAGAGTTGATGCTTTTGAAAAGTGGTGCTGGAGAAGACTCTTCAGAGTCCATTGGACTGCAAGGAGATCAAACAAGTCAATCCCAAAAGAAATCAACCCTGAATATTCACTGGAAGGACTGCTGCTGAAGCTGAAACTCCAATACTTTGAGCACCTGATGCAAAGAGCTGACTCACTGAAAAAGACCCTGAGGCTGCGAAAGACTGAAGGTATAAAGTAAAGGGGGTGGCAGAGGATGAGACGGTTAGATAGCATCACCAACTCAATGGACATGAATTTGAGCAAACTCCAGGAGATAGAGGACAGAGGAGCCTGGCGTACTGCAGTTCTTTGGGGTCACAAAGAGTTAGACACGACTTATGACTGAAGAACATCCTTCAGCTATCTTGCAAAGTCTATTATTTCTAATAATTTGTAGATCCGTTTAGATCAATGGAGACAATAACCACTTGAGAAAGTGTTACATTTCTTTTTTTTCAGTCATTATTTTATTTCTATTTCCTGCTTTTACATATCAGGAAAAGAAAATGCCAAGATTTTCAGAACAACGCTGAAGAGAGGTGACTGCAGGCCTCGTGTTGTTTTCCTGATTTTAGGAGGTCACTTTTACATTTTACTAACAATTGTCAGTCTAAGAAACCTTCCTTCTAATTCCAGTTTGCCTTCAGCAATACCTAAGATAGATTTGACATCTAATTCTTTTTATCAACGTGTTGACAAAAACATGATTTTAATGTGCTGTGTCTGTCTGATTTTGGTATCAGGGTGATACTGGATTCATAGAGGGAGTTTGGAAGCGTTTCTTCCTTCACAAATATTTTGGAATAGTTCACAAAGGACAGGTGTTAGCTCTTTTCTAAATGTTTGGTAGAATTCACCTGTGAACTCATCTTCGCCCTGGAGTAATCTGTTGGGAGCAATTTTATTATGGACTCAATTTCATTACTGGTAACTAATCTGCTGATAGTTTCTACTTCTTCCTGGTTCAATGTTAGGAGATTGGACATTTCTAGGAATTTTTCCATCTCTTTTAGGTTGTCCATTTTATTGGTGAGTAATGATCTTTTGTGTTTTCTGTGGTGTCAGTTATAACTTCTCATTTCTGACTTTAATGATTTGGCCCCTCATTTTTCTTGATGAGTTTGGCTAAAGGTTTATCAATCTTTTTTTAATCTTTTCAAAGAATCAAGTTTTTAGTTTCATTAATCTTTTCTTTTTTTAGGTATTGAGAGGGTAACAGGCAGAAAGGCTGGGGTCTCCAAACAGAGGAAACAGGCTGCAAGGGTCAGTCATTTTTTGTCTCTCTCTTAAGCGGCAGGAGGAAACAAACTACAAGTGTTTTTTTCCCATTTGTGTTGCCATGATGACACCTGGTTCCACCAGAACTTAATTTTCCTCAAACCTTGAGCTAACCAATGTATTCTTCTTGTGGAAATGTTTGTCTTAAGCTATGTTAATGACCTATGTATTTACCCGAGACTCTGTCTTCAAGTCAGATTCCGCTAAAACTCAAAATTTGACAAACCAGTATGATTTATTCATACAATCGTTCTCCTAATCTATGTTAATGAATCTATATATTTACTTGGAAATCTGCCTTCCTTCAAGATTCATGTCAATCACTTTATGGCCTGGGACAGCTCACCTTGTACCAAGTTCAGTTCAGTTCAGTCGCTCAGTCATGTCCCACTGTTTGCGACCCATGAATCGCAGCCCGCCAGGCCTCCCTGTCCATCACCAACTCCCGGACTTCACTCAGACTCACATCCATCGAGTGAGTGATGCCATCCAGCCATCTCATCCTCTGTTGTCCCCTTCTCCTCCTGCCCCCAATCCCTCCCAGCATCAGAGTCTTTTCCAATGAGTCAACTCTTTGCATGAGGTGGCCAAAGTACTGGAGTTTCGGCTTTAGCATCACTCCTTCGAAAGAAATCTCAGAGCTGATCTCCTTCAGAATGGATTGGTTGGATCTCCTTGCAGTCCAAGGGACTCTCAAGAGTCTTCTCCAACACCACAGTTCAAAAGCATCAATTCTTTGGCGCTCAGCCTTCTTCACAGTCCAACTCTCACATCCATACATGACTACTGGAAAAACCATAGCCTTGACTAGACAGACCTTAGTTAGCAAGGTAATCTCTCTGCTTTTGAATATGCTATCTAGGTTAGTCATCACTTTTCATTTCATGGCTTCAGTCACCATCTGCAGTGATGTAGGAGCCCAAAAAAATAAAGTCTGACACTGTCTCTATTGTTTCCCCATCTATTTCCCATGAAGTGATGGGGACCAGATGCCATGATCTTCGTTTCCTGAATGTTGCGCTTTAAGCCAACTTTTTCACTCTCCTCCTTCACTTTCATCAAGAGGCTTTTTAGTTCCTCTTCACTTTCTGCCATAAGAGTGGTGTCATCTGCATATCTGAGGTTATTGACATTTCTCCCGGCAATTTTGATTCCAGCTTGTGTTTCTTCCAATCTAGCGTTTCTCATGATGTACTCTGCATAGAAGTGAAATAAGCAGGGTGACAATATACAGCCTTGACATACTCCTTTTCCTATTTGGAACCAGTCTGTTGTTCCATGTCCAGTTCTAACTGTTGCTTCCTGACCTGCATACAGATTTCTCAAAGGCAGGTTAGGTGGTTTGGTATTCCCATCTCCTTCAGAATTTTCCACAGTTTATTGTGATCCACACAGTCAAAGGCTTTGGCATAGTCAATAAAGCAGAAATAGATGTGTTTCTGGAACTCTCTTGCATTTTCAATGATCCAGTGGATGTTGGCAATTTGATGTCTGGTTCCTCTGCCTTTTCTAAAACCAGCTTGAAAATCAGGGAGTTCACGGTTCACGTATTGCTGAAGCCTGCCTTGGAGAATTTTGAGCATTACTTTACTAGCATGTGAGATGAGTGCAATTGTGCGGTAGTTTGCGCATTCTTTGGCATTGCCTTTGGAATTGGAATGAAAACTGATCTTTTCCAGTCCTGTGGCCACTGCTGAGTTTTCCAAAGTTGCTGGCATACTGAGTGCAGCACTTTCACAGCATCATCTTTCAGAATTTGAAACAGCTCAACTGGAATTCCATCACCTCCACTAGCTTTGTTCGTGGTGATGCTTTCTAAGGCCCACTTGACTTCACATTCCAAGATGTCTGGCTCTAGATTAGTGATCACATCATCATGATTATCTGGGTCATGAAGATCTTTTTTGTATAGTTCTTCTGTGTATTCTTGCCACCTCTTCTTAATATCTTCTGCTTCTGTTAGGTCCAGACCATTTCTGTCCTTTATTGAGCCCATCTTTGCATGAAATGTTCCCTTGGTATCTCTCATTTTCTTGAAGAGATCTCTAGTCTTTCCCATTCTGTTGTTTTCCTCGATTTCTTTGCATTGATCACTGAAGAAGGCTTTCTTATCTCTTCTTGCTATTCTTTGGGACTCTGCATTCAGATGCTTATATCTTTCCTTTTCTCCTTTGCTTTTCGCTTCTCTTCTTTTCACAGCTATTTGTAAGGCCTCCCCAGACAGCCATTTTGCTTTTTTGCATTTCTTTTCCATGGGGATGGTCTTGATCCCTGTCTCCTGCACAAAGTCACGAACCTCATTCCATAGTTCATCAGGCACTCTATCTATCAGATCTAGGCCCTTAAATCTATTTCTCACCTCCACTGTATAATCATAAGGGATTTGATTTAGGTCATACCTGAATGTTCTAGTGGTTTTCCCTACTTTGTTCAATTTCAGTCTGAATTTTGTAATAGGAGTTCATGATCTGAGCCACAGTCAGCTCCTGGTCTTGTTTTTGTTGACTGTATAGAGCTTCTCCATCTTTGGCTGCAAAGAATATAATCAATCTGATTTCAGTGTTGACCATCTGGTGATGTCCATGTGTAGAGTCTTCTCTTGTGTTGTTGGAAGAGGGTGTTTGCTATGACCAGTGAGTTTTCTTGGCAAAACTCTATTAGTCTTTGCCCTGCTTCATTCCACATTCCAAGGCCAAATTTGCCTGTTACTCCAGGTGTTTCTTGACTTCCTACTTTTGCATTCCAGTCCCCTATAATGAAAAGGATATCTTTTTTGGCTGTTAGTTCTAAAAGGTCTTGTAGGTCTTCATAAAACTGTTCAACTTCAGCTCTTCAGCATTACTGGTTGAGGCATAGACTTGGATAACTGTGATATTGAATGGTTTGCCTTGGAGACGAACAGAGATCATTCTGTCGTTTTTGAGATTGCATCCAAGTACTGCATTTCGGACTCTTCTGTTGACCATGATGGCTACTCCATTTCTTCTGAGGGATTCCTGCCCGCAGTAGTAGATTTAATGGTCATCTGAGTTAAATTCACCCGTTCCAGTCCATTTTAGTTCTCTGATTCCTAGAATGTCGACGTTCACCCTTGCCATCTCGTTTGACCACTTCCAATTTGCCTTGATTCATGGACCTGACATTCCAGGTTCCTATGCAATATTGCTCTTTACAGCATCGGATCTTGCTTCTATCACCAGTCACATCCACAACTGGGTATTGTTTTTGCTTTGGCTCCATCCCTTCATTCTTTCTGGAGTTATTTCTC
Organism: Capricornis sumatraensis; assembly: GCF_032405125.1. NCBI lineage: Eukaryota > Metazoa > Chordata > Mammalia > Artiodactyla > Bovidae > Capricornis > Capricornis sumatraensis. The sequence continues at coordinate 95,603,071 of NC_091074.1, read as the reverse complement.
CACTGATCTCCAGTAGCATATTGGGCACCTAATGACCTGGGGAGTTCCTCTTTTGGTATCCTATCATTTTGCCTTTTCATACTGTTCATGGGGTTCTCAAGGCAAGAATACTGAAGTGGCTTGCCATTCCCTTCTCCTGTGGACCACATTCTGTCAGACCTCTCCACCAAGAACCATCCGTCTTGGGTTGCCCAGCAGGCATGGCTTGGTTTCATTTGAGTTAAGACAAGGCTGTGGTCCTGGTGTCATTAGATTGACTAGTTTTCTGTGAGTATGGTTTCAGCATGTCTGCCCTCTGATGCCCTCTTGCAACACCTACCATCTTACCTGGGTTTCTCTTACCTTGGTCGTTGGGTATCTCTTCACAGCTGCCAATGTCATCTCAAAATGCATGTTGTGGGTGAGGGGCCTGGTGCCAGTCTCTGAGTTTTCAAACATTCCCTTTCAATAACCTCAGATATACAGATGACACCACCCTTTGGCAGAAAGTGAAGAGGAACTAAAAAGCCTCTTGATGAAAGTGAAAGAGAGTGAAAAAGTTGGCTTAAAGCTCAACATTCAGAAAATGAAGATCATGACATCTGGTCCCATCACTTCATAGGAAATAGATGGGGAACCAGTGGAAACAGTGTCAGACTTTATTTTGGGGGGCTCCAAAATCATTACAGATGGTGACTGCAGCCATGAAACTAAAAGACACTTACTCCTTGGAAGGAAAGTTATGACCAACCTAGATAGCATATTCAAAAGCAGAGACACTACGTTGCCGACTAAGGTCCGTCTAGTCAAGGCTATGGTTCTTCCTGTGGTCATGTATGAATGTGAGAGTTGGACTGTGAAGAAGGCTAAGCGCCGAAGAATTGATGCTTTTGAACTGTGGTGTTGGAGAAGATTCTTGAGGGTCCCTTGGACTGCAAGGAGATTCAACCAGTCCATCCTAAAGGAGATCAGCCCTGGGATTTCTTTGGAAGGAATGATGCTAAAGCTGAAACTCCAGTACTTTGGCCACCTTATGCGAAGAGTTGACTCATTGGAAAAGACTCTGATGCTGGGAGGGATTGGGGGCAGGAGGAGAAGGGGACAACAGAGGATGAGATAGCTGGATGGCATCACTGACTCAATGAACGTGACTCTGAGTGAACTCCTGAAGTTGGTGATGGACAGGGAGGCCTGGCGTGCTGCAATTCATGGGGTCGCAGAGTCGGACATGACTGAGCGACTGAACTGACTGAACTGACTTTCTCAAATTAGCAGACAGCTAGTAGCTAGCTTCCCTGGTGGCTCAGAGGTTAAAGCGTCTGCCTCCAATGCGGGAGACCGGGGTTCGATCCCTGGGTCGGGAAGATACCCTGGAGAAGGAAATGGCAACCCACTCCAGTATTCTTGCCTGGAGAATCCCATGGACTGAGGAGCCTGGTGGGCTGCAGTCCACGGGGTCACAAAGAGTCAGACACGATTGAGTGACTTTACTTACTTACTTACTTAAAGACTAGCAGGGAGACACTCTTTCTGCCAGTTTCTGATGTATATGTCAGAACTTTTCTCTATCTCTTTTATACTTTAATAGTAAAATACAAAAGCTCTGAGCAATCAAGCCTCGTCACTGGCCCCAGCTTGAATTCTTCTCTCCAGATGCCAAGAATCCTGGCATCTTTCACAGCTCGGCAACAACCTTTCAGTATCTCCTTTATTTCTGCTCTGATCTTTATAATTTCTTTCCTTTTATTAACTCTGGGTGGGTTTTAGCCTCCATGTGCTTGGGATTTGGGTTTTTTGGGTTTTTTTTTGAGGGTTTAATAATACAAGTAAATAGTAATTTTATTGTTTTGTGGCTGATGCCTATCTCACAGTGTTGTGGTTGCAAAAGATGCTTGATAAGATCTCAAATTTTTGTAACTTTACTGGGGCTAGTTTTGTGGATCAGTATGTGACCTATCCTGAAGAATGTTCCACATATACCTAAAAAGAATGTGTACTCTGCTCTTTAGAGCACAGGTCTAATGTGTCGATTGAGGCCAATATTTCCTTATTCATTTTCTGTCTGGATTATCTGTTCACTGATGTAAGTGGGGTGTTAAAATCCCCTACTATTATTGTGTTACTACCAATTTCTCCCTTTTATGTGTCTAGGTGTGCCTATGCTGGCTGCATACTCAATTGATCCCATGGTCATTATGTAATGTCCTTCTTTGTCTCCTGTAACAGTCTTTGTTGTAAAAATCTACTCTGTCTGATATAACTATCCTGACATTCTTTTCATTTCTACTTGCATAGAATAACTTTTTCCACCCTCTTACTTTCAGTCTGTGTGTGTATCCATGCTGTGTTTGTATCCATTCAGCAACTACATCTTTGATTAGAGCTTTCAGTCAATTTACATATAAAGTGATTACTAATAGCGAAAGTCACTCAGTCCTGACTCTGCTACCCCATGGACTATACATATATACAGTCCATGGAATTCTCCAGACCAGAATACTGGAGTGGGTAGACTTTCCCTTCTCTGTGGATCTTCCCAACCCAAGGATCAAACCCAGGTCTGCTGTATCGCAGGCAGATTCTTTACCACCTGAGCCACAAGGGAAGCCCAAGAATACTGGAGTGGGTAACCTATCCCTTTTCTAGCGGACTTTCCCAACTCAGGAATCAAACCAGCATCTCCTGCATTGCAGGCAGATTCTTTACCAACGGAGCTATCAGGGAAGTCCAATTACTGATAGTAATTACTGAATTATTGTTATTTTGAAAATTGTGTTTGGGCTTTTTGTGAAGTTGTTTTTTGTTCTTCTTTTACTCTATTCCCTTGTGATTTATCATCTTAAGTGTTACATTTGGATTCCTTTCTTGTTTTGTGTGTGCATCTATTATATTACTACATTTTTGGTTTGCAGTTAGCATGCAGTTTAAATATACCAATATGTATGTTTTGAGTAATTATTTTAAGCTGATGATCCCTTAAGTTTAAATGTATTTGAACAACTCTGCATTTCTACCTGCCCCAATATGTCACTGTTTTTGACATCATATTTTATATTATTTTATGTATCCCTTTACTACTTATTGAAGATACAGGTGATTTTACTACTTTCATTTAACTTTCATACTACTTTTATATGTGGTTGATTTACTACCTTTACTATATATTTGCCTTCACCAACAATAGTTTTTTCTTTCATAATTTTCATATTTCTAGTTGTAGCCTTTTTATTTTATTTTTTTTTTTTGAGGTGTGTTTATTACACTTGGGATAAGTAAGTGGACTATCCAACTAAAATTCAAGGAGAGGTGATCAGAGCTGACTTAAGAGGAGGACAGGGAGTCATATATGGAAATTTAACAAGGATCTAAGGAGGCTCCCTGGAGTAACAATGTTCATGGATCAATGAATATACAGGCCTCCTGAGTTGGTCTATTTTTAAAAAGAAAACTTGCTATATTATTAAGTAAATTCAAAAATCAACTAATACTGTCTCCAGGATTGAGGGGATATTAGAATCCCAGAGAATGCTAAATCAGCAACCCCTTTCCCTCACTAATCTACCTGAAAAAAAAAGACAGTCTGAACAAAACCCTCTTTCATTTTTCCCAGTTTTTTTCTAGGATGAACCCTGACAGATAATTGAACAACTGCCCTTTGGATAGTGGCTGCAGAGAATTGAGCAAAGGGCCTGGGAATTCTGAAATACAGATCAGATGAGTTCTTAAAACTTAATCTTGAGTTCTCTACCATTCTTTTACTGGTCAATATTACTAAAATTGTATCATGCCTGAAATGTTTACTACTCCAGTGAAAATCATTCCAGGTTGCAATTTTTCCCCTTCTCAAATATATCACTATTTCTCCAGATTTATTTTTTCTTAATCTCATCATCCATCATGATAAAAACTTGGCCTTTTCTTTTTCTCTTTGAAAATCCCCTCCACTACTCTGTGTAAAGTTGGTTTGCTAGTGCTATAAGCTTTTCTTGTCTGTAAAAGTTTTGATCCCTACATCAAATCTGAATGAAAGCCTGTGGGTAGAGTATATTAGGTTGTAGGTTTTTCCCTTGCATCAATTTAAGTGTATCAAGCCACAACCTTCTGCTCTGCAGGGTTTCTGCTAAAAAGTCAGCTGATAACCTTAAGGGAGTTCCCTTTTAGGTAACTTGTTACTCTTCCTTGCTGCTTTTAATAGTCTCTCTTTATGGTTAGTTTTTGCCATTTTAATTGTACAATGTATCTTGGTGTGATCTTTTTGGGGTTGATCTTGTTGGGGGCTCTCTGTTCTTCCTGGTCCTTTCCCAGGTCAGGGAAGTTGTTAGCTATTATGTCTTCAAATACATTCCATTCCCTTTTCTCTCTTCTTCTGGGACTCCTAAAACGCAAATGTTCAGAAGCTTGGTGCCCTACAAGCCTCTTAAACTGTCCTCATTTCTTCTTCTTCTTTTTCTGTTCCGTTTCATTGATTTCCACTACTCCATTTTTCCAGCTAACTTGTTCCTCTCTATGATCTAATCTACTGTTGATCTCTTCTAGCATTTTTTTTTCTTTCAGTTACTGCATTCTTAAGCTCTGTTTGGTCATTTCATATTTTAGAACTCTTTGTTAAAATTTTCTATATTCTCAATCTATACATCCAATCTTTTCCTGATTTCTTTGAACATTTTTAGGATCAATTACCTTGAACTTCTTATCTTGTAAATTGCTTATCTCTACTCATTTAGTCCTTATGGAGTTTTATCTTGTTCCTTCATTTAGAACATGTACCTCTGTGGCCTCTTTCTGACTAATTTGTCATTTCTATTGCTATGTATTTGGTAGTTTGGTTACATTCCCCAACCTTGGAGAACGGCTCTTTAGTAGGAGACATCCTATGTGTTCCAGCAACACACTCCAACAGTGTGTTGGAGTGACATACACCCAACAGAACTGTATGCTTAAGGTATGCCCCTCATGGGGGCTGCATGGGCCCTGCTGTTACAGCAAGCTGACTACTGTGAACAGTCTGGCAGGCATAGCTGGCTCCAAGTCAGCTGTTTGCCAGGTCCTTACTGCTGCTGGTTGATGCTAGGCAGGGATGGGTCACAAGGTGGTTGGCTGGCTGTGGATCCCTAGGGGGTCCCAAGGCTAGTAATGGATCACTGGTGGGCAGAGCCAGGTTGTGGGGCAGGTAACTGCAGAGCTGGGGTTCCTGGATCTAACGTTGATTGGCTGGTAGGCAGAGCCAGTTCCTGACATAGCTGGCTGCAGGGCCCAGGGTGTCCCAAAGCTGTTGCTGTCCTGTTGGTGTGTACGGCTGAATCCTGGGTAGGCCTGCTGAGGGATCCAAAACGTCTTAGAGCTAGTGTTGGCTTGCATCAGGGCAGGTCCTGTGAACAAGCTGGTAAAGCTGGTCTGAGGTTAATACCAGTCCCTGGGTGGGCAAAGCCAGATCCTAGAGTCTTTGGCCCTGGAGGTCCTGAAGTTGGTGTATCAACACGCTAGTGGGCAGGGCTGGGGTCGAAGGTGACGTGAAGCTGGTGCCTGCCCAATGGCTGCTGAGGTTGGTCTAAGGCTAGTGCCAGCCAACTGATAGGCAGAGTCAGGACCTTAAGTCTCTGACTGCAGGGCCCTTAGGTGGGCATCTATCGCCAGCTTACTAGTGTGCAGGGCTTGGTCCCAGACCCTCTGGAGGACAGGGCCAGGTCCCAGAGTAGTTGTGGGCTCAAGAAGTCTTGAAGCAGCTGGCATGGGGTCGCAAAAGAGTTGCACACAACTAGCGACTTCAAAGCTGGTGGGTGAGGCTGTATCCCAGCCTAGTTGGTTGCTTTGCCTGAAGTACCCTAGTACTAGCTATGACAGGCTGGTGGGTGATAAGCTAGAGTGTGCTGTTTTGTGCTAAGTTGCTTCAGATGTGTCCAACTCTTTGCGACTCTATGGACTGTATGTAGCCTGCCAGGCTCCTTTGTCCAAAGGATTCTCCAGGCAAGAATACTGGAGTAGGTTGCCATAACTTCCTCTAGGGGATCTTCCTGACCCAGGGATTGAACTCAATCTCTTACATTTCATTGGCAAGCAGGTTCTTTACCATGAGCACCACCTGGGAAGACCTCACAGTACACCACCAAAGATAAAGCCAAGAGAATAAGACAATCCACAGACTGGGACAAAGTATTTGCAAACGACACATCTGATAAAGGAATGTTATCTAAAATATACGAAAAATGCAAAGCTCAACAATAAGAAAAGCAATTCAATTAAAAACTGAGCCAAAAGCCTTAACAAACACCTCACCAAAGAAGGGAGAAGGCAATGGCACCCCACTCCAGTACTCTTGCCTGGAAAATCCCATGGATGGAGGAGCCTAGTAGGCTGCAGTCCATGGGGTCACTAAGAGTCGGACACAACTAAGCGACTTCACTTTCACTTTTCACTTTCATGCAGTGGCGAAGGAAATGGCAACCCACTCCAGTGTTCCTGCCTGGAGAATCCCAGGGATGGAGGAGCCTGGTGGGCTGCCGTCTATGGGTCACACAGAGTTGGACACGACTAAAGCGACTTAGCAGCAGCAGCAGCACCAAAGAAGACATAAAGATAGTAAACAAGCCTATGAAAAGACACATCATACATCATCATGGAAATGCAAATTAAAACAATAAAGAGATACCACTACATACCTATCAGAATAGCCACAACCTGGAGTACTGACAAATGCTGGCATGGATATAAAGCAACAGAAACTCATTCACTGCCAATGGGAAGACAAAATGGTACAGCCACTTTGGAAGACAGTTTGGTAAATTCTTAACTAGACAGACTCTTAACCACACAATCTAGCGATCATGTTCCTTGGTAGTTACACAAAGGAAGTGAAAACACAGTTACTCAAAAATCTGCACACAGAGGTGTGCAGCATCTTTATTCATAACTGCCAACACCTGGAAGCAACCAAGATGTTCTTCAGTAGGTATATGGATAAACAAACTGTGATACATCTTTACACTGGAATATTATTCAGCAATAAAAAGAAAAGAGCTCGCAAGGCATGAAACAACCTGGAGAAAATGTCAATGCGTATTACTTAGTGAAAAGAAGCCAATCTGAAAAAGCTACATATTATATGATTCCAAATATCTGATACTCTGGAAATGCAAAACCATGAAGCCAGTAAAACGCGGTTGCCAGACACGGCAGAAGGGATGGACAGAACAAGCACAGAAGGTTTTTAGGGCAGTGAAAACACTCTGCATAACACTATAATGATGAATACATGTTAGTTTACATTTGTTCAAACCCATGGAATGTAAAACACTAATAATGAACCCTAATGTAAACATATGGACTTGGATAATTATGATATATCAATGTTGGTTCATCAGTTATAACCAATGTGCCACTCTGGTGTGAAATATTAATAATGGGGAAAAGGTTATGCATACTGAGGGCTGAAGATATATGAGAAATCTCTTTACCCACCCTCCATTTTGACATGAACCTAAAACTGCTCCTGAAAAAATAGTCTTTAAAAGAAAAAAAAATTGAGTTGCTGCAACATGGACCATAACAGCCCCACAAAACCTAAAATATCTGTCAGTCCTTTTAAGAAAAAGTTTGCTAGCCCATGGTTTAAACAAAGAGATTTGATCAAGACAGTTTTTACTTGCCCCTCAAAATCTCAGTAAGTCCCCAAAAATAGACATCTTAAAAGATTTATGCCCATTGTAATATCATAGTGAAAAGTATCTCTCCCAAGTTAGGGAACCCATGGAAGGGAAACAAGTATACTGGATCAGGATCCAGAACAGAAATGCTACCACTATAACCACTGAAAAGAAAATACCACTACTAAAAAAGGAATAGTTCTTCATTTAAGAAGTCCCAGAAAATTCCAATTTCAGATTCAATAAAATAGAAAGAGGCTGAGAAGAAACATCAAGGTAATGTTTACAACTGAACCAGTCTTAACAATTCATCCTAGCATATATATACAGTTACGGACAGCATAAACTTTTATTTCCAAGATCAAGTTCCCTGACCACAATGGAAAACAAATCCATGCTCTGCCTCAGAAGACATCTATCTGACCATGTAGTCGTGTGGAAAGAGAAGCAGAGGAGAGCCTCTAATAAAACTGACAAGGGATAAACAAAAGGTAGGAAGACAAAAGAACTATTTTAGAAATCAAAACATATATATTTTAAAACTTAGCTCTAAAAACAAAAGGTAAACAACAATAACAAAACCCCAAAGATGTCACATGGTCAAATTCTACTACTCTTTCAAGTAACAGAAGATTTCCCTGGATAGCACAGAAAAAGATGAAAAACTTCTCACTTTAACACAAAACACATAATTAGAAGATCCCATCTCATTTATGCTTATATCAAAACATATAAAATTAAATCCAGTGGTATATATTAAAAACCACCATAACCACTAACCACAATGACCAGGCAGTATTTATTCTGGTAACACAAGGCCAGTGTAGCATCAGTAATGCTAGTAATACAATTTAGTATAATCAAAGCTGAGACAAATTCTAATAGATACCATCTTGACACATACCAAAAAGGCAGCTGACAAATTTTAACCCTTATTCTTGACAAGAAGAGTAATAAACTCCAAAACAAGCTGAAATATAAGAAAACTCCCTGAACTTGATAACTACTGGCAAAATATTAAATGCATTCCTCATACTCAAATAAAGGGATGAAGATGATCACTTCAAAAACTGAATATTGCGCCAAAAGCCTTAGCCAATGGGAAAATATATGAAAAATGTTAAGATTAAAATGTTGGAAAAGGAGAAGATAAAAACAGCATTATTTATATATAAGGAACTTTTTTGCTTTCTGGAAAACACAAGAAAATTGAAAAATAACAATAACTAATACAAGTAATAAGCTAGCATGATACAAAACAAGCACATAAAATTCAACAAATTTCCTACAGACCTACAACAATAACCAGACTTCAACAGAATTATCAGGAAAAGATTCCATTCAAAGGAAAAAGTGCTATAAAATAAGGATAAATCTGAGAGGGGAAAAAAGATACAAGACTGAAGCCAATGCGAAGAAAACTTTCTTAAAGAACATTAAAACATGAATGATCCCCCCATAAAATGAGAGACATGCACATGATGAATGGAAAGACTCTGTATCATAAAAACGCTAATTCTTTACAAACAATATTTACAGAAATTCCAATCACAGGCTCATGAAACTATTTTTCCTCTTCCCTTTAAAATTAACAATCCTAAATTCATTTGGAAGAATTGAGGTGTGAGGAATAGCAAATAAATCTTCAGTTTAAAAAAAAAAAACAATGAGAACTTACTACCCTCTAGATATATCAAGCTCCTGGAATTAAATTAGGGTGGGATATTAAGAGACAATACCTGTAATACATTTAACAACAAAAGATCAATACAAAACTGACTTTTAAGTAAATAGTTATTAAATGATACTATAGGAAAGGAGATGAAGAATGTGAAAAGGCAATCTACAGAAGCGGAAAGGCAAGTTTAATTTGAAAAGATATAACATTACACTAGCATCTGGGAAAGTGCAAATTAAAATGTTAAGATCTATTTTTTCTTTAACTTTGGCAAACTAAAAAGGTAACAACATTAAATGTTGCAAGAACATGAAGAAACAGGTACTGTCATATAATTGATGGAATATAAATTATTGTAATCTTTTTGCAATATAATCTGGTAGCATTTATTAAAATGTAAAATGAACACATGATACTTAGAACTGCAATACCATATTTAGAAATCTATCTTATATATACCAATGTTCTAAAAGAATCTGTACAAAGGAATCACTATTTTATTATAAAAAACAAAAGCAGTTTAAAACAACATGAAAACAAAACAGCCAAAACAACAAAAACATCCAATGTTCATTAATGAAGAAATAATTTAAAATTCTGGGTAAGACCATGGATTACTATGCAGTGATGTATTAAAAGGTATTAAAAATAAAAGCAAATTTATATGTACTAAAATGTAAACCTTACAAAGAAGACTGTAATTCTAAAGAAACAGTATAATCCCACTTATGCAAAAAATAAATCCAAATCTACATGTCTGTGAATGCAATTATTTAAGAAATATACTTATGTCAAACGCTTATGCCAAATTATTCTTTGTTTTCTAATAATTATCTCCATAAGTAACATCATCATAAATATGAGGCAGGTTTAATAACAAAATATTTTTCACAATTTTTCAAATTAAACATTAACATACATTCTGTTTTACAACCAGCTATACACCATGATTATCTAATTATGTAAATATTTTAGCCAAAGCTTATACATAAAGATGGGAAGATCCCCTGGAGAAGGGAAAGGCTACCCACTCCAGTATTCTGGCCTAGAGAATTCCATGAACTATACAGTCCATGGGGTGACAAATAGTCGGACAAGACTGAGCGACTTTCACTTCATAATACTTAAAAACAGTGTGCAACTTTTAAAATCCAATATTTAAGGTCACTTTAACCATGTTAAAAGGACAATTTAATTGTACTTACCAATTTCATTAATCATTGCTCTTATTTTGGAGACAAAAGGACCAACTTCACTGGAACTCATTTTGGCTCTTTCCTTAAGATCAGCACCTGCAAAGTATTTTATTTACGAATATAACCTAGTTAAAATTTTAAAGCAATGATTGAACATTACATAAGATTCACATAAAACTTGAAGACAGACTGGATTTATCTATCAAAGGAATCATATTCTCTAAGCATTTCTTCATCAGCATCAGACTGAACAAAATACTTGCTTTGTCTATATATCTACCAAGTACTGAAAGGAATGCTTCTCAAACTCTCATGTCAGGACCCCTTCATACTCTTAGAAGAAGAGGTACTGTTAAGATTATACATGTATCTATCCATAGTATTCTATTAGAAAATGAACCCAATTAAAATTTTTAATTATTTATCCACTGAATACAAATAAATCCATTCATGTCAACAAAAATGACTACAGATTGATGACACTTTCTTGGTTCCTGACAAGATGCTGGCAGTTCTATCCACCACTGCTTCTGCCCCATCAGTGCAAATGCCAACCCAATGAAACGTGCAAATCACACCTTACTGCTATGAAAATCACTGTTATTTTATGGATGCCTGACTTGGTGACTGCAGATCACATCTGAGAATCACTGACTAGAAAATATATACAAACCAACAATTTCATAATTATGAGTTTACCATAGAATCGTAACTTTGAAACAGTTAATAAACATAATTACTTCCTTAAGGGATCATTTGGGGCTTCTCTCATAGCTCAGTTGGCAAAGAATCCACCTGCAATGCAGGAGACCCCGGTTCGATTCCTGGGTCGGGAAGATCCACTGGAGAGGGATAGGCTACCCACTCCAGTATTCTGGCCTGGAGAATTCCATGGACTATAGAGTCCATGGGGTCACAAAGAGTCAGACACGACTGAGCAACTTTCCCTTCATTTTCAAGGGATCGTTCCTTTGTGGTTCAACAAAGACATTCTTTTTAGTAAAATTAAACCCTCTGAAAAAAGGTAGGTCCTCATTTAAATAAACAGACAAATAAAAAACAAAGTAAAATTACAGCATAGAAGGTACCTACTCAGCTACCTACACTCGTACAAGCCAATTATGAGCTGATCAGGACTAGTGCAACAAACAAGTAGCAGCAGAAGCTGAGACATTCTGAGCCCATACACTTCCTGTGGAACTGAGAACTGCAGCTGATAAAACCCATATCCTAGAACCCATATCCCCTCCTTCTGGGGCCTCCCTCCCACCCCCGCATCCCTCATCCCTCGCACCTCTCCCATTCTACCCCTCTCGGTTATCACAGAGCCCCAGGCTAAGCTCCCTGTGTTACATGGCAGCTTCTCACCAGCCGGCTGTTTTACACATGGGAGTCTTGCCTGGAAAATCCCATGGACAGAGGAGCCTGGTAGGCTGCAGTCCATGGGGTCGCTAAGAGTCAGGCACGAGTGAGCGACTTCCCTTTCACTTTTCACTTTCATGCATTGGAGAAGGAAATGCCAACCCACTTCAGTATTCTTGCCTGGAGAATCCCAGGGACAGAGGAGCCTAGTGGGCTGACGTCTACGGGGTCACACAGGGTCGGACACAACTGAAGTGACTTCTGGCTTAAGTAAAGTGGTGGGAACTCAATATGGTGGGGCTTCCCTTATAGCTCAGTTGGTAAAGAATCCATCTGCAATGCAAGAGACCTGGGTTCAATTCCTGGGTCCGGAAGATCCCCTGGAGATGGAAATGGCAACCCACTCCAGTATTCTTGCCTGGAAAATCCCATGGACAGAGGAGCCTGGCGGGCTACAGTCCATGAAGTCACAAGAGTTGGACATGACTTAGCAACTAAATAAAGACTAATATGGTAGTCTTTTTGGATGTCTGATATATGTCTTCATAGTTAATTTTTCCCATGAACAATTAAAATTTAGCATCAAAGAAAAATGTTAGTAGTGCCAAAGGAATTCTAAACTAGTAGGATATATTTGTTAAAGAAATAATGGTTCGATTCACTATCATTTAACATGAAGAATACAATTTTAAATTCAGAATGTAAACTGCTGCCCAGTGCATGTTAGGTAACACATACTGGCTAATAAGCAGCTACATGTAGTATGATATGAGGGAAGGGAATAGACAGGAGAGGACCCAAAGCCATGGGACAGACAGGGAATCTGAGGAAGTCGTCCTGAAGAAGCCCTCGTAACTGAACCACGGGATCCATCATGTCCTTGGACCCCAGAGCACCAGGAGGGTGCCCACTAACAAGAGCTCCGACTGGGGGTCTTACCAACATTCTGACCCTGTGACCACGCAGCATGCCTGAAAACCACTCTCAGGTTAAAAAGACAAAGCTGCTAGAAACCATGCCAGCAATTAAAGGGAATCAAGGTTTCCTCTTAACATATGTAGCCCATTTACCTGCACACTAGACCCAGCAGAGAAGTATAGAAGACGTGTCTGATTATGGAATGCAGCTTTATCCACACAACTGTGTGAGACAGAAAATGAATGGCTTTAAAGTGGGGAAAGAAACTAACTGCCAATCTAGAATTCTAATCTAATCAAACCTATCCTTCAAAATGATGGTGAATAAAAACATTTTACAGGCCAACTCACAGACACATCCTCAAACACACCATCAGGCCCAAGCTAAAAAAGCACTAAAGGGAATTCACTTCAGGCAGACCATCAGAGTAGAGTTTTAAAACTTATTTTATACTGCTTATAAGAGATATTCTTAAAATATAAGGGCACTGACTGGCTAAAGTAAAAGTGTAAAAAAATGCAAACACTAACCAAGAGAACTTGTAAAGTTATCTTCATCTCTGACAAGAGAAGTAAGGCAAGAAATATTGCTCAATGAGAAGGTTATTTTATAATAAGAAACATGATCCATCACAAAAGACGTAAAAATTCTAAAATGGCATACATAAAAAGACAGCCCCAAAATAAAGCAAAAATTCACAGAACCAAAATGAAAAAACTGTCACACCTACAACTACAGTGGACTCTAATAGACCTTTCACAATAACTGATAAAGCAGTCAAATATTCCTATCAAAAAATAAAAACAGGAAAAAAGTCCCAAACCAGGAGAAAAGAAATAGCAAACACTGGAGGAAAAAAACTTTTAATAGAAAACAAATGTATGAGAGAAAAATCAAAACAGTCAGCTTTTGAAAAAAACTAAAATAAATAACAGATCTTTTAGCAAGATGGATCACAGATAGTCAGAGAAGGCACAAGTCTCAACTGAGCATGAAAAGGACAGTAATACTAAGGACTTCACAGACAATAAAACTATTAACAATTCTGACTCCATGAATTTGAAAAATGACATGAAATGAATAAATTCCTAGGAAAACACAACTTATTAAAATTGACAAAGAAACAGAAAATCTGAAAATGCAAATAAATACTTTAAAAACTGAATATGTAAAAACTTTCCTACAGAGAAAACTGCATGCCCATATGGCTACAAAAGTAAATTATTCCAAAAATATAATGAAAAACATTTACCATCAGTCTTAAATGATTATATGAAAAACAGTAAAACAAAAACTTGACAAGAACATCATAAGAAAAACAATGACAGACCAATTTTTCTCATAAGGTCTCAAAATCATAAACAAAATAGCAGTATATCATACCTACTAGTAACATACATGTATTAAGACCAATTTATACTCAAGCCAAGATTTAAGACTGGTTTAATATTAGAATTTTTAATTTAAGAAATTAAGAAAGATGAAAATCATACTAATTTTCAGTAGAAAATTAGCTGACAGAATTCAACACTCATTCCTTAACACCTTCATTGATGTCATAATTTACTTAAAATTCAGTCATTTAAAATACACAATTCAGTATTTTTTAGTAAATTTAGAGAGTTGTACAACAACATTCAGAAAACTAAGATCATGGCATCTGGTTCCATCACTTCATGGGAAATAGACGGGGAAACAGTGGAAATAGTGTCAGACTTTATCTTTTTGGGCTCCAAAATCACTGCAGATGGTGACTGAAGCCATGAAATTAAAAGACACTTACTCCTTGGAAGGAAAGTTATGACCAACCTAGAGAGCATATTCAAAAGCAGAGACACTACTTTGCCAACAAAGGCCAGTCTAGTCAAGGCTATGGTTTTTCCAGTGGTCATGTATGGATGTGAGAGTTGGACTATGAAGAAGGCTGAGCGCCAAAGAATTGATGCTTTTGAACTGTGGTGTTGGAGAAGACTCTTGAGAGTCCTTGGACTGCAGGGAGATTCAACCAGCCCATTCTAAAAGAGATCAGTCCTGGTTGTTCTTTGGAAGGAATGATGCTAAAGCTGAAACTCCAGTACTTTGGCCGCCTTATGCGAAGAGTTGACTCACTGGAAAAGACTCTGATGCTGGGAGGGATTGGGGGCAGAAGAAGAAGGGGACGACCGAGGATGAGATTGCTGGATGGCATCACGGACTCAATGGATGTGAGTTTGAGTGAACTCCAGGAGTTGGTGATAGACAGGGAGGCCTGGCATGCTGCGATTCATGGGGTCGCAAAGAGTCGGACACACTGAGCGACTGAACTAAACTGAACTGATAACTACCACAACCTAGTTTTAGAATATTTCCATTATCACAAAAATGATTCCTCATACTCATATACAGTCACTCCCTGTTCTCACCTCTAGTCCCAAACTAATGTATTTTCCTATAACTTTGCATTCTCTGGACATTTCATATAAATAAAACCCATACAATATATAGTCTTCCACTTCTTTCTTTCATACCACATAGTGTTTTTCAGGTTCATCCATGATATAAAGATGAATCAGTATCTTTTGTCTTTTTATTACCAAATAGAATTCATTGTAGAGACAGATATTTTGATTATCCATTCATTCATTGATGGACATCCGCACTATTTCTACTCTTTGGGTATTATGAAAAATATTACCATGAACACATCTGCATTCAAGTCTGTGTAGAGGAACTTTTTCACCTTCACCCAAAGACTCACTTGGGTAGAGTGGAACTGCTGAGCTATATTGTAAATTTCTATTTAATTTAAACAGGGACGGAAAAAAAAATAAAAAACCTGCCACTGCTTTCCATGATGGCTGCACGACTTTACATTCTTAGCAATGCATAAGGGTCTCTGTTGTCCTACAAGGACACTAGTCTGCCTTTTCATCACAGCCATTTTAGTGACATGATGTATTTATTATGGTTTTAAACTTGCATTTCCTGAATGACCAATGTGGCTTCCCTGGTAGCTCAGATGGTAAAGAATCTACCTGCAATGTGGGAGACAGGGTTCAATCCCTGGGTCAGGAAGATCCACTGGAGAAGAGAAAGGCTACCCACTCCAGTATTCTTATCTGGAGAATTCCATGGACAGAGAAGCCCATGGGGTTCCAAAGAGTCGGACAGAAATGGGTGACTAATTTTTATTTAATGACAAATATGACAAACCTAGACAGCATATTAAAAAGCAGAGACATTACTTTGCTATAAAGGTTCATATAGTTAAAGCTATTGGTTTTTCTAGTAGTCATGTACGGATGTGAGAGCTGGACCATAAAAGGCTGAGCACTGAAGAATTTATGCTTTTGAACTATGGTGCTGGGGAAGATTCTTGAGAGTCCCCTGAACAGCAAGGAGATCAAACCAGTTAATCCTAAAAGGAAATCGACCCTGAGTATTCACTGGAAGGACTGATGCCGAAGATGAAGTTCCAATACTGATATGAAGAGTTGACTCACTGGAAAAGACTTTTTTTTTTTTTTTGAAAAGACTCATGCTAGGAAAGACTGAGGGCAGGAGGAAAAGGGAAAGACAGAGGATGAGATGGTTGAATGTCATCACCATCTCAATGGACATGAGCTTGAGCAAACTCTGGGCAATAGTGAACAACTGGGAAGCCTGGTGTGCTGCACTCCATGGGGTCACAAGACGAACAGTACTTAGGAACTGAACAACAACAATGAGGTTATTAGTACCTTTTCAAGACGCTTAATAGCCATTCACACAGTTGATTGAAATGTCTATTCAAATCTTTTGCTGTGCAATTTATTTGATTCTTAATCGGTTGTAAGAGTTATATCTTAAATAAAAGTCCTTTTTCAGAAAAGTCATTTGGAAATATTTTCTCCTATCTGTGGCTTATCTTTTATTTTCTCCTATCTGTGGCTTATCTTTCAATAATTCTTGAGTTTTCAATTTTAATGAAATCCAGTTTATCAATATTTCTCTTTTATTATGCTTTTGTTGTCCTCTGTAATCAACACACTCATTATTGAGAATTCATAGCAAACTAAGAACAAAAGAATCTTTTTTCATTTGTTAAAGAGTAAATACAAAATACCTATAAGCAACATCACCTTTAATAGTCAAAAACTTCCTCCCAATTATCAAGAATGAGGCAATGTATTCTTAATCATTTCTACAAATGTAAATAGGGGTATTAGTCTCTGTAATAAGCAAAATTTTAATTACAAAGATCAGAAGAAAAAAAATAAAACTGTCCTTATTAGCAGATGAGTTAATTATAAATGAAGACTACTCAAAAGAAATTATAAATCATAAAAATAAGCTGGATACAGGTTCAATATACAGAAAGCAACTGTCTTTCTATATACTAGAAAAAAAAAATTTTTATATCATCTACATTAACATTCAAAAATCAAAGAGCCAAGGAATAAATATAATAAAAGATGCATAAAATCTTGACACAAAAATATACAAGAAGACTTCCCTGATCGTCCCCTGGTTAAGAATCCACCTTCCAATGCTGGGGACGTGGGTTCAATCCCAGGCTGGGGACCTAGGAGCCCACATGCTGTGGGACAGCTAAGGGCTAGGCACCTCAACTAGAGATGTGCACTGTAAACTACAGAGCACATATACACCTTGGAGTCCACACGCCACAACTAAAGAGAAGTGCATGGCACAAGACCTCACATAACCAAAATAAATAACCGGTTAAAACAAAACTTACAAAGTCTAAATTATATAAGTCCTAAATAAATGGAGGGGCTTCTCTGGTGGCTAAGTGGCAAAGAATCCACTTGCCAATAAAGAGACCCAGGTTTGATCCCTGGGTCAGGAAGATTCCCTGAAGAAGGAAATGTAAACCCACTCCAGTATTCTTGCCTGGGAAATCCCATGGACAGAGGGACCTGGTGGGCTTCAGTCCATGGGGTCGCAAAAGAGTCAGACATGACCTAGTGGCGCAACGATAATAAAATAAATGGAGGAATATATTGTGTTCATCATGTGTTAGAAGACTCCATTCTAAAAGATGTAAATTCTCTCCAAATTAACAGATTCAATATGGTACCAATCAAAACCCTAAAGCTTCTTACAAGTTGACAAAGTAGATATGCAAAAGCCCAATAAATAAGCTTAAAATAAAATTATTATAAAGCTATAGTAAATAACAAAATGTGATGTTTACTCAAAGATAGATAGAGAAACAGAACAAAGGAACAGAACAGCAAGTCCAGAAAAGACCTGCTTGACTTATGACAAAGATGGCACTGCTAGAACATTTCAATAAATGAGGCTGGGACCACTGCAAAAGAGTCAAGCACGACTTGGGGACTCAGTTCCATTCAGTCGCTCAGTCGTGTCCAACTCTTTGCGACCTCACAGACTGCAGCACGCCAGGCTTCCCTTTCCATCACCAACACTTGGAGCTTGCTCAAACTCATGTCCATTGAGTCGACGATGCTATCCAACCATCTCACCCTCTATCGTCCCCTTCTCCTCCTGACTTCAAACTTTCCCAGCATTAGGGTCTTTTCAAATGAGTCAGTTCTTCACATCTGGTGGCCAAAGTACTGGAGTTTCAGCTTCAGCATCAGTCCTTCCAATGAATATTCAGGACTGATCTCCTTTAGGATGGACTCGTTGGATCTCTGTCAAGTCCAAGAGACTCTCAAGGGTCTTCTTCA
Organism: Capricornis sumatraensis; assembly: GCF_032405125.1. Classification (NCBI taxonomy): domain Eukaryota; kingdom Metazoa; phylum Chordata; class Mammalia; order Artiodactyla; family Bovidae; genus Capricornis; species Capricornis sumatraensis. Next base: position 95,584,623 of record NC_091074.1, on the reverse strand, counting down.
ACACCACAGTTCAAAAGCATCAACTCAGCTTTCTTTATAGTCCAACTCTCATACCCATACATAACTACTGGAAAAACCATAGCTTTGACTAGATGGACCTTTGTTAGCAAAATAATGTCTCTGCTTTTTAATATGCTGTCTAGGTTGGTCATAGCTTTTCTTCCAAGGAGTAAGCATCTTCTAATTTCATGGCTGCAATCACCAATTGCAGTGATTTTGGAGTCCCCAAAATTAAAGTCTCTCACTGTTTCCATTGTTTCCCTACCTATTTGCCATGAAGTGATGGGACCAGATGCCATGATGTTAGTTTTCTGAATGTTAGGTTTTAAGCCAACTTTTTCAGGGCCAAAGGCACTGTTGATGTTGTGATTTGTCTCCGCTGCTGTATGATCCATTTTGAACTCAAATTTAAAAACTGCTTGGATTTGTTTTTTGTCTTATCATTATTTCTACAGTCTAAAATCATAAACATCAAGTAATAAGTCACTAGCAAAAAAAATAAAGCTAGAAATGAATATTAAAATGATGTACAACATAACCACATTTATTTAAGAATGTATTTCAACATAAAACGGCAAAGTTCAACAATGCAAAATTGCAATTACTTTCGCACCAACCTAATACATTTCTAATTGTGGCCCACAGGACAAATGGCAGAACCTGGACTCATGAAGGCCTGTATTCTTCCCTCCTTACTCACGACTACCAATAAATCCTAATTTCCTTCCCCAAAAGACAAATGAAAAAAAAAAAAAAAATTCCTGACCCCCATACACCATTACCTGATCCAGCTACCACCAATTTTCTCTTTTTTTAAATAAGCCAGACTCCTCAAAAGGGCTGTTCCAATCTCTCCTCTTACAGTATGTCTCTAAGTAAAAGGGACAAAAAGACAGTAAATATAAGTATAATAAATAACCTACATAAAAAGTAATAAACATTCAGGAGTAAAGCAATCAGGAAATGTGAAGCTGGAGTAGAAGACGTGACCCACGCCACAATATTAAATAGTATCATCGCACTGTTCTTACTGACAAAGTGTAATAAAATTCAGTGAGATCTCTGTAGTTTGTAAGTTCCTGATAATTTAATATTTGGTTCTAAGTTATATATTTTAATTACTTATATTGCTCCTGTACTGCAAACTCTTTTCAACTAAACATGCAGTAATTAGAAATGTAATACCCCAAGAAGACAATGCACAGAGTTAATACTTTATTAAACAATTCTGAGGGAGTATCTATTTCATTTAAATATTATCCACTAAAATGGTCCTCTCTTAAAATTCTTGGGCTTTTTTAAAAAAATAAATTCCTTCTTTTGAATATGCTTTAGGAGTATTATGTAGTAAATTTCTACTTATTTATATTTGCCATGGACTAGGCCAGTAAGACTTTCAAAAACTTATGGGAAGCAACTATAATGTTGTTTGTTGTATACTGCAGGATATCTAGCTTCCCTGGCTGCCAGTAATCAAATGACACTAAAGCCCCTCAATCATCATGACAAGCAAAAATGCCTGCCCAAATTCCAGTATGCTCCCCACTAAGTGTTACAATCCCCCTTGAGATCTATTATTTAATATGGTAATATTCAGTGGTCTTTAACTTTTTTTGTTTCCATTACTGCTGCACAGAATTTTGAAACACAGTATACTCCCTTGAACATTTTTATACTGACAACTAAAATTTTTCCTAATTTAAGTTTAAATAGATGCTAGGTAAAGGCCCTAAGCCTGTGTACCACAACTAGAGCCTGCAAACTGCAACTACTGAAGCCCACACACGCTACAGCCCCTGCTCCACAAGAGAAGCCGGCACCGCGGTGAGAAGCACACACACTCCAGCTGGAAAGCAGTCCGTGCTCTCCACAACTAGAGAAAACTTGTGCACAGCACCAAAGACCTAGTGCAGCCAAAAATCAACAAATGAAAATGAATATACGTATAGTTTTTTAAAAAAAAAGTTGCACAGATTGCAGTACACTATAAACACTGGCACCTTAAAATACAATCATCATTATCAATGTACCCAGCAGAATCTACATACCACAGTGACTGATTCTCAAAATCATTCATGTCTAAAACAACACACAAATCCTTGCTTAACAACAGAAATACCACATCATTTACTTTATGAACAATTTTATGAAGTGTTATATTCCTATAACACTTTTCTGTGATTTTTTTGCTGGTATCATCAGCTTTTATTCTTAAAAATCTTCTTTTGATCACTCTGTCACATTTCTATGCAACAAAACATATATACAAATAGAATTGACTTTTATTAAATTCCTTGTAACCATGAAACACTACAAGTTTTCCTCTGGATTGACTTTTGATTACAAGTATAATTAGCATTCAGTTGATTGAAGCAAAAATGCACATCTGACAACTAGGTACTAAAAGTAAACTTTCTTGGAAAATGTTATCTCAATCAGACAGATGAGACTACCTGCCCTCCTTTTATTATTTCATATATGTATAAATGAAATCATTTATTGCTAGAATATTTCAGCAATGTCTCCCAATTTTTTCAACTCCTTTAGAGTCAGCTCTTGAAAAATCACATAGTAATCAAGGAGCATTTAACAATTCCATAAAAACTACACTGTCTTTAAATCATGCTGAAAACAAAGAATTGGACACTGCCAAAATAAGGATCCTAGTTGAAATTCTCAACGTGGGTACTGTAAACAGTTATTTTATGGCAATTCATAGCTTTCTCCCTCCCTGAAGCAAGGAAGCAAAAAAAAAAAAGGAGGTGGGGGGGCAACTATGAAAGAGAAGATGGTAAAGTTAAACAACAGATCAGACTGAAAAGTTCCAAGAAAAAACTGCATATAAGTTGTATTATCAGCTAGATTCCTTTAAAACAATCTGTATCTCCGGAATGGCTAGAGGAGATCCCAGCCGCAGTCTGGGGGAATCACTGCTTTAAGTCATTTCCCTCAGAAATGTAGTTGCTGGGTCATGCGAAGTGCAAAGATCTTTAAAAGTTAATACCAAACTGTGTTTCCAAAGTATTTCCACCTCCATACACGATCACCAGCAGTGCACTGCTCTACATTATCACCAGTGCCTGGAACTGTCACACTTAGTTCCGCTCATCTAATGGGTGAGAAAAGGTGGCTTTAAGCAGCACTTTTCTCAATACAGCAAAAGATGAGATATCTCAATTTTGTAGAACATTACTGTACAGTGAACAAACTCATCATTTCAGAACTGTTTCAGTTTATGGACATGTGCTATCAATCCAAAGCACCGTGGTCTTCTGTGCTCCCACTCCAAATAGGCTTTAATCTCTTCCATGGAACCAAAACATCAGGTCAAGATAAGCAAGGATTTCCAGGTGCCTCAATCTGCACCTTAACCTCCAAAAAGCACCAGATGGAGTAGGCACTGTCCTGGGGAGCTGCCCATCTCAGATCAGAAGATGTATATGTTTTCCTTTCTTGTACTGCTCTTGCACAGTGCTTGTAGTAGTGTTATCCTAGTCTCACAAAAACAGCTGAGAAAAGGTCTTTCTTTGTTACTTATCAAATAATATATGTAAGATTGGAATTATCTGTTCCATGAAATGTGTGAATAGAATATTCCTCTGCAGTCATGAAGACTGAGAGTTTTCAATGTTATAAGACTAGTTAAGTTTTCAATTTTTTAAGTCGGTTTTGGTTAAGTTTTATTTTCCAATAGTTTACCTAGTCCACTTAAAATATCAAATTCACGGACATCAGTTATTCTTAATATTATTTTACCAAATTAATCTCTGTGAAATGTATACCTATGGCATCCTTTTTCAATCTGAATATTGTTTAGTTATTCCCTCACCATTGATAAATCTTGATAAATCAAAAATTTGACTTTCTGACTTTCAAAGAACCAGCTTTGGACTTTATTATTCTTAGTACTTACTGAGTGTTTTCCATGTCATAAGTTTATGTTCATCTTCAGTTTCTTCCTTCTACTCTTGAGTTTATTCTGTAATCACTTTTGTCATTTTTTTAATTGGATTCTTATTCATCTTGAGCATTTATTCTTAAAGTACAATCTTAACTACATTACACAACTTTTATTTTGTTAGAATTTAATTCTGAATATGTTCTAATTTACATTAAGATTCCTGTGTTGAGCTGTAAGTTATTTAGAAGTTATTTTAAATTTCCCCCTGTAGGGGACTTTTTCTAATTACCTTTTGTAAATGACTTGTATCTTAACTGCCTGTAGTCACAGAACTCAGTCTTTGAAATCTGTGGAGGCTTTATAGCCAAGCAGATGGCTAATTTTCATGAATATTTCATGTGCACTTGAAAGAGATGCACAGTCATCAACTGCTGAGGGCAACGATCCACACAGGTACAATATATTAACCCTCAGTAGGCCAGGAAAAATAATCAACACCCTTAATCAGCTGGGCTGATAAGAGTCTCTGTATTTTATTTAATATTTAGGTCATTTTATAAATAATTCATGGGTGTTTCCCAGGTGGCACAGTGGTAAAGAATCTGCCTGCCAATGCAAGCGATGAAGGTTTGATCTGCGGGTTGAGAAGATCCCCTGGAGAAGGAAATGGCAACCCACTCCAGTATTCTTGCTTGGGAAATCCTGTGGACAGAGAAGCACGGTGGGCTGTAGTCCGTGGGGTCCCAAAGAGTAGGATATGACTGAGGAACTAAGCACCCAGCACATAATTTACAGAAAAATAAAAGGACATAGTAAAAAAGCAAATTAACTGAAAAGTTTAATCAAAGTTTAAATACAGAAAATCCATATTGTTATTTAAATCCCAGGGATGGCGGAGCCTGGTGGGCTGCTGTCTATGGGGTCGCACAGAGTTGGACACGACTGAAGCGACTTAGCAGCAGCAGCAGCAGCAGTATGATACATACACATATCTACAAACGCATAATGTGTGTATATATACACTCACACACACCACACACACATACACACACAAACACATAAAAAGAGAATGAAACTGGTCACCAACTGACATGCATGAATCTGGGACATATAGTTTTATAAAATCTGATTCCAGATTTCAATTATATCTCTACTAGACAATCATCACTTCTGCTTCTTCTTGAATCTGCACCATAGAAATGCAGTGCTTTTTTAAAATTTTGATGACCCATAAACTTGCTGAGAAAGACAGCCATATTATTTGTTCCTTGCTTGTTAATATTTATTTTTAGATTTATAAACATACATCAAAATGATCCAAGCCAATGTTCTTTCTTTCCTAAATCATATATTCACTTCCTATCACCTTTGTATATACACTTTAATTCAACACTCTTCAATTATAAGCTGTATCAAGTAAATGTTCATGTACAACATTATATGTAATGCAAAAATAAGTCACATATTCTCTTAGCAAAACTGAAGAGTCCAACTTCTTATCACAAAATACTGCAGAAACACACTGGTCACTCATCAATTCTTGAGTTCAAAGAAAGTCCATCTAGGATATTGCTATTTGGTGACTCATAGTCTAAGACTTCACTCATATGATCAAGTTCACCATAATAATTAGGGCCTAGAGTCTGCTACCTCTGTTGACCATTATTTTACCCATTTAATAGCTGAAATACCTTCCTCTGTCAACTTTTCTACTTTTGTACCATTACATGTAGAAAATGAAAACGATTAAATTCTCAGTTGTGTTCAATGAAAACTAAAATGACTACAAAGATGGTACCTCCAGACTTCATTTATATTTTCTTAAAATATGTGCAACTCTTGAGGTAATGTAATAAAATCAAAAATAATACAATAGTAATGACTTGACCTCTATAACATCTATCTAGATGATTCCATCATCCTTTCATTTTAATCTTAATACAGTTGGCAGTAATTAAAGAGTGATGATAAAAATTATTCTAGGATAATAAAATTACCTGTAACAGATAAAGTGATATAAGAACCCACAGCAGATTAGATTCATAAAAAGGTCCAAAGGACCCATACGGTATGTACTATAAGAGAAAAGGAGTTTTAATTTTCTATTTTAAAGTAAGTTTTCTGTTCTTCAGAAGACCTCTAAGACAGAAAGAAATCCATAAAGCATCAATCCAACAAATCCAAGTAGAATTGTTCAAAAAAGAAACTAGTAAACTAAATCTGGGTCCAAGGGTCTCTGATGATAATAAGGGTTAAGTTTATTAAGCTATTCAAATATTCTTTCTTTCTATTCAAATAGGCTTTCTTTTTTCTTCTTTAATCTATTAATAACTAAGAAAGGTACTAAAAAAAAAAAATCCAATTATGGTGGTGGATATGTCCTTTTTTCCTTACAGTGACCTGAATTTTTACACTATATATTTTGAGGCTATTTATAACTGCAGAGAAGTTCAGAATCATCATTCTACCAGGGAAATTTAAACTTTTGTCATTATCTAGTGACCTTCTTTATCTCAAATAATTACTATTCTGATAAAAATTTGTTTGAAAACCTATTTTATTTGATATCAATACAGTTCTACCAGCTTTACCATCTTTCTTTTAGTCAGTATTAGACTGGTATGTCTTTTTCTACTCAACTTTCAACATCCTTAGGTTTCAGGTGTTTCTTATGAGTAGCTTAGTGATAATTTCTTAACTCAGCTACTCCTCGTCTTCTAATTAAAGAATTAGAAGACTTGCATTCACCATATAGTAATAAATCTGAATGCATTTCTACAATCGCATTTGGGGATGTTTAGCCCTGTAGTTCTATTCCTTCTCCCACCATCTCCCTCTCTATTTTAACCCTGAGGGTTAAACACTCTAGGGGTTCCCAAAAATTTTGTGAGATTTACCTCCGAGAGCCTAACCAGTTTCTCAAAGTAAATAAGGGAGAAAAATCCCCTCTCCCTTCTGACAGAGCAAGAGGAAATGGAACCATTTTGAAAGACTCTGTCCTTAACAAAGTCTGCCTTCAGGGCAAAGTAATTAACCAAAGCCTAACTAACCAGCAGGAAGGGAAATACCCAATTCCAGTCCATTCAGTCATCCAGTCCTCCAGTCCCGCCTAAGGGGTTAAAAAAAAAAAGCACTGAGAAACACTTATGAAGCTCCATTTCAGACACACAGGCTCACTAAAAGCCTAACACTTAACCACAGCATTCCCCTTCCCTGCAACACCGGGCCCTATTGAAAAGCCTTTTAATCTTCTTGATGGCCCAACAGAATGTACTGGGTAAAGGACCTATCGTAAATAGACCAAGGTTGTAGGGTTTTCATTGTCATCTGTTTCTAGGAATCTTTTGATTTCCCGTCTTATTTCTTCAGTAATCTCATTATTTAGTAATGTATTATTTAATCTCTATGAGTGTGTTTTTTGCAGTTTCTTTCCTGAATTGTTCAGTTCAGTCCAGTCCAGTCACTCAGTAGTGTCCAACTCTTTGCAACCCCATGGACTGCAGCACATCAGATCTCCATCTGCATCACCAAACTCATGTTCACTAAGTCAGTGATGCCATCCAACCATCTCATCCTCTGTCATCCCCTTCTCCTCCAACCTTCAGTCTTTCCCAGCATCAGGGTCTTTTCAAATGAGTCAGCTCTTCAAGTTTCAGCTTCAACATCAGTCCTTCCAATGAACACCCCGGACTGATTTCCTTTAGGATGGCCTGGTTGGATCTCCTTGCAGTCCAAGGGACTCTCAAGAGTCTTCTCCAACACCACAGTTCAAAAGCATCAATTCTTCGGTGCTCAGCTTTCTTTATAGTTCAACTCTCACATCCATACATGACTACTGGAAAAACCATAGCCTTGACTAGAAAGACTTGTTGCCAAAGTAATGTCTCTGCTTTTTAATACGCTGTCTAGGTTGGTCGTAGCTTTCCTTCTAAGAAGTAAGCATCTTTTAATTTCAATGCTGCAGTCACCATCTGCAGTGATTTTGGAGCCCAAAAAAGTAAAGTCTGCCTCTGTTTCCCCATCTATTTGCCTGAGTTGATATCTAATCTCATAGTGTTGTGGTCAGAGAAGACAGCTGATATGATTTCAATTTTCTTAAATTTATTGAGGCTTGATTTGTAGCCAAGATGTGGTCTATCCTGGAGAATGTTCCATATGCACTTGAGAATAAAGTGTATTTTTCTGCATTTGGATGGAATGTCCTGAAGATTATCAATTAGGTTCATTTGGCCTCATGTTTCATATAAGGTTTGCGTTTCCTTATTGATTTTCTATATTGATGGTCTGTCCATTTGTGTAAGTGGGGTGTTAAAGTCCCCTACTATTATTGTGTCACTGTCAATTTCACCTCTTATGTCTGTTAGTGTTTGCCTTATGTACTGAGATGCTATGTTGGGTGCATAAACATTCACAATTGTTATGTCTTCTTCTTGGATTGTTCCCTTGATCATTATGTACTGTCCTTCTTTGATCTCTTGCATTACTCTTTAAAGTCTATGTTGTCTGAAATTAGAATTGCCACTCTGGCTTTCTTTTGGTTTCTATTTACATGGAATAACCTTTTCCATTCTTTTACTTTCAGACTATATGTGTCTCTATGTCTGAAGTGGGTCTCTTGTAGGCAGTATATAAATGGGTCTTGCTTTTGTATCCATTCAATCAGTCTGTATTTTTGGTTGGTGTATTTAATCTGTTTACATTTAAAGTAATTATTGATATCTATTTTTCTATTGGCATTTTCTTAATTGTTTTGGGTTTGTTTTTGTGGGTCTTTCCTTTTTCTTGTGATTACTGCCTAAATAAGTTCCTTCAGTATTTGTTAAAGCTGGTCTGGTAGTGGAAGATTCTCTGAAACATTTGCTTGTCTGTAAAGCTTTTGATTCCTCCATCAATTCTGAATGAGACCCCTGCCAGGTATAGTAATCTTGGTTGTAGACTTTATTCTTTCAGTACTTTAAATATATCCTGCCATTCCGTTCTGGCCTGCAAAGTTCCTGCTGAAAGATCCACTGTTAATGGTATGGGTTTTCCCTTTATGTTTCTTGTTCCTTTTCCCTTGCTGATTTTAACATTCTTCCTTTGTGTTTAATCTCTGTTAGCTTGATTAATGTGTGTCTAGACATGTCTCTCCTTAGGTTTATCCTGTAACTGACTCTGCAAGGAACTGGAGCGATTTTGAGATACCCCACATCCATGGGCAGAGAAGCCCCACGAAGATGGTAGGCGCTAGAGTGGTGGCTACGCAGTGCTGGAGAGGCAGCTACAAGGCACCAGAGCAACTCTGAGGAGATACCCCACGTCCAAGGGCAGAGAAGCCCCAACAAGATGGTAGGTGCTAGAGCAGCAGCTGCATGGCACTGGAGTGACTTTGAGGAGATACCCCATGTCTAAGGGCAGAGAAGCCCCAGCAAGATGGGAGGAGGGGTGAAATCATGTTTAGAATCAAACCCCACACCCACCAGAGATCCTCAGAGGGCTCAAACAAACCTTGTGTGCACCAGGAACCACAGATCCCACAGAGACTGAGACAGAGCTGTGTCTGAGCATCTCCTGTGGAAGTACGGGTCAGCAGTGGACTGCTGCAGGGCAGGGGCTCTGAGTGTAGTAGACCTGGGTACAGCATAAGCCCTCTTGGAGGAGGTCGCCATTAACCCCACCATAGAGCCACCAGAACTTACACAGGACTGGGGAAACAGACTGTGGAAGGGCACAAACAGAACCTTGACTGCACGAGGTCCCAGGAGAAAGGAGCAGTGACCCCAGAAAAGACTGACCAAACTTGCACATAAGTGTCCATAAGTCTCCAGTGGAGGCATGGGCCAGCAGTAGCCTGCTGCAGGGTTGGAGGCACTCAGTGCAATGGTACATGCATGGGACCTTTTGAAAGAGGTCCCCATTATCTTCATTACCTTCACCATTGTTCAGGCTCAGGTCAAATAACAGAGAGGGAACACATCCCCACCCATCAACAGAACTGAATTAAAGATTTACTGAGCATGGCCCCGCCCATCAGAACAAGACCCAGTTTCCTCCTTTGTCAGTCTCTCCCATTGGGAAGCTTCCATAAGCCTGTTATCCTTCCCCATCAGAGGGCAGACAGAATGATAACCACAGTCACAGAAAAATAACCAATCTGATCACATGGACCACGGCCTTGTCTATCTCAAAGAAATTATGGGTCATGCAGTGTAGGGTGAGCAAAGACAGACAGGTCACGGTGGAGAGTTCTGACAAAACGTGGCTCACTGGAGAAGGGAAAGGCAAACCACTTCAGTACTCTTGCCTTGAGAACCCCATGACCATCATGAAAAGGCAAAAGACAGGACACTGAAGATGAACTCCCCAGGCTGGTAGGTGACCAATATGCTACTGGAGATCAGTGGAGAAATAACCTCAAAAAGAATGAAGAGATGGAGTCAAAGCAAAAACAACACCCAGTTGTGGATGTGACTGGTGATGGAGTGAAGTCCAATGCTGTAAAGAGTAAGACTGCACAGGAACCTGGAAATATTAGGTCCATGAAATTAAGGCAAATCAGAAGTAGTCAAATAGGAGATGGCAAGAGTGAACATCGACATTTTAGGAATCAGTGAACTAAAATGGACTGGAATGGGTTAATTTAACTCAGATGACCATTATATCTACTACAGCGGGCAAGAACCCCTTAGAAGAAATGGAGTAGCCATCATAGTCAAAAAAGAGTCCAAAATGCAATACTTGGATGCAATCTCAAAAATGACAGAATAATCTCCGTTTCTTTCCAAGGAAAACCATTCAATATCACAGTAATCCAAGTCTATGCCCCAACCAGTAACACTGAAGAACCTGAACTTGAATGGTTCTATAAAGACCTACAAGACCTTCTAGAACTAACACTAAAAAAGATGTCTTTTTCATCATAGGGGACTGGAATGCAAAAGTAGGAAGTCAAGACATACCTGGTTCAGTTCAGTTCAGTCGCGTAGTTGTGTCCAACTCTTTGCGCCCCCATGAATCACAGCATGCCAGCCTCCCTGTCTATCACCACCTCCCAGAGTTTACCCAAGCTCATACCCATTGAGTTGGTGATGTCATGCAACTATCTCTTCCTCTGTCATCCCCTTCTCCTTCACTAGATGGACCATTGTTGACAAAGTAATGTCTCTGCTTTTAAATATGCTACCTAGGTTGGTCATAACTTTCCTTCCAAGGATTAAGTGCCTTTCAATTTCATAGCTGCAATCACCATTTGCAGTGATGTTGGAGCCCAAAAAAATAAAGTCTGACACTGTTTCCACTGTTTCCCCATCTATTTCCCATGAAGTGATGGGACCAGATGCCATGATCTTAGTTTTCTGAATGTTGAGCTTTAAGCCACTTTTTCACTCTCTTCCTTCACTTTTATCAAGAGGCTTTTTAGTTCCTCTTCACTTTCTGCCATAAGAATGGTGTCATCTGCATATCTGAGGTTATTCATATTTCTCGCGGCAATCTCGATTCCAGCTTGTGCTTCTTCCAGCCCAGTGTTTCTCATGATGTACTCTGCATAGAAGTAAAATAAGCAGGGTGACAATACACAACCTTGTACTCCTTTTACTGCAGCCATGAAATTAAAAGACACTTACTCCTTGGAAGGAAAGTTATGACCAACCTAGATAGCATCTTCAAAAGCAGAAATGTTACTTTGCCAACAAAGGTCTGTCTAGTCAAGGCTATGGTTTTTCCAGTGGTCATGTATGGATGTGAGAGTTGGACTGTGAAGAAAGCTGAGTGCTGAAGAATTGATGCTTCTGAACTGTGGTGTTGGAGAAGACTCTTGAGAGTCCCTTGGACTGCAAGGAGATCCAACCAGTCCATTCTGAAGGAGATCAGCCCTGGGATTTCTTTGGAAGGAATGATGCTAAAGCTGAAACTCCAGTACTTTGGCCACCTCATATGAAGACCTGGCTCATTGGAAAAGACTCTGATGCTGGGAAGGATTGGGGACAGGAGGAGAAGGGGACGACAGAGGATGAGATGGCTGGATGGCATCATGGACTCGATGGATGTGAGCCTGAGTGAACTCCGGGAGTTGGTGATGGACAGGGAGGCCTGGCGTGCTGTGATTCATCGGGTCGCAGAGTCGGACACAACTGAGTGACTGAACTGAACTGAACTGAACTGAACTGAACTGAACTGCTTTTCCTATTTGGAACCAGTCTGTTGTTCCATGTCCAGTTCTAACTGTTGCTTCCTGACCTGCATATAGGTTTCTCAAGAGGCAGGTCAGATGATCTGGTATTCCCATCTCTTTCAGAATTTTCCATAATTTATTGTGATCCACACAGTCAAAGGCTTTGGCATAATCAATAAAGCAGAAATAGATGTTTTTCTGGAACTCTCCTGCTTTTTCCATGATCCAGCACATGTTGGCAATTTGATCTCTGGTTCCTCTGCCTTTTCTAAAACCAGCTTGAATATCTGAAGTTCACAGTACATGTATTGCTGAAGCCTGGCTCAGAGAATTTTGAGCATTACTTTACTAGCGTGTGAGATGAGTGCAATTGTGTGGTAGTTCGAGCATTCTTTGGCATTGCCTTTCTTTGGGATTGGAATGAAAACTGATCTTTTTCCAGTCCTGTGGCCACTGCTGAGTTTTCCAAATTTGCTGGCATACTGAGGGCAGCACTTTCACAGCATCATCTTTTAGGATTTGAAATAGCTCCACTGGGATTCCATCAGCTCCACTGGCTTCGTTCATAGTGATGCTTTCTAAGGCCCACTTGACTTCACAATCCAGGATGTCTGGCTCTAGATGAGTGATCATACCATCGTGATTATCTGGGTCATGAAGATCTTTTTTGTACAGTTCTGTGTATTCTTGCCATCTCTTCTTAAAATCCTCTGCTTCTGTTAGATCCCTACCATTTCTGTCCTTTTCAAGCCCATCTTTTCACGAAATGTTCCCTTGGTATCTCTAATTTTCTTGAAGACATCTCTAGTCTTTCCCATTCTGTTGCTTTCCTCTATTTCTTTGCATTGATCACAGAAGGCTTTTCTATCTCTCCTTGCTATTCTTTAGAACTCTGCATTCATATGGGAATATCTTTCCTTTTCTCCTTTGCTTTTTGCTTTTCTTTTCACAGCTACTTGTAAGGCCTCCTCAGACAGCCATTTTGCCTTTTTGCATTTTTTTTGCCATGGGGATGGTCTTGATCCCTGTCTCCTGTGCTACGTCACGAACCTACATCCATAGTTCATCAGGCACTCAGTCTATCACATCTAGTCCCTTAAATCTATTTCTCACTTCCACTGTATAATCATAAGAGATTTGATTTAGGTCATACCTGAATGGTCTAGAGGTTTTCCCTACTTTCTTTTATTTAAGTATGAATTTGGCAATAAGGAGTTCATGATCTGAGCCACAGTCAGTTCCCAGTCTTGTTTTTGCTGAATGTATAGAGCTTCTCCATCTTTGGCTGCAAACAATATAATCAATCTGATTTTGGTGTTGATCATCTGGGTGATGTCCATGTATAGAGTCTTCTACTGTAGACACACCTGGAGTAACAGGCAAATTTGGCCTTGGAGTACAGAATGAAGCAGAGCAAAGGCTAATAGAGTTTTGCCAAGAAAATGCACTGGTCATAGCAAACACCCTCTTCCAACAACACAAGATAAGACTCTACACATGGACATCACCAGATGGTCAATATCGATTAGATCTGATAAAACAGAGTGCCTGAAGAACTATGTACAGAGGTTTATAACTTTGTATAGGAGGCAGGGATCAAGACCATCCCCAAGAAAAAGGAATGCAAAAAAACAAAATGGTTGTGTGAGGAGGCCTTACAAATAGCTGTGAAAAGAAGAGAAGCAAAAGGCAAAGGAGAAAAAGAGAAAAGGCAAAGAAGAAAAGGAAAGATATACTTATCTGAATCCAGAGTCCAAAGAATAGCAAGGGAAGATAAGAAAGCCTTCCTCAGTGATCAGTGCCAAGAAATAGGAAAAAACAACAGAATGGGAAAGACTGGAGATTTTGTCAAGAAAATTAGAGATACCAAGGGAACATTTCATGCTAAGATAGGCACAGTAAAGGACAGAAATGGTATGGACAAGAGACACAGGAAATGGCAACCCACTCCAATATTCTTGCCTGGAAAACTCCATGGACTGATGAGCCTGGTTGGCTACAGTTCATGTGATTGCATAGAGTCGGACACGACTGAGTGGCTTCACTTCACTTCACTAACAGAAGCAGAAGATATTAAGAAGAGGTGGCAGGAATATACAGAAGAACTATACAAAAAAGATCTTAATGACCCTGATAACCACAATGTTGTGATCACTTACCTAGAGCCAGGCATCCTGGAATGCAAAGTCAAGTGGGCCTTAGGAAGCGTCACTACGAACAAAGCTAGTGGAGGTGATGGAATTCCAGTGGAGCTATTTCAAATCCTAAAAGATGATGCTGTGAAAGTGCTGCACTCAATATGTCAGCAAATATGGAAAACAGCAGTGCCACAGGACTGGAAAAGGCCAGTTTTCAAAAGGCAATGCCAAAAAATGTTCAAACTACTGCACAATTGCACTCATCTTACAGACTAGCAAAGTAATGCTCAAAATTCTCCAAGCCAGGCTTTAACAGTACGTGAAGTATGAACTTTCAGAAGTTCAAGCTGGATTTAGAAAAGGCAAAGGAACCAGACATCAAATTGTCAACATCTGCTGGATCATCGAAAAAGCAAGAGAGTTCCAGAAAAACACCCATTTCTGCTTTATTGACTATGCCAAAGCCTTTGACTGTGTGGATCACAATATATTGTGGAAAATTATGAAAGAGATGGGAATACCAGACCACCTGACCTGCCTCCTGAGAAACCTGTATGCAGGTCAGGAAGCAACAGTTAGAACTGGACATGGAACAACAGACTGGTTCCAAATCGGGAAAGGAGTACATCAAGGCTGTATATTGTCACCCTGCTTATTTATCTTATATGAAGAGTACATCATGAGAATTGTGAACAACAACTACTGAAATTGAAAATACTCTAGAAGGAACCAATAATTGAATAACTAAGGCCTAAGAACGGGTAAGTGAGCTGGAGGATAGAATGGCTGAAGTAACTTCTGAAGAGCAGCTAAGTCTGCTAAGTCACTTCAGTCGTGTCCGACTCTGTGCAACCCCACAGACGCAAGAATACTGGAATGGGTTGTCATTTCCTTCTCCAAGAGATCTTCCTAACCTAGGAATTGAACCCAGATCTCCCACATTGTAGGCAGACGCTTTACCATCTGAGCCACCACCAGTAATAATAAGTAAAGCAATTTCTTGAGTTCTTTGAGTCAGTCTAGCAAATCCTATTCCTGACGTGATATGGGGGTGGCGAGGGGAGGACTTGTACACCAATTCACTACATCTCTGACACCAACTGGATGTCAAACAATTCAACTCAATTCTAATGTTAACTCCCTAAATCAGCACAGACCATACTGTTAAAGGTTCCGTCCCATAAAACTGCTTTCACTTTACATGCCAGTCATAAGTACTGGAGATTAACCATACTTCCTATCAATCACCTATAAATCAAGAGTTCCCTACAAATTCATCAGATTCAAAAATTCATCAGAAAAACTCACAGAACTTAAGAAGCCACTTTGCTTACATTTGTTGTTGTTTAGATGCTAAGTCATACCCAACTCTTTTGCAACCCCATGAACTATAGTCCTCCAGGCTCCTCTGTCCATGGGAATTCCCAGGCAAGAATACTGGAGTGAGTTGCCATTTCCTTCTCCAAGGGATCTGCCCAACCCAGGGACTGAATCCACATCTCCTGCATTGGCAGGCAGATTCTTACCAGTTTATTAGTAAAACACAACTCAGGAACAGCCAAATGGGAGAGATACATAGACAAGCTAGAGGGGAGGAGGGGCACAAAGGTTTCGCCCTCCAACATTTCCATGAGTTCACCAACATGGGAATTCTCCCAAGCCTCACTGTTTATAGGTTTTTATGGAGTTTTCACTACATGAACAATTGATTAAATCTCTGGCCAGTGGTGACAGAACTCAATTTTTGGCCCCTCTAACTTCTTGAAGTTGGAGAACCGAGGCTGAGAGTTCTAATCCTCTAATCACATAGAGAAGATACTCTTACTATAATGTGAAGGAAATCCCCAGGATTTTAGGAGCTCTGTGCCAGGAACCCAGGGCAGACATCAAGGACATATTTTATTTTGATCAGATTACCTAAATTCACACCTTGCAACAAAAATTAAGAATGTGTCATAGGCTTAAACATAAAACATAGTAACTAAAAAATTTCTGGAAGAAAACACAGCATGAGAAACTCTCTGTGACTCTGAAGTAGGACAAGATTTCTTAGTTCACAAAACTGAAAAAAAAAAAACAAACTGATTAACTGGACATCAACTGAAAAATTTGTGTTCTTCAAAACAAACTGTTAAGAAAAAGACAAGCCAAAGAGTAGGAAAAAATACTTTAAAAACACGTATCAGCAAAAGGTCTTATATCAACAATATATTAAAAACTCTGTAACTCAATACAGTTTTTACTAAAACATGGGCAAAAGACCTAAATACACTTCTCCAAAAAAACACATAAAGGTGACAAAAAAGCAAGAGAAGAGGTACTCAAAATCATTATTCATTAGAGAAATGATATCTAAAACCACAATTACACACAAGTGCACACCAATTAGTATGTCTAAAATTCAAGACTGACAATATCAAGTGTTGGCAAGGATGCAGAAGACCTGGAAGGCTCATACATTGCTGTCAGGAATGCAAAATGGCTAGAAAACAGTAGCAATTTCTTATGAAACAAAATGTATAGTTTTTATAAACCCAATAATTCCACTCCTTAGTATTTATAAAAGAGAAATGAAAATATGTTCACAAAATGATTCATATGTGACTGTTCATGGAAGTGGTATTTCTAAAAGCCATAATACTGGAAAAACCCAAATGGCCATTAACTGCTAAACAGATAAACAATTCATAGTATATCTATGCAATGGACCACTCAACATATAAAATGAATACTCAGCAATATAATAAAAATCATACTCAACAGTAAAGAGAAACCACTGAAAGTGAAAACCACCATATATCATGGGTGAGCCTCAAAGCATTATGCTAAGTGAAGGAAGCCACACACAAAAGGCCACCTACAGAAAGATCCCTTCTGTAAGACATTCTAGAAGAGGAAAAACTATGGTAAGAGTAACAAGTTCAGTGTTTTAAGGGGGTCAGAGTAGGAGAAAGGGCTGACTACAAATGTACATAAGAATGATTTTTAACAGCACCACCCATCAGGAAGCTGGCACCAGCCCCAGGACAACCTGACCCTGAAGCCAGCTGCAGAGAACCCAGCCCTAACCACGAGTGATCTGCAGCCTCTACATGAGGCAGAGCCTGGCTGTCAACCTGGCCAGAGGCCAGCACCACTTACCAGCATGGTAGTTAGTGCTACCACAACCGAAGGGTTCACTCAGCCCACTTAGGGAGCATCCCTAGAGCATATAGCTTTGGTAACCAGAGAGATGTGTGCTGATGGACCCCACAGGACACTGCCTACATGAGGCTATTTATCCAAAATTGGGAAATGTAACCAATCTATCTAAGTGCTTAGTCACTCAGTCGTGTCCAACTCTGCAACCCTATGGACTGTAGCCTGCCACCTGCCATCAACCTAATACATAGAAATAAAAATTAGGGAACTGGAAAAAATGAGCTAACAAGGAAATATGTTTCAAAGAAACAAAACGCCAAAAAAATTAAGTGAACAGGTAAGCAAACTCTCTGATAAAGAGTTCAAGATAAAGATCACAGTTCAGGACTTCTTTCAAGGTTCAGTGAATAAGAATCTGCCTGGCAATGCAAGAGACATGGGTTTGATCTCTGGTCCAGGAAGATTAGGCATGCCACAGAGCAACTAAGCCCATGTAACACAACTACTGAGCCTGCACTCTAGAGCCCACAAGCTAGTAACTACTGAGCCTGCACATCACACCTGCTGAGTCCATGCTCTGGAGCCTGTGAGCTTCAGCTACTAAAGCTGCATGGCTAGAGCCCATGCCCTGCAACAAGAGAAGCCACTGCAATGAGAAGCCCAAGCACCACAGGAAAGAGCAGCCCCTGCTCGCCATAACTAGAGAAAAACCTGCATGTACCAATAAAGACCCACTGTGGCCAAAAATAAAAAAATGAAAAAAAATGTTTTAAGAAGATGTTCGATGAACTGAGGAGAGTACATGTAAAGCACTTTACTGTCATCGTTTGCAGATGACATGATACTCTATATAGAAAGTCCTAAAGACACCATTAAAAAACTAATAGAACTCATCACTCAGGTTAGTAAAGTTGCAGGGTACAAAATTAGTATACTGAAATGTGTTTCCTTTCTATAAACCAGCAACAAACTAACAGAAACAGAAGTTTAGGAAATAATCCCATGTATAATTGCAGCAAAAATATCTAGAAATAAATTTAGCAAAGAGGTAAAAGATCTATACTCAGAAAACTGCAAGAGACTGAAGACAACACCAACAAATGGAAAGATACACTGCACTCATGGGTCTGAAGAATATTGTGAAAATGATCATACTACTCAAAGTAATCTCTAGACTCAGTGCAACCCCTATCAAAATACCCACAGCATTTGAACCAGAACAAGTAATTCTAAAACTCGTATGGAAACACAAAAGACCCCAAATAGCCAAAACAACCTTGAGAAAAATAGAGTTGGAGGTATTACACACTCTGATTTCAAACTATATTATAAAGTTACAGTAATCAAAATAATATGTTACCTACCCAAAAAACAAAAATATTAATAGATTAATGGAACAAGACAGACAGCACAGAAATAAACCCATACTTTTAATAGGCAAATAATCTACAACAAAGGAGAAAAAAATATGCAACAGGGGAATACATGGTGTAAAGAAAACTAGACAGCAAATGTAAAAGAATCAAATTGGGTTATATTCTCACACCATATACAAAAATAAACTCAAAATGAATTAAAGACTAAATATAAGACCTGAAACCAAAAATCTAGGAGAAAACTTAAACTCCAGGCAGTATGATCTTCGACACTGGTCTTAGCAATATTTTTTTGGATATGTTTCCTCAGGTAACAGAAACAAAAGTGAATATAAACAAATTATACTATATCAAACTAAAAAGCTTTTGCACGTTGATGGAAACTACCAACAAAACAAATGGAAAACACATTTGCAAATTATATTATCTGATAAGGGATTAATATCCAAAATAAACAAAATACTCATACAACTCAGCATCAAAAACAAATATTCTGGTTAAAAAATGGGCAGAAGACCTGAATAGCCATTTTTCCAAAGAAGATATACAGATGGCACACAGACAGGTGAAATCACTAATCATTATGAAATATAAATAAAAATCACAATGAAATATTACCTCCTATCTGTCAGAATGGCTATTAAAAAAAAGAAAAACAAATAACAAGTGTTGATGAGAATATGGAGAAAAGAGAACCCTTGTGCACTGTTGGTGGGAATACAAATTCATACAACCACTATGGAAAACAGTATGGGCATTCCTCATAAAACTAAAAACAGAACTCTCATATGACCCAGCAATTTCCCTCCTTGGGATCTTTCCAAAGAAAAGAGTGTAGAAATCATCATTCATATTTTTAAATATATAGACTTGTATATTTCTTCTTTCCAAACAAAAAACTAAAACACTAATTCAAAAAGGTATATGCATCCATATGTTCAATGCAGCATTATTTACAATCACCAGCATAAGGAAGCAACCTAAGTGTCCACTGATAGATGAATGGATAAAGATAATGTGGTGTATATACATATGTGGTCAGCAGACTATTGCTCAGCCACAAAAAAGAAAAAACTCTTGCCATTTGCAAGAACGTGGATGCACATAGAGGGCATTATGCCAAGTGAAATAAGTTAGACAAACAAAGACAAACATTCTAAGATTTTACTTACATGTAGAATTTATAAAACAAAACAAGTCAACAAACATAACCAAACAAAAATAAGTCACAGACAGAGAACAAACCAGTAGTTGCCAAAAGGGACAGGGCAGGAAGATGAATGAAATAGATGAGGAAGAATAAGAGGTATAAACTTCGATTTACAAAAGATGTGAGTCATAGGGATAAAATGTATACCATGGAGAATTCAGTCAATAATATTTAATAACTGCATGGTGACAGATGGTAACTAGACTTATCACAGTGATCATTTTGTAACGTATGGAAAGAATGAATCATTATGTTGTGCACCTGGACTTAACACAGTGATACAAGTCAGTCACACTGCAATTAAAAGTGAAAAAAGAAAGTTTTATGTTGTATATCACAACTGTCCTCATGGTTTACACACCTGTCAAAACTGACATATGTACTTAAAACAGCTACACTTTACTGCAAGTAATTCCTACGTCTATAACACAGGTTTTTTTATTTCCAAAAAAGAACCTTACACGGAATTAATACAAATTTATATCATTTGACATTACTTATCAAACTCTCTAAGGGACTAACATTTAAACTAACAAATATAACAACTTGAGATCCTAAACAATACTGAATAGATAACTTCATTAATCAGAGGACTCCACATACCTAACTGTCATCTTGAACATCCACTTGAACAATATATCACTCAATAAAACACACTGACAATTTTAGTGCCAAGTTTTTAGTCAGAACGTAATTTACTAGAACTCAAAAGCAGAAGCAAAAGTACCTTTACTTTAAAAAAAAAAAACCATACTAGTATAATTCAGTGAATCACTCAATTTAGAGTTCTACATCAATTACCAAGAACTGTTTATAATCTATTTCAGGAATTTCAAGACAAAAAAAATATCCTCAGCCTCAGTAATTTCTCATAAAATTTTTGATAAAAACAATACATACATACTTTGCTACCTAGTGTTAGAACACTAAAAGAACAAGAAAGTGAACAGATGAGCAGGATTAAACATTTACATCCAATACAATAGCCTAATTAAAATGTCTTTCTCATGATTTGATTACAGATAATGTTAAAATTTTGACTCAAACATTGAAACAGTAAAATTATTTCAGTTTTTTTGGTATGTCTGTTTCTGTGCATATAAGAAACAAGATAAAATTACTCAGTACTTCACAATGAACTCTAACTATCAAAATGGTATTTCTCAGTATTCTAAGAAAAATATATGCAAATCATAAACCCAGAAGCAATGTTCAAATCCATAAGAAAGAAAACGTAACACTGATTTCCAACCTAGAGTCATGCTGTGGATAAGGCATAGTATCTGAAAACATGTGTAAAAAACATTTACAGTCATAATGGCTATGATATACATTTTTGTGCATTTAGATTTCATTGTGGCTAATCAGAGAAAATCCATTTAACCATATTACTGTAACTAGAATGCCATTATAACATTACACATATTCTCAGTCACCACAGGTGACTCTGAGTGCATGAAATTTTAAGAACTTAGAGACCTCATAACCCAAAAGATTAAAATCACTGATTTAGTAAAAACCCTGCCCCAGGAGTCAGAAGGAATTACAGCAAAGCCACCACCTTTAAACAGGCACTTAGGTTCACAGGGGTTCTATTAAATGAAAGCATCTGAACTGTGACACACAGTTTTTACATTCTGAAATTTTTCCTCTCAAACATTGCAACAATCATTCAGAAACTCAATTAATGTTATGATTTTGGTTACCTAATACAGAAAATACACTAAATACATTTGCTGTTTTTCAAAATTATTTTCTTTGTGTACATTCACTTAATACAACTTCTTAATATACTTATTACAGAAAGCTGAACTACATCTGTAGACATAGTTGGCACAGGTGCAGTCATAATGGGAATATCATTTTACAGGTAGCTATCTCATACAACATCCCTTCTGACTATACAGTGGAAGTGAGAAATAGATTTAAGGGACTAGATCTGATAGACAGAGTGCCTGATGAACTATGGACGGAGGTTCGTGACATTGCACAGGAGACAGGGATCAAGACCATCCCCAAGGAAAAGAAATGCAAAAACGCAAAATGGCTGTCTGAGGAGGCCTTACAAATAGCTGTGAAAAGAAGAGAAGCAAAAAGGAAAGATATTCCCATCTGAATGCAGAGTTCCAAAGAATAGCAAAGAGAGATAAAAAAGCTTTCCTCAGTGAACAATGCAAAGAAATAGAGGAAAACAACAAAATGGGAAAGACTAGAGATCTCTTCAAGAAAACCAGAGATGATACCAGGAAACATTTCATGCAAAAATGGTATCAATAAAGGACAGAAATGGTAGAGACCTAACAAAAGTAGAAGATATTAAGAAGTGGCAAGAATACACAGAAGAACTGTACAAAAAAGATCTTCACGACCCAGATAATCATGGTGGTGTGATCACTCAACTAGAGCCAGACATCCTGGAATGTGAAGTCAAGTGGGCCTTAGGAAGCATCACTATGAACAAAGCTAGTGGAGGTGATGGAATTCCAGTGGAGCTATTTCAAATCCTGAAAGATGATGCTGTGAAAGCACTGCACTCAATATGCTAGCAAATTTGGAAAACTCAGCAGTGACCACAAGACTGGAAAAGATCAGTTTTCATTCCAATCCCAAAGAAAGGCAATGCCAAAGAATGCTCAAACTACCATACAATTACACTCACCTCACACGCTAGTAATGCTCAAAATTCTCCAAGGCAGGCTTCAGCAATACGTGAACTGTGAACTTCCAGATGTTTAAGCTGGTTTTAGAAAAGACAGAGGAACCAGAGATCAAACTGCCAACATCTGCTGGATCATCGAAAAAGCAAGAGAGTTCCAGAAAAACATCTATTTCTGCTTTATTGACTATGCCAAAGCCTTTGACAGTGTGGATCACAATCAACTGTGGAAAATTCTGAAAGAGATGGGAATACCAGACCACCTGACCTGCCTCTTGAGAAACCTATATGCAGGTCAGGAAGCAACAGTTAGTACTGGACATGGAACAACAGACTGGTTCCAAATAGGAAAAGGAGTAGGTCAAGGCTGTATATTGTCACCCTGCTTATTTAACTTATATGCAGAGTACATCATGAGAAACGCTGGGCTGGAAGAAACACAAGCTGGAATCAAGATTGCTGGGAGAAAAATCAATAACCTCAGATATTCAGATGACAACACCCTTACGGCAGAAAGTGGAGAAGAACTAAAGAACCTCTTGATGAAAGTGAAACAGGAAAGTGGAAAAAGTTGGCTTAAAGCTCAACATTCAGAAAATGAAGATCATGGCATCCGGTCCCATCACATCATGGCAAATAGATGGGGAAACAGTGGCAACAGGGGCTGACTTTAATTTTCTGGGCTCCAAAATCACTGCAGATGGTGACTGCAGCCATGAAGTTAAACGACACTTACTCCTTGGAAGGAAAGTTATGACCAACCTAGATAGCATATTAAAAAGCAGAGACATTACTTTGTCAACAAAGGTCAGTCTAGCCAAGGCTATTGTTTTTCCAGTAGTTATGTATGGATGTGAGAGTTGGACTATAAAGAAAGCTGAGCACCGAAGAATTGATGCTTTTGAACTGGGGTGTTTGAGAAGACTCTTGAGAACCCCTTGGACTGCAAGGAGGTCCAACCAGTCCATCCTAAAGCAGATTAGTCCTGGGTGTTCACTGGAAGGACTGATGTTGAAGCTGAAACTCTAATACTTTGGCCACCTCATGCGAAGAGGTGACTCATGTGAAAAGACCCTGATTCTGGGAAAGACTGAGGGCAGGAGGAAAAGGGGACGACACAGGATGATTTGGCTGGATGGCATCACTGACTCGATGCATATGAGTTTGAGTGAACTCCGGGAGTTGGTGATGGACAGGGAGGTTCCTCTGCTGCAGTTCACGGGGTGGCAAGAGTTGGACACGACTGAGCGACTGAAGTGAACTGAACTGAACAGATTTACATAAAAAGTCAGAAATCAATCAGTGCAACCTCCAGCGCATGTGGGGATCACTTTATATATATATATATATAAACTTTTTATTTTATATTGGGGTATAGCCAATTAGCAAAGTTGTGGTAGTTTCAGGTGAACAACCAAGGGACTCAGCCATACATATATATGTATCCATTCTCCCCCAAACCACCGGAATCACTTTAATAATGCTTAATTACCTGTTCCTCTAGTATATTAGAAAAAGGATACAGGAAAAAGAACCAAAGGCAGGAGCCAGAGCTACTGTCGGTGAATACGAGAGTAGTCTGAGACAATTTCAGAGAAACTGCTCACAACCCAATAACCTTTGAAAAAAAAAATCAGTGAATCACACAGCACACTCTAAAGGCTAATTGGTGGTGGTGGTGGTTTAGTCGATAAGTCATGTCTGACTCTTGCGACCCCACGGACTGTGGCCCATCAGGCTCCTCTGTCTATGAGATTCTCCAAGCAAGAATGCTGGAGTGGGTTGCCATTTACTGCTCCAAACGGCTGACTAAATTCAGCAAGTACATGGTGAGTCTCTATTCTATGCTGTGATGTCAGAATATATAAGAAGATTTTCAAGGGAGAAAAAGAGAAGTTACTATCTTCAAGAAATTTGATGCAAGATCCCTTCATAAGCTTTAAGTTTCTGGAAATGAACAAGATGCCACTAGAACACAGATGTACAGAGAAGAGAAACCTTTGTGGGGGCAGAAAGGGAAGACGTAAATAAAATGAGTAACTTTAGGGAATGGGGAGCTAAGAGAATGACCAATAAATGAGTACACTATTTGTGAGGATTTTTCTTTTGAATATGACTACTTCAGAATAAAAGTTAACACTCTAATTATGTGAAAGGCTGTATTCTTCAACAAGAATGAATAAATGCTGCTCCGGCTGCTAAGTTGCTTCAGTCGTATCTAACTCTGTGCGACCCCATAGATGGCAGCCCACCCAGGCTCTGCCATCCCTGGGATTCTCCAGGCAGGAACACTGGAGTGGGTTGCCATTTCCTTCTCCAATGCGTGAAAATGAAAAGTGAAAGTGAAGGCGCTCAGTCATGTCTGACTCTCAGTGTTTTTCATATTATGAAAACAATTTTAATAAATGTTAGTCCTTATAAAAACTATGAACAGCTACAATATATTGACTACTGCACTGTGCATTATGTACACTGTCACATCAAGCCTCTGACAACACCAGGAGGATAGCATTACTCAAGCTGGACACACGTAGAAGCAGCAGAAACTTGACTGCAAATCGTCCTCACCCAGGCAGTGGATCAGCCAACTCTCTCTGATTACCAAACTGAAGCTAAAACTAATTCGTTTATATATGGTACATTATATCAAAAACTATAATTCATTTACACTGAATGTTCTTAAATACCATAAAATTTTACAGCATTTTAAGGTGGAAGCTACAGAGTTAGAAGCTTGAAAAATCTAATAATGACAAACTAAAGAATATCGGCCTAAAGCAAGACACTTCTTAAAAACATTCTGTTTAAAAATACTCCCCCATGTTCCCAGCACTGCTCTGGGAGTACTCCAAATGCTCCAAAGTACCTGAATGAATAAAATACTACATGTTGTTCCCTCAAATCTTTGATAATCTCAAGTAGATTATCCCATTTATACGTTTACTGGAAGAAATTTTTTTCACCCCTCAACTTCTACCTTCATTTACTTATTAATAAAATACAATAATACTGTATATTATCAGCATTTATTTATCTTAATCATCTATATTTTTGACTAGTTGAAACAGATTCATTCAACCTCATGACTTAGAAATACTTACAAATATGGAAAATGCAAGGCAACTTAATCTTTGGCTTTTGGTAACACAGCACAAACGGAAAAAAATAAGAAAAACACTTCACTGCTATAGACACCAATTTAAAATAACAATTTGTGGACACATATTTGAGTGGGCACTACTACAAACACAAACCTCCGAAGCTTATGTCTACATCTAACGTTTTACACTGGGGTAGTTACTACTAGTCAGTTGAAGTACTTTTTAAGTAACTTATAAACACAGAGCACATTGTTTTGAGTAGGAGACACAATTTTTCCTTCCCAGCTCATCATTCATAAAGATCATTCAAGTACCACAAACAAATATTCTAACTGCTCAAACTATTTTTTCAACTTCCAAAACAACTTCTCCACATGCTGCAGAGATTTCTTTCTGAGAAAACATTTTTTTTTCTTGTAACAACAGCAGAAAAACAAAGAGGAATTGTTGGTAATGAAATTCAAACCACAGAACACTTTATAATGGAAAATAGGCTACTACTAAGGAAACATTAGACTAGTTTTAAAAATTTAATCTTTTTACATACCAGCACAGAATATCCCAGGGACTTCACTTCTGACTATTATGGTCCGTACTTTCTTATCAGATTTTAAAGCATCCACAGCTTTTGAAAGCTAAACAGAAACAGGGAAGATAAGTAGGAAAAGAGGAAAAATCATTTTCAGGTTGGTATCAACACTGTACCATAATCTTAGAGGCAAATAATTTAATCTTTACACTCACCATTTTTATAAGGTTTTTACTCAATGAATTTTTGGCATAGGCTCTGTTTATTCCAAGCACCACAATTCCTAGTTAAGGGGGAAACAAAAAAGCATTTGAGTTAGTAAGGCATTCAGGGAACAGTTCAGTTCAGTTCAGTTCAGTCGCTCAGTAGTGTCTGACTCTTTGCAACCCCATGAACCACAGCACACCAGGCCTCCCTGTCCATCACCAACTCCCAGAGTCCACCCAAACTCATGTTCATTGAGTCAGTGATACCATGCAACCATCTCATCATCTGTCATCCCCTTCTCCTCCTGCCCTCAATCTTTCCCAGCATCAGGGTCTTTTCCAATGAGTCAGCTCTTTACATCAGGTGGCCAAAATACTGGAGTTTCAGCTTCAGCATCAGTCTTTCCAATTCAGGGTACAGATTCCCATATATACACAGCTAGTTAACTTGGGACTTTGGAATCTACCACCTCTCTGAGGTTCACTTCAAGAGCTTTATCCTAATTTTCATGTTTACCATCCTTTTCAAGCATATTTTTGAAAAATGTGGTATACCTATTTATAAAATCAATCTCATACATAACATTCACCACTTTTATCCAGCCTTTTAGAGAATTTGTAACAGCATGTCCCCTTCAATTTCTCTCTTTACGCACCACCAAGGTAATATGCCACATTTTACAATTTTACCCATTTTAAATTTTACATAGCTTAATCAGACTAAAGAGTAGGAAGGCCACATTTACTGATAAAAATTCTAAATTATGGAATACTATTTAAAATATAGTTTTATTATCCTCAGGATACATAGAAGTACACAATAGCTAACAACTTCTTGTCACAGGCAAGCATTATGGGATCAGCTTTTTTTTGCTAGTGTGTGTGTGTGTGTGTGTGTGTGTGTTTATCAGTCACTCAGTCATGTCCGACTCTATGCAACCCCGTGAATCGTAGCCCACCAGGCTCCACTGTCCATGGAATTCTCCAGGCAAGAATAGGTTCCCATTCCTTTCTCCAGGGTATCTTGCTGACCCAGGGATCAAACCCCCAGGTCTCCTGCATTGCAGGCAGGCTCTTTACCATCTAGTTCTCAATATTTACATCCCAGGTTTCTGTCCTGACCCTGTCCCATGTACTTAACCCGAAGTCTCTTACATTTAGAATTTTCAAGTACATTCGTCCTAAAAATTACAGGAATTTCAATAAACTGTTTTACATGGTACCCATCAAATAAGAAAACGAAATGTATGTTAAGTCTAACTACATTCACTGCATTTTCAAGTATTGTTACTGGTAAAAGAACTTCTGTCTGACTTGGTGTCAATGAGAACTGAATCTTACAATATACTCTGTCACCACACTGTTCCACATCCCAATGGAGGATTATTTTAAGTCAAAAACAAATAAGTAAAGTGGAGCTCATCTGTAAGACTACCACTTTTGCTCAGTATCAAATTTATCTTGGTATATTTACCCCTTTTCAATTCAGGCTGTTTCCTCAGTCTCTTATCATAGACAATAAGTCTGGTCTATTTATCCCCTTACACCATCTGGTTTTTGTCTCTATTTACTTTGTAGAATGGTTTCTAGTCTTCTTACTTCTCTTAAATTCTAACTCTTTTATATTTTAATGATCACAGCAGAAAAATTATATACTGAAATGTTATTCTGCCATAAACTACTTCTTTTGTTTTCATTACTATATTTAAGGATTTTTTTGAAAAATTATGTTTGTCAGCTGCTTACATTATCTATACACTTCATTTCAGGTCAGTAAGAGGACCTCAATAAATACATTATTGAGAATCACTGGTCACATTATTCTGAATATTATAAACCTTTGACAATATATGGGGACATATCATTATATATATCAGATTTCACCCAATCATAGGAAGCAAAGTTAAATCGGTTTAATGATCATTTGTCATTTGTTTTCTGAATTAACCGTTCTTACTGTTTGCCTATCTTATTAGAGTTGTCATTTGCATTTCAAATAATAAACTTTTAGATTACAGATATTAATTCATTATTTATAGAACAGATCTTTTGCCTATCATTCACTTTTAAAAATCAACTTGTTTATGGCATTTTTTTGCACCAAAGTTTTAACTTTTTATATATTATTGCCTTTGCAACTTTTGACTTAGTATCTTCCTTAGAAAGAGTTTACAATGAAAACACATGTTCACACAAACACTTACACCAGAATGATCAGAGAAGCATTATTCAAAATATTCAAAACCTGGAAACAACCCAAATATCCATCAGTTGATGAGCAGATAAACAAAATATAACAAATCCATGTAGTGTAATATTTAGCAAGAAAAAAAAAAAGCATCATCAATACATGAGCAACATGGATGAACCTTAAAAACATGCTGAGTGAAAGAAGCCAGTGACAAGTGAGCACATACTGTGTAATTCCATTTATATGAAATGCTGAGAGTAGGCAAATCAGAAGGGACAAAAAAGGTAGATTAGTGATTGCCTAGGGCTGCTGGAGATGGAGAGATCACGCAGTGACAGCTAAAAAGTGTCGTTTCTTTTTAGGGCAATGAAATGTTCAATAACCTGATGGTGGTGATAGATGCACGTCTCTATAAATGTACTAGAAGCCACTAAATTGTGTATTTTAAACAGGAGAACTTTAAGGTATATGAATTGAATCGCAATAAAGCTATTCTAAAAAAAATGGCAATATTTACTTCGACCTAGAAATAAAGCCAAATTAGAGGAAAGAACAAGGGCAAAAAAGAAGGTACACATGTGTGGTGGAGTGTGAAAGGGGACCAAACCTTTATCCTCCATGGCAAAAAGTCAGTAGACAGATGATACCTAAACGTGAAAATTCCATAAGTGGAAATATATGTATGTTATTTTAAATGAGACGATATGTGCCCAAAACAATCAGTCAAAGGGTTTTAAATAACTGTTTCTGGAATATGGGAAATGGGGTGGAGGAAAGGACTGTTAGTTCTCAAAACAAACCATATTAAATACTGTTCATATACTAACTCTATAGGTAATTAAGAAAAAGTAAAACTAAACAAATTCAAACAAAATAAAGGATTCTCTACCCCAATGAATAAAACAATCCTCTGATACTGTCTCCTTACATTGACCACTTTCATTTCTGCTGCTCTCAACTCCACAGGAGTCTTATTTTCTCTAATATGCACAAACATTTTTGGCTGGAACCACTTACAAAACAGTCCATTATTTTCCTTCTGATTTTAAAAGTCAGACAACTGTACTCTAAATAGCTATAAAAATCACTCTATATCAGTTACATTTTCTAATTACATATTGAGAGTATGTGGAAAGTGCAATTTTTTAGTGCTATTTAAACATAAACTTTTTCTGGCAAATTTATGAAATAATAATAGACTTACATGGTTCTCTTCAATATTCTAAGTCAATACTCAATCTTGTTCAAAAATACTAACAGTTATGTTTTCTGTTCCAATGTTAATTTCTCATTTCCTTCTGCTGTTTCACTTTAGCTAGGACTTCTAGTCCAATATAATACTAGTAAAAATAATAAGTTCCTTTATTTTGTCAATACGTTTAGTGAAAATGTTTCTGAGCATTTCACCGTTTAGTAAAACGTTTGCTATGCATTTCTAATAGCTTTTTTTCAAATTGGGGAAATTTTTCTATGTTCAAACTTACATTTTAAAAAGGTCACTCAGGCCATA
Source organism: Capricornis sumatraensis (assembly GCF_032405125.1). NCBI lineage: Eukaryota > Metazoa > Chordata > Mammalia > Artiodactyla > Bovidae > Capricornis > Capricornis sumatraensis. Next base: position 95,554,512 of record NC_091074.1, on the reverse strand, counting down.
GTGTAGAAAACAGATTAGAAGGAAGCAAGAATATACTAGACCAATATCCCTTATGAATACAGATGTAAAAAAAATCCTCAACAAAATACTAGCAAGTCAAATTTAGCAGTCATGACCAAGAGGGATTTATCCCAGGAATGCAAGGGTAGTTCAGCACAAAAATTGAGCAAATACACCACACTAACAAAATTAAAGAAAATATTTTAAAACTATATGATCACCTCAACTGATGCAAAAGAAACACTAGACAAAATCCAACATGCTTTAAATGATTTTAAAGAAATTATAACTGAAAAACCTCAGCAAACTAGTAACAGAAGGAAATTTCCTTAACCTAATAAAGGACATTTATTAAAAAAAAAAAAAAAAAACACTTACAATTAACATCATATTTAATGTTAAAAGGCTTAAAGTCTTCTCTCTGAGATAAAAAAATTAGATAAGGATGTTCATTTTCATCACTTTATTTATTTAATACTGTAATAGAAATTGTAGCCAGGGTAAGTAGGCAAGAAAAAGAAATAAAAGGAATTCAAATAGGAAAAAAAAAGTGAAAGTGAAAGTTGCTCACTCATGTCCGACTCTTTGTGACCCCATATACTGTACAGTCCACAGAATACTCTAGGCCAGAATACTGGAGTGGGTAACCTTTCCCTTCTCCGGGGGATCTGCCCAACTGAACCCAGGTCTCCTGCATTGCAGGCGGATTCTTTACCAGCTGAGCCACAAGGGAAGTCCAAGAATACTGGAGCGGGTAGCCTATCCCTTCTCAGCAGATCTTCCCAACCCAGGAAATCAAACCAGGGTCTCTTGCACTGCAGGCAGATTCTTTACCAACTGAGCTATGAGGAAAAGAAAGAAGTCTATTTCCATTCACAAATAATATGGTCTTACACACAGAAAATACCATAAAAAGTGAACTGAGAAAAGCTGCATAATATAATATCAATATACAAAAATCAGTTATATTTCTATACACTATCAATGAACACTCCAAAAATGAAATTAAGAAAACAATTTGTAACAGCATCAAAAATATATATATACACAATTACTTAGGAATAAACTTAACCAACAAATTTCACTGAAAACTACAAGACACACTGAAAGAGATCTAAGTAATAAAGAAAGACCTCAGTAATAAAACTGAATGATCAATTTGTTTTCAACAAGGATACCAAGACCATCCAATGGTGCACGACTTTTCAACAAATAGGGGTGGACAACTAGATATTCACCCACAAAAGAATGGAGTTGGGCCCTTTACTCACAGCATATACAAAATTATCTCAAAATCTATCTAAGACCTAAAACTGTAACACTCTTAGAAGGAAACAAAAGTATAAATCTTCACAAACCTGATTCAGGCAACACTGACTTAAATATGACAACAAAAGCACAAGCAATGAAAGAAAAAAACAGATAAACCAGACTTCATCAAAATTACCAAAGAAGTGAAAAAACCCACAAACAGAAAATATTTGCAAATGATGCATCTGATATGGGGCTAATATTGAGAATATATAAAGAATTGGTACTACTCACAACAAAAAGACAACTCAACTGAAAAACAGGCAAAGGAGTTGAATAAATATTTTTCCAAAGAAGATATAATAAATTAAATGAGACTCATTTGTATCATTTCTTTTTATTTTCCATATATAAGGGATATCATATGATACTTCTTTCTCTCTGACTTACTTCACTCAGTGATCAACACCGAGTGGTCAACACCGAAATCAGATTGATTATATTCTTTGCAGCCAAAGATGGAGACGCTCTATATAGTCAGCAAAAACAAGACCAGGAGCTGACTGGCTCAGATCATGAACTCCTTATTGCCAAATTTAGACTTAAATAGAAGAAAGTAGGGAAAACTACTAGACCATTCAGATATGACCTAAATCAAATCCCTTATGATTATACAGTGGAAGCGAGAAAAGGATTTAAGGGACTAGATCTGATAGACAGAGTGCCTGATGAACTATGGACAAGGTTTGTGACACTGTTCAGGAGACAGGGATCAAGACCATCCCCAAGAAATAGAAATGTAAAAAAGCAAACTGGCTTTCTGAGGAGGCCTTACAAATAGCTGTGAAAAGAAAAGCAGCAAAAAGCAAAGGAGAAAAGGAAAGATATTCCCATCTGAATGCAGAGTTCCAAAGAATAGCAAGGAGAGATAAGAAAGCCTTCCTTAGCAATCAATGCAAAGAAATTGAGGAAAACAATAAAATGGGAAAGACTAGAGATCTCTTCAAGAAAATTAGAGATAGCATGGGAACATTTCATGCAAAGATGGGCTCCGTAAAGGACAGAAATGGTAGGGACTTAACAGAAGCAGAAGACATTAAGAGGTGGCAAGAATACACAGAAGAACTGTACAAAAAAAGATCTTCACAACCCAGATAATCACACTGGTGTGATCACTCAACTAGAGCCAGACATCTTGGAATGTGAAGTCAAGTGGGCCTTAGGAAGCATCACTACGAACAAAGCAAGTGGAGGTGATGGAATTCCAGTTGAGCTGTTTAAAATCCTGAAAGATGATGCTGTGAAAGTGCTGCACTCAATATGCCAGCAAATTTGGAAAACTCAGCAGTGGCCACAGGACTGGAAAAGGTCAGTTTTCATTCCAATCCCAAAGAAAGGCAATGCCAAAGAATGCTCAAACTACTGCACAACTGCTCTCATCTCACATGCTAGTAAAATAATGCTAAAAATTCTCCAAGCCAGGCTTCAGTAATACGTGAACCGTGAACTTCCTGATGTTCAAGCTGGTTTTAGAAAAGGCAGAGGAACCAGAGATCAAATTGCCAACATCTGCTGGATCATCGAAAAAGCAAGAGAGTTCCAGAAAAACATCTATTTCTGCTTTATTGACTATGCCAAAGCCTTTGACTGTGTGGATCACAATAAACTGTGGAAAATTCTGAAGGAGATGGGAATACCAGACCACCTGACCTGCCTCTTGAGAAATCTGTACGCAGGCCAGGAAGCAACAGTTAGAACTGGACATGGAACAGACTAGTTCCAAATAGGAAAAGGAGTCCGTCAAGGCTGTATATTGTCACCCTGCTTATTTAACTTCTATGCAGAGTACATCATGAGAAACGCTGGACTGGAAGAAGCACAAGCTGGAATCAAGACTGCCGGGAGAAATATCAATAACCTCAGATACGCAGATGACAGCACCCTTATGGCAGAAAGTGAAGAGGAACTAAAGACCCTCTTGATGAAAGTAAAAGAGGAGAGTGAAAAAGTTGGCTTAAAGCTCAACATTCAGAAAACAAAGATCATGGCATCTGGTCCCTTCACTTCATGGGAAATAGATGGGGAAACAGTGGAAACAGTGTCAGACTTTATTTGGGGGGGGCTCCAAAATCACTGCAGATGGTGACTGCAGCCATGAAATTAAAAGACGTTTACTCCTTGGAAGAAAAGTTATGACCAACCTAGATAGCATATTCAAAAGCAGAGACATTACTTTGCCGACTAAGGTCTATCTAGTCAAGGCTATGGTTTTTCCAGTAGTCATGTATGGATGTGAGAGTTGGACTGTGAAGAAGGCTGAGCGCCGAAGAATTGATGCTTTTGAACTGTGGTGTTGGAGAAGACTCTTGAGAGTCCCTTGGACTGCAAGGAGATCCAACCAGTCCATTCTGAAGGAGATCAACCCTGGGATTCCTTTGGAAGGAATGATGCTAAAGCTGAAACTCCAGTACTTTGGCGACCTCATGCAAAGATGACTCATTGGAAAAAGACTTTGATGCTGGGAGGGATTGGGGGCAGGAGAAGAAGGGGACGACCGAGGATGAGATGGCTGGATGGCATCATGGACTTGATGGACGTGAGTCTGAGTGAACTCCAGGAGTTGGTGTTGGACAGGGAGGCCTGGCGTGATGCGATTCATGGGGTCGCAAAGAGTCGGACACGACTGAGCGACTCAACTGAACTGAACTGAACTGAACCAGTAAGATGGCTTTAATTTTTTTTAAAAAAGAAACAAGTATTGACAAGGATGTGGAGAAATAAGAACTCTCATATACACTCTCATACAGTCTGGCAGTTTCTCCAAACACCAAACATAATGTTACCACATGACCCAAAAACATACATTCAAACAAATAACTATATACAAAAAAGTCATATCCATTCAAGGAAATAGTATTCAGCCATAAAAACAAATGAAATGCTGATACATGCTGTATAATAGACGAACTCTGAAAACATTAAGCTGAAAGAACTCAGACATAAATCACATATGGTATGATTCTACTTCTCTGAAGTACCTGGTATAGACAAACTCCATAAAGACAGAAAGGAGATTAGTGGGTTTTGGAAACCTTGGGGAGAATGGGATGAGGAGGAAGTGACTAAGAAGCATGGCTTTGTTTTGAAAGCAATTTGAAAGGATTTAAGACAGTGGTGATGGCTGTAAACATGGAATAACCTAAAAACCCTTGAAAAGTTAAAATGGTTAATTTTGTATTATGTGAATTTCATCTACACAGACCAAACATAATAATAATAATAATAATTACAGTAGGGGATTCTAAACAAGATGCTGCTGCAGAGATCCAGGTGAGAGATCACACAGGCTGTGGAGCAGAGATGGAAAGCAGACTGCTTCTAAACATATACTGAAGGTAGTACCAACATAAATATTATCAATAACATTACAAACTGTTTATAGTCAATCTCTAGATAAAGCACTGGATAAGAGAACAAGATGCAACTATCAAAAGCTCTGATGATATAAACTAAGGTTACAAATCACAGAAATTGTACAGTTAGAAGATTAAAGATGTAGACCAGCAAACAGTTTCTGACCTTACACCAAAAAAAGTTCAGATACTGTCTATATGCATAATGATGTAGGTAACACAAATCAGAAGTGAATAAAATTATCACTCACAACAAGGACTCAAAATATAAACTCTTTACTTTCGATAAAAGAGTTTGAAAGTAAAGAGGCAGCACCCTCCCATGGTGCTTTTTTTGTTGTTGTTGTTAAACCAATGAGCACATATTGCCACTTTAGAATTTTGTAAACCTCAATAATTTAACTATTTTTAATAACAAATCACATGTAATATTCAAAGCACTGAAAACTAGAGGACAGAATACTTTTGATAAACCATATATAATTCAGGCTCCTTAAAATACTATAAAAGTAGTGAAAACTTCAACACTAAAAATATAATGAACTAACCCAGAATCTTTCACTTGAATATAAAGAGAATATGCAGCAATTTTTATAATATCCAAATTTTAGAAACATTAGAAAATCATTAACAAATGATGATCATAAACCTAAAAAATGCAAGTCAAATAAAAAACTACTGCAAACAAAAGCATATTTATTTGAAACACATGAAATTAATACATCCAGAAACAACAGCCTTTGTATAAAGAGATATAGAGAAACAGCGGGAGAAAGGAAACCACTTAGCAGATACATTGAAACAAATTATTTCATTTTTATGAACCAGACAGGAGGCAAGGTGACCTGGGAAACACATAACATAAATGTGCAAGCCCTATGGATAGGCACTTTTTAAACTGAAGAAGAATTAAGCAAATGGAAACATGTTTTTATATTGAAAAAAACATTATGCAAATATACTAATTTTAAATTTAACATAATGCCAATAAAAATACTAATAAGCCTTTTCCTGAAATTATACATGAACATTGCAAAACTCTTGTAGAAAAATAACCATGCAGGAAAAGGAATGAAAACAAAGGAAAAAAACAAAAAGAGTAAAGATGAAGGAGTGAGCACCTGGCCCTACCGAAACACAACACAGCTTTAATCATAAAATAATGGATAACACATCTACAGAGATCATAGAACAGAACAGAAAGACAGTATGGAAATTCAGCTTGCGATAAAAATACCCTTCAAAAGAGTGGAGTAAAGATGATTAAGCAGTGTTGGGACAACTGTATACCAACTTGGGAAAAGATAAAGCATCTATATCTCACTGTCATGATAATTCCTTTATTTTTATCTTGGTGGTTTCAAAAAATGGTGATGTTCTATCATTGCTACCATTTTTCGATAAAAATATGTTCTTCCCTACCACACTATTTCGTGTAATCTCTATGGTTTCATCGATTCTTTATTCAAGGTGCTATATAATCTATTATTTACTGTTCCATTAATCCATTAATGTTCAAATTACCCAGATATGTATGCTCAGTGAGAGCCCTGTAAGGCTGTGCCCTGCCATGATCCTTTTACTATTTGAACACTTCCTTGCTTCCTAGCCCACAAAGATATTCCAGATTCATCTTTCACTTTCCCTGCTCCAGACCTGAAATCAGACATTTCTCCAAAAAGTCCTGGCTTCTTTCAATGGGGGAATAGTCTTTAGAAACCAAAATCTGGATATCAGATATGTTTATTGCTACCATGGTATCATTTCATTTAGACAATTTTAGTGGTGAGAAAAAGAAATAAATGTAAATATGTATACATACAATATACTTATGGTTTTCATAAGTTTCTCCTGGTAAGTGAAAGTGAAAGTGAAGTCACTCAGTGGTGTCCGACTCTCTGCAACCCCTTGGACTGTAGCCTACCAGGCTTCTCCGTCCATGGGATTCTCCAGGCAAGAATACTGGAGTGGGTTACCATTTCCTTCTCCAGGGGAATCTTCCCTACCCAGGGATCGAACCCAGGTCTCCCGCATTGGAGGCAGACGCTTTAACCTCATACATACAAGATACTTATGATTTTTATGAGTTTGTCCTGGTAACTCTAATTCAAATGCAATGCAACAAGTTTCTTCGTCACTTCCCCCCATCCCATATTTGTACCTTCTCTCTCCTTCTCTTTTCATCATAATGAAAAGTCTACTTCCCAAGACCAACAGGTTTTCATTTGCTCTATTCTACAATAAAAAGAAAACAAATTCAGAACTATTAAGCCCAACCACTGCTAACAACAGACTATTAAATAAATGTCAATGTTCTTTCTGACTTACAACTAAATGAAAACAACTTATTCCAAACAATAATACAATAATGTATGTGGTGACTGTAGCCTACAGATAAGTGTAAAGAATGACAGTAATGGTATGGAAGGAAAGAAACAGGAATATGCATTTATACCTTTACCAGTATGAAGTCATATAGTGTTATTAAAAGTAGATGTAGATTAGTTGTAAATATGTACTGCAAATAACATGGCAACCAATAAAATCTCTAAAAAAGGGTAACTGATAAGCTAAAAGAGGGAAGAAAATTGGCAGAAAATTAGTGAAAGTCAAAAAATGAAAGAAAAAAACAAGGGCAATTAATAGAAAACAGTTATAAATCCATAATAATCCCAACTATTTCAATAATAAATTTAAGTATGCATGGTCTAAAATACACTAACTAAAAGACAGATACTGTCAGAGTGGTTTAAAACAATACCCAACCATATGACATATACAAGAAATACACTTTAAATATAAAGACACACATTGATTTAAAAAATCAAAAGATGAAGAAAGATAATCAGTGCTAACGCTAAAAAAGGGCCTCCCAGGTGGCTCAGTGGTAAAGAAATCACCTGCCAATGCAGGAGTCTTGAGTTCAATCCCAGGAAGATCAGCAGAAGGAGACGGCAATGCAATTAAGTATCCTTACCTGGAAAAATCCCACAGACAGAGGAGCCTGGGGGGCTACAGTCCATGGGGTCACAAAAGTCAGACACAACCTAGCAACTAAACAACAACAGCACTAATAAAACCTGGAGTGGTAATATTAATTTCAGAGAAAGCAGATCTCAGAACAAAGAACAGTCTGAGTAAGAAAAGGGGATAATGTTGGAGGGGTCACTTCTCCAACATAATAACCCATGGTATTCACTAAACAATAGAGCTTAAATTTGCATGATTTAAAAACTGACAGAATCACAAGGAGAAATAAACAATTTCATCATTACAGCTGCAAATTTCAACTCGCCTCTATCACTAATAGATCCAGCAGGCAGAAAATCAACTAAATCTAATTGAATACTATATCTAACTGAATATAGAATACTGTATCCCATAACAGCAGACTACTCAATCTCCCCAAGGTCATATGGATATTCACCATGACAGACCATATTTTGGGCAAAAAACACACCATTACAAACTTAAAATAGAAATCATACTGAAGTACACTCCTAAATAACAATGGAAATAAACTCCAGGAATCAGTAACAGAAAGACAGCTGGAAAACTTCAATACTTGGAGATTAAATAAGGTATTTCTAAGTAAAATATAAATAAAAGAAGAAATCTAGAGAGAAATTTAAAATATTTCTAACTAAATGAAACTGAAAATACAACTTACCAAAATATGCGTGTGTCCCCCCAACCCCTTAGGAAGCATCATTACGAAAAAAGCTACTGGAGGTGATGGAATTCCAGTTGAGCTATTTCAAATCCTAAAAGATGATGCTGTGAAAATGCTGCACTCAATATGCCAGCAAATTTGAAAATTTCAGCAGTGGCCACAGGACTGGAAAAGGTCAGTTCTCATTCCAATCCCAAAGAAAGGCAATGCTAAAGAATGCTCAAACTACCACACAATGCACTCATCTCACATACTAGTAAAGTAATGCTCAAAATTCTCCAAGCCAGGCTTCAGCAATACGTGAACCGTGAACTTCCAGATGTTCAAGCTGGTTTTAGAAAAGGCAGAGGAACCAGAGATCAAATTGCCAACATCCGCTAGATCATGGAAAAAGCAAGAGAGTTCCAGAAAAACACCTATTTCTGCTTTATTGACTATGCCAAAGCCTTTGACTGTGTGGATCACAATAAACTGGAAAATTCTGAAAGAGATGGGAATACCAGACCACCTGACCCGCCTCTTGAGAAACCTATATGCAGGTCAGGAAGCAACAGTTAGAAATGGACATGGTTCCAAATCGGGAAAGGAGTACGTCATGGCTGTATATTGTCACCCTGCTTATTTAACGTATAAGCAGAGTACATCATGAGAAATGCTGGGCTGGAGGAAGCGCAAGCTGGAATCAAGATGGCCGGGAGAAATATCAGTAACCTCAGATATGCAGATGATACCACATTTATGGCAGAAAGTGAAGAAGAACTAAACAGCCTCTTGATGAAAGTCAAAGAGAAGAGTGAAAAAGTTGGCTTAAAGCTCAACATTCAGAAAACTAAGATCACGGCATCTGGTCCCATCACTTAATAGCAAATAGACGGGGAAACTGTGGCTGACTTTAATTTGGGGGGGGCTCCAAAATCACTGCAGATGGTGACTGCAGCCATGAAACTAAAAGACGCTTACTCCTTGGAAGGAAAGTTATGACCAACTTAGATAGCATATTAAAAAGCAAAGACATTACTTTGTCAAAAAAGGTCCGTCTAGTCAAGGCTATGGTTTTTCCAGTAGTTATGTATGGATGTGAGAGTTGGGCTATAAAGAAAGCTCAGGGCCGAAGAATTGATGCTTTTGAACTGCGGTGTTGGAGAAGACTCTTGAGAGTCCCCTGGACTGCAAGGAGATCCAACCAGTCCATCCTAAAGGAGATCAGTCCTGGGTGTTCATTGGAAGAACTGATATTGAAGCTGAAACTCCAATACTTTGGCCACCTGACACGAAGAGCTGACTCATTTGAAAAGACTCTGATGCTGGGAAAGACTGAGGGCAGGAGAAAGGGACAACAGATGATGAGATGGTTGGATGTCATCACTGACTCAATGGACATGAGTTTGGGTGAACTCTGGGAGTTGGTGATGGACAGGGAGGCCTGGCGTGCTGTGGTTCACGGAGTCACAAAGAGTAGGACACGACTGAGCGACTGAACTCAAAATATGTATGACACAGCAAAAGCAGTGCTTAGAGGAAAACTGATAACACTGATGCACTTATTAAGAAATGGAAATCTACACTTCCACCTTAAGAAACTAGAAAACAAACAACAAATTAAATCTAATGTAAGTTTGGGAAAAAATTAAAAAGCAGAAGAAATAAATGACATAATAACAGAAAATCAGTAGAAAAGAAATCAGTCAAATCAAAACTTAGTTCTTTAAAAAGATCAATAAACCGATAAACCTCTAGCCAGGCTCTCCATGGGAGAGAGAGAAAGAAAGAAAGAAAACAAACTACTAATTTCAGAAATCTTTTGAAAGAAAATACAAACTACTAACATGAGAAATTCATCACTGCTGAATCTCTTTGATACAAGCATAATAAAGAAGCATTATGAACAACTGTATGCCAACAAATTTGCTAAGGTATATGAAATAAACCCACTTCCTGAAAGGCACAATCTACCAGGACAAGAAAGAGATAAGTCAAATAGGCCTACATCTATTAAAGAAATGTAATTAAAAATTAATAAGCTTCCAAAACAGAAAGCTTCAGGTGCAGATAGTTTCACTTGTAATTCTACCAAAACATTCAAAGGAAAAAATGATATAATTTCTCTTCCAGATACAATGACATACAATGATAGACAATCTCTTCCAGAAAATAAAAGCAGAAGGGGCACTTCCTTGCTCATTCTATGAAGCAAGCATTTTCCTTATACCAAATCCAGACAAAGATATACCAAGAATGGAAAACTAAAGACCACTATCTTTCATGAACATAAAAGCAAAAATCCTCAATAAACTGTTATCAAATTAAATGCAGCAATGTATAAAAATAATTACACCCCCAAATCAAGTGGGATTTATTCCAGGTGTGTGTTCAATATCTGAAGATCAATTAACATAATCAATCATATAATAGGCTTAACAAGAAAAGTCATACAATCATGTCAATAGATGCAGAAAAAGAACTGGACAAAATTCAACCAGATAAGGGCTTCCCTCATATTTCAGTTGGTAAAGAATCCGCCTGCAATGCAGGAGACCCTGGTTCGATTCCTGGGTCAGGAAGATCTGCTGGTGAAGGGATAGGCTACCTATGCCAGTATGCTTGGGAATCCCTTGTGACTCAGCTGGTAAAGAATCTGCCTATGAGGCGGGAGACCTGGGTTTGATCCCTGGGTTGGGAAGATCCCCTGGAGAAGGGAAAAGCTACCCATTCCAGTATTCTGGCCTGGAAAATTTCATGGACTGTATAGTCCATGGGGTCGCAAAGAGTCAGACATGACTGAGCAACTTTCACTTACTTTCACCCAGATAAAAACACTTATTAAGTATAAATAGAGGTTCCTTCAACCTGATAAAGGACATCTACCAAAAACCCACAGCCAATATCATACTTGGTAAAAGAATGAATGCTTTCACCACATATCAGGAAAAAGACTCGATTGTCTATTCTTGATACTTTTACTCTACACTGTAATGGAGGCTCAAGGAAGGAGATTACACAGAGAAAGAAATAACAGGCATCCACATTGGAAGAGGATAAGTAAAATTTCTTCTATGTGCAGATGACATGGATCTTGTATATATACACAAATTTTAAGAAACCCATTAAAAAATTATGAGAATAAGCAAGTTCAGCAGAGTTGCATGATATAAGGTCAACATACAAAAACAATTGTATTATTGTAGAACAGCAATGAGCAATCTGAAAACTAAGAAAAACAATTCCATTTACAGTAACATTCAAAAAGAATGAAATAGAAATAAACTTAACAAAAATCGTGCAAGACTTATACACTGAAAAAATACATAACACTGCTGAGTGAAAAGATATTCCATGTTCACAGAATGATAAATTTAACACTGTTATAAATGCAATATTCCCCAATCGATCTACCTATGCAATGCAATGCCTATCAAAATCCCAGTTGACTTGACTTTCTTGAGAAAAACTGAGAATTCTCTAGAGATTCTTTGATATTCAACAACAAAAATAAATAAATTGTTGATCAGTTGTTGGTTTAGTGGCTGTTATGTCCAGCAAGTCCATGGACTGTAGCCTGCCAGACTCCTCTGTCCATGAAAATTGTACTACACCATAATTAAAAACCTAAGTTCTTCAAAATTAACAAGAATGAAAAGACAACCCATAGAACATGAGAAAATATATTCAAGTTACATATCTGAATAGGGACTTGTATCCAGAATATATAAAGAACACTTACAATTCAACAACAAAAGAACAACCCCATTAAAAAGGATTTCAGAAGACATTTCTCTAAATAAGATATACACATGGACAATAAGCACGTGAAAAGATACTCATACTCAACATCTTTAACAATTAGGGAAGTCCAAATCAAAGCCACACTAAGATATCACTTCAAACCACACACACTGGCTATAATCAAAACCCAAAATATTGGTCATGATATGAAGAAATTAGAACCCTTACACTTTGCTGGTGGGAATGGAAAATGTTGCAGGCACTTTGGGAAACTGGCAGTCCCTCAAAATGTTAATCATAAAATTACAATCACCATAGGATCCAGCAATTGCACTCCCAAGTGGAAATAAAAAAGGGTATCCATAAAAATTTATACAGAATGTTCTAAGCAGCACTGTTCACAAGATCCAAAAAGTGGAAACGATCCAAATGTACATCAATAATGAACAGACAAAAAAAATCCAAACAACGGAATACTATTCAGTCCTAAAAAGAAATGAAGCACTGATACATGCCACAACATAAGAGAATCTTGAAAGCACATTGCCAAGTGAAAAAGCCATAAATAACCACATATGGTTTCTTTATGTGAAATGTCCAAAGCAGAACAATCTACTGGTTGGAGGGAATTTCAAGAGAAGGGACATATATATACCTATGGCTGATTCATGATGATACATGGCAGAAACCAACACAATATTGTAAAGCAATCATCCTCCAATTAAAAATTAATAATTTTTTAAACCAAAATAAAATATGTTGTTAAAAAAAATCTTTTGAGACAGAAAGTAGATGACAAATGGGTCTTAGTTTGGAGGGAGAGCGAGTACTGAAAATGGGGAATCACTGTTAAAGAAAACACGGTTTCTTTCTAGAGTGATAAAAATGTTCTAAAACTGGATTGTGGTGATGGTTGCATAACTCTATAAGTATGCTAAATACAACTGTACATTTTTAATTTTATAATGGGAATTATCTCAATAAAATTTTTAAAATATACATGTCTATCTAAATCCAGAACTTTACTGAGAATTCACATACCATAAAATATATGAAAATACATTTTTTGAAACATGAAAAACACATGAAAGGAATCAACCTTTTAAAGCAGTAGGAAGACAAGCTAGCTGAACTCTGCAACAATCCACTTGAGAGGTGATACAGGCTTGGACAAGAATAATGCTGGTGAAGAACATGGAGAAAAGTGGAAGGATTACAAAGACACTCCAGAAGATGTGAATGCATGAGGAAGGAGCAGGTATTAAGAATAACTTGCATTATGCATTTATTTGTTCTCTTTCTGCCAGAAGCTGGTACAAAGTTCAGAAAAACTATTTTTTAAATGGGTCACAATTACAAGTAGAAGTCTGTTGGACTGGGAGAAGGGTGGTAGGGACAGGAGACAGGTCATTCCAGAAGGTGTGTGCAGAGCACTGACACAGGAGCAGGAAAAGGTAAGGCTTAGGTGCAGCAGAAAGGAGATGAATGATCTGTAAATATCTGCAGTCGTGAGAGCTTGCAGACATTAGAGACCACTAGAGGTTTCTAACTGAACAGAGATGCAATTCTTGCTTGGCCCTGAAAAAATAACTCCAGCACCAAGGCAAAGAATAAACTGGGAAGGAGAATGACTGGAGACCCTATAAAAGAGGCCACTGCAGAAAACTAGGAGAGACCTTTGTAAACCATAACCAGTACCACTGCTCTAAACGCTAAGGAGGCTGGACAACAATGCAAGAAATAACGACTAAAGAAAGTTGGTGTCTAATTGAGCTTCCACAACAAATTACAAATATGGAACTCAGAAAACCTATGAGAGCTGATATATTCTGCACTTATCTACCTTCCACAGCCTAACAAGGCCTACAGGGCAGAGAGCACTTTGGGGCTCCTCTGACCCAGCAGAGTCATCATATTGCCTGCAGACTACTGAGAGGACAAAATTTTGGACTCGCCTCTAATGAGAAGCAAAGACACCACAGAGACGCCTTCACTTCCATCAGCCTTGCCATGCTGTTTTTCTTTGGCACTGCTTATTGCTGGTTTTACAGTAGAGCTGCTGCTGCTGCTAAGTCACCTCAGTCGTGTCCGACTCTGTACGACCCCATAGACGGCAGCCCACCAGGCCCCTCCGTCCCTGGGATTCTCCAGGCAAGAACACTGGAGTGGATTGCCATGTCCTTCTCCAACGCATGAAAGTGAAGAGTGAAAGTGAAGTCTCTCAGTCGTGTCCGACTCTTAGCGACCCCATGGTCTGCAGTCTATCAGGCTCCTCCACCCAAGGGATTTTCCAGGCAAGAGTACTGGAGTGGGTCGCCATTGAGTAAAGCCTATATAATGTTAGACAAAACTAAGTTGTCACCTGGCAAATCCTGAAAGGAAGCAGGTCAATTTTCTTAAAAAACTGTATTTAACTAGTAGTTGATTTTTACATTTCAAGTGACTGAAAACATTTGAATTTATACTCTGACTTCTTTCCCTTGATCCAGTTGAAACCTAACTGAAGGACTTTTCAGAATTTTATGAAAATATATGTTCAGTGTGCATTATTTGCTGCTGCTGCTGCTAAATCGCTTCAGTCGCATCAGACTCTTAGCGACCCCATGGACTGCAGCCTACCAGGCTCCTCCGTCCATGGGATTTTCCAGGCAAGAGTACTAGAGTGGGTTGCCATTGCCTTCTCCGGTGCATTACTTAGGTTAAAAAAATACAGAATATGGTGCATATTACTAGCTGTACCTGCAATGTTTTTGTATCTAATGTACTGTTGGCACACCTAATGTAACCGAAATCCTGACAAGACTAAGCTTACCCAAAAGATGGGAGGATTAACGGCTCTAGTCACTCCAGTACTAATCTACTTTCCAGTTGAATTTCTCAGTATTCTGCCTGTCATGCCATACTACAAGCACATTTGCCCTATGTCATTTCTCCAGAATACCATACATGTTCATATGCCATGGCTTTAGCCATGCTCTTCTGTCAGGAATAATAAATAAATGAAATAACTCATCATATACTTCAGAGCACCCACTGAGAGCTAGATTGATACTTAGTGGGCAATTAATATCACACTCCCATCTAATCTCCACAGCAGCCATACAAAGTCAGTATTACTTTTTCTGTATTACACACAAGAAAATAGAAGCACAGAGAAGTCTGCCTCAGTAATGTCAAATTCCATTCCAAGGAACGCCTTGGATGGAATATGCATCTGGCAAAGTCCTAACTTGACCCTCAGAACCTCCCCTCTGGAATCTTTCAATCTCACCGAATATAGTTGATCATATGCCTCTTGCGGGTATTAAAACCTTCTGCTCTCATCAAGCCTTTAAAGTTAGCATAATCTTTCAATCACCAGTATCTTTCTTGATATATTAGGAGCTTACAGATATCAAACATGACTTAACTGGTTTTGCACTTCTGTTTAACAGATTATCGGTGCTCAATAACTACATGTCAAAATTCGAAGACTACCCTTCTGGCACGCTGCTATTTCCACCTTTCATGATCCATTTAGCGTCTCCCAACAAGGCAAGTGAAAGAAGCTGGGCTTTAACAGCATTCCTACCAACTGGCACACACCCTGGATCATAACCCTTCCTCCCACTGTATTATTTTGCTAAAGCATCTGTCTCCTCCCACTAAAAGAGCTCAAGGGCAACATCAATATCATCCCCAACTGTGTCCCCCACCCCCCAGGCTTAGCAAAGGAACTGGAAAACCAAAAAAATACTCAAAATTGTCTAACTGAAGTGAAGATAGTCCACAAAACTATCTTTCTAAGATAAAATGAACAAAAGGAATTTTTTTTTTAGATGAACAGCTTTAAATTGACGAATACTCAGAATAATAAAGTGCACTTTCACTGCAGCTTCTAAAACTCTCCCCTTCACAGCTGAGTTAACCGAAAGCAATTACACAGCAAGAACGAAATCTGGAAGCAAATATCATTCACCCGGCTTATTAATCTTGGCTCATCTAGAGAGGAAAGCGTAAGCTGCATTTCTGTCTTTGGCGCCAAGGGCTACTTTTGCAGGTAAGCTGCTCCGTAGTACATCTTTAGGCGTGTGCTTAGTTGCTCAGTCATGTCCGATTCTTTTTCACCCCAAGGACTGTAGCCCGCCAGGCTCCTCTGTCCATGGATTTCCCCAGGCAAGAATACTGGAGTGGGTTGCCATGCCCTCCTCCAGGGGATCTTCCCAACCCAGGGATCGAACCCACAGACAGAACCAGGTCTCCCGCATTGCAGGCAGATTCTTTACCGTCTGAACCACCAGGGAAACCCTCTTCAGGCAAGGAAAGCACTAAATAGCTGCAAAGCGTGAGTGGGGGAAGGGAGGACACCCCTCCTCGAGCTTCTCCGTAGACACTGACGTCAGCCCAAACACGCGACCTTGAGACCCTTTCCTAGGACCCACGGTCTCCCGGGTCACACCCCTCACCTCGGTTCTCCTCCTCCAGGTACCGCACCCGCAGCTCGTCCTCAGTCTTCACCTCTGCGCTGTAGCCCCTCTGCCAGGCCGCTCCCCCGGCCGTGGGCGTCCAGCCCCGGGCCCATATCGTCGAATCGACCCGCGGGCACGTCCAGGAGCCGGGCAGCCTCCACCTGGGGCCTAGCCGCGCAGAGCAAGCGGCCACCAAGCGGGCACGGCTGGCCTGCAAAGTGCCCAAGGCCCCAGGTGCCGCGGAAGCCGCCACCGCCATGTTGTCTGTTTACGGCGTGGGCCCGCAGTTGCCGCCCCGCCCCTGTCGCGCGCTAGCCAGCCCCGCGCACGCCGCAGGGCACGCCCAGGCCCCGCCCCCCGCTCGCCCCGCCCAGCCACGCCTCCGGGGTCTCCTCCTGACAGGCTCAGACCGGGGATCCTCGCCCCGCCCAGCACCGATGACGAACTTTCCACACGCTCAGGTCTCCCTTGTCTGACACGAGGTGTCCTAGCTTGTGCACTCAAGGCAGCGGGAAAGTAATTCTCCAAGACTGTGGAATATTTTTAGGAAAACAAGAATTCCTGGGAGAGAGCCCCCTCCCTGCACTCTCTGGGGTCCTGAGTTAGCTGCAAAGGCAAACCGAAACGTTTGGTCTCAGGTTTGGCTGACAAGGTAGCGGCACTGCTTGAGACTCCAGTTTTCTCATGTATGTTAAGAGTCTTGTTATTGTTGTTTAATCACTAAGTCATGTCCGACTCTCTGCGACCCCATGGACTGGAGCCCACAGGCTCCTCTGTCTATGGGATTTCCCAGGCAAGAGTACTGGAGTGGGTTGCCATTCCCTTCTCCAGGAAGTCTTCCCCATCCAAGGATCAAACCTGCGTCTCCTGCATTTGTAGGGAAGTTCTTTACCACTGAGCCTCCAGGAAAGCCCCGTAAGAGTCGTGGGTTATCAGTTAAACGTGCCTGTAAACATAGGTGATTAGTACCATAGGGAGTTCAGGAAGGGCATGAAATTCAGTTCAGTTCAGTTCAGTCGCTCAGTCGTGTCCGACTCTTTGCGACCACAGGAACTGCAGTACACCAGGCCTCCCTGTCCATCACCAACTCCTGGAGTTCACTCAAACTCACGTCCATTGAGTCGGTGATGCCATCCAACCATCTCATCGTCTGTCGTCCCCTTCTCCTCCTGCCCTCAATCTTTCCCACCATCAGGGTCTTTTCAAATGAGTCTGCTCTCTGCATCAGGTGGCCAAAGTATTGGAGTTTCAGCTTCAACATCAGTCCTTCCAATGAACACTCAGGACTTATCTCCTTTAGGATGGACTGGTTGGATCTCCTTGCAGTCCAAGGGACTCTCAAGAGTCTTCTCCAACACCACAGTTCAAAAGCATCAATTCTTCTGCACTCAGCTTTCTTTATAGTCCAACTCTCACATCCATACATGACTACTGGAAAAACCATAGCCTTGACTAGATGGACCTTTGTTGCCAAAGTAATGTCTCTACTTTTTAATATGCTGTCCAGGTTGCTCATAACTTTCCTTCCAAGGAGTAAGTGTCTTTTAATTTCATGGCTCCTGTCACCATCTGCAGTGATTTTGGAACCCAGAAAAATAAAGTTAGCCCCTGTTTCCACTGTTTCCCCATCTATTTGCCATGAAGTGATGGGACTGGATGCCATGATCTTAGTTTTCAGAATGCTGAGCTTTAAGCTAACTTTTTCACTCTCTTCTTTCACTTTCATCAAGAGGCTCTTTAGTTCAACAGCCAATAAAAACAAGGGTTCTCAGCCCACTAACTCAGGCAGGTGGCACGACCCTTCCCAGAGTCCAGTAATCTGGTGCCACCATTTTAACAAAGAGGCTCAGCCCAACCTTGTGCAGAGGTGGGATTTAGAGCACAGAGGCCTTTCCCTCAACAAGACAGGCAGAATATCAACTTAAAATGTAGGTGCCCATCAAAGTGATCTTCCCAGGTGGCACAGCGGTAAAGAATCCACCTGCCAATGCAAGAGAAACAAGAGACTTGAGTTTGATCCCTGGGTCAGGAAGATATCCTGGAGCAGAAAATGGCAACCCTCTCCAGTATTCTTGTCTGAAAAATTCCATGGACAGAGGAGCCTGGCGAGATAGAGTCCACGGGGTGGCAGAGTCAGACATAACTGAAGTGACTTAGCACGCACGCCTCCTATGTTAGACCTTCAGCTTTATACAAAGTAAAAAGATAAAGCCAACTGGGTTCCATTTTTGTGTCTGCTCTGAGAATGTCACTGAGGGCATCTTCTGTTCAGTTCAGTTCAGTCAGTTCAGTTGCTCAGCCGTGTCCGACTCTTTGCGACCCCATAAAGTAACACTTTTGCAATCTTGTGAAGTTGAAGGAAGGAACTTCCAAGGAAAAACTGCTTCCTCTGGTATCTTTCCCCTTTTCTTATAATCATGTTCACTTCTGCACATCAATGAGGAATAGCCTCCACTCACTGCAACTAGCGAAAACTCATGCAAAGTAATGAAGACCCAGCACAGCCTAAATAAATAAATTAAATTTAAAAAGAAATCCGAGTATAATGGATGGCCTATGGCTTTGATGAGCACAGAACCAGTTGGGAAAATACCATTTGGGAACACTTGCTTCTTCCCTAAATGTTTTGACTCTGGTCCTTATTGAAAAGAGTCATGAGGATATCCCCATTTGCAAAGAAAATTTGATGCTTAAAAATTAATGCAAATAACAAATATCACCATGACTGTGACAACTAATACGTTGTTGTTGCTATTTGGTCACTAAGTTGTGTACCACTCTTTTGTGACCCCATGGACCTTAGCCCTCCAGGCACCTCTGTCCAGGGGATTTCCCAGGCAAGAATACTGGAGTGGGTTGACATTTCTTTCTCCAAGAGATCTTCCTGACCCAGGGATCAAACCTGTGTCTCCCACATCGGCAGGCAAGTTCTTTACCACTGAACCACCAAGGAATCCCCAGACAATTAACATAGTATTGCCAAATATCAGGTCAGACAGACATGACTTTGGATCCTATCTCCACATTGCTTTGCTTTGAGATACTCAGGCGTTATTTAAATAATCCATGCTTCCATTTCTTCATTTGCAATATAGCTAGTATGATAGCTATTTCACCTCACAAATTATTTTACTTCAATTTCTCCATCTATAGAATGGGAAGGATTATGTCCATTTTATAGGATTAATAACATAAGTATGTGTGGAAGTTAATAAAAGGAAATCTCAACTAAAATCAGTCTGAAAGGCCTATGGAGGGAGCTCTCACACCCTACCATTCATTGTCAATTACCCCAGCCGGAAGCTAATCAGTTACTTACCCCAGGAAGTAATTTGCACTCACAAATAGGAAGTACAACTACTTTACTGCCCCAGGGGAGGAAGAATAAATTCCTTCTTGCCCAACAAGTCAAGCCAATGGAAAACACCACAGCTCAGCCAGTGAGGAGCCAGCATCACCTCAACTTTTACTGTCCTGCAGTGAAATTTTATTTTTTCTTTGCTGATAATGTCTTTTCCTTGTCCTGCCATCTTTACTATAAAAACCTTCTTTGCTGTGTAATCTCTCCGAGTAGCTCTTTGTTTGCCAGATGAGATGCTGTTCAATTCATGAATCATTTTATAAAGCCAATTAGATCTTCAAATTTACTCAGGTAAATTTTGGTTTTTTTTTAAATAGATCATGTCCACTTAATAGGATTGATGGGATTAGTATGTAAAGCTCTTGACAGGGAAATGGGATCATAATAGATAAAGTTAAACACCATTTATCAGCCTCTTTTTTAGTCCATTTCAGATTTTAGATATGTTATTTAATGGCCAGAAAGCCTCCAAGTTGGTATTATTATTCCCTTTTGAAGATGAGGATACTGAGATTAAGTTACTTACCAAACTTTATGGCTAATAAGTCATGAAGCTGGAATTGGAACCCTGATATATATAACCTCAGTCCCCATGTTTTTAATCACTGTTTTGTACAGCCTCTTAATAAGGCGTCCAGTAAAATTTAATTTCTTTTGGTTCCTTCTACTTTTCAGAAAAAAGATGTGCTCTGGGAACGATGAATATTAGTTAGAAGAGAAAGCTAAGGCTGCTGCTGCTGCTAAGTCACTTCAGTCGTGTCCGACTCTGTGCAACCCCATAGACGGCAGCCCACCAGGCTCCCCCGTCCCTGGCATGCTCCAGGCAAGAACACTGGAGTGGGTTGCCATTTCCTTCTCCAATACATGAAAGTGAAAAGTGAAAGTGAAGTCTCTCAGTCGTGTCCGACTCTTCAAGACCCCATGGACTGCAGCCTACCATGCTCCTCCGTTCATGGGATTTTCCAGGCCAGAGTACTGGAGTGGGGTGCCATTGCCTTCTCCAGAAAGGTAAGGCTAGTGTTGCTATATTCTGTTAAAACTACAACTACTGTCATTGTGTGCTTAGTCACCAGTTGTGTCTGACTGTGACATTATGGATTCCAGGTTCCTCTGGACAAGGGATTTTCCAGGCAAGAATACTGGAGTGGGTTGCCATTTCCTCCTCCAGGAATTACTGTCATTGCTTTACAGCATTTATGTACTTGCCACTAGGTAGCTCTCATCTAATAGTCTTTTTTTTATTCCTCCACATCCTGACATTTTTCTAATGCTTACTTCTTTGTTCAGTTGCTAAGTTGTGTCCAACTCTTTACAACCTTATGGACTGCAGCACACCAGCCTTCTCTGTCATTCAGTATTTCCTGGAGTTTGCTCAAACTCATGTCCACTGAGTCGGTGATGCCATCCAAATACCTCAAACTCTGTCACCCCCTTCTCCTCCTGCCCTCAACCTTTCCCAGAAGCAAGGTCTAAGCATCAGTTCTTCAGCACTCAGCCTTCTTTATGGTCCACCTCTCATCCGTACATGACTCCCGGAAAAACCATGGCTTTGACTGTATGGACCTTTGTTGGCAAAGTGATTCTCTGCTTTTTGATATTCAGTCTAGGATTGTCATATATTTTCTTCAAAGAAGCAAGTGTCTTTTAATTTCATGGCTGCAGTCACCATCCACAATAATTCTGGAACCCGAGAAAATAAAATCTGTCACCATTTCCACTTTTTCCCCATCTATCTGCCATGAAGGGATAGAATCAGAGTCTATGGTCTTAGTTTTTTGAATGTTGAGTTTTAAGCAAGCTTTTTCACTCTCCTCTTTCACTTTCATCAAGAGGCTCTTTAGTTCCTCTTCAGTTTCTATCATTAGAATAGTATCATCGCCATATCTGACGTTACTGATATTCCTCCCAGCAATCTTGATTCTAGCTTGTGATTAATCCAGCTCAGAATTTCGCATGCTGTACTGTGCATAGAAGTTAAAAAGCAGGGTGACAATATACACCCTTGATGTCCTCCTTTCCTAATTTTGAACCCATCCGTTGTTTCATGTCCCGTTCTAACTGTTGCTTCTTGACCTGCATACAGGTTTCTCAGAAGACAAGTAAAGCATCTGGTATTCCCATCTCTTTAAGAATTTTCCAGTTTGTTTTGATCCACACACACAGTCAAAGGCTTTAGCATAGTCAGTGAAGCAGAAGATGTTTTTCTGGAATTCCCTTGCTCTTTCTATGATCCAACAAATGCTGGCAATTTGATGTTTGGTTCCTCTGCCTTTTCTAAATTTAGCTTGTACATCTAGAAGTTTTCAGTTCACATACGGTTGAAGCCTAGCTTGAAGGATTTTGAGCATTACTTTGCTAGCATGTGAAATGAGTGCAATTGTGCGGTAGTTTGAACATCCTTTGGCATTGCCCTTCTTTGGGACTGAAATGAAAACTGACCTTTTCCAGTCCTGTGGCCACTGCTAAATTAATTCAAGAAAGAAAGAAAGAAAGAAAGTGAAGCTGCTCAGTCGTGTCCAGCTCTTTGCAACCCCATGGACTGTAGCCTGCCAGGCTCCTCCGTCCATGGGATTTTCTAGGCAAAAGTAGTGGAGTGGGTTGCCATTTCCTTCTCCAGGGGATCTTCCCGACCCAGGGATCAAAACCAGGTCTTCCACATTGCAGGCAGACGCTTTACCATTTGAGCCAAAGCATATAATAAATATCCGTGAATATTGGATAGTTATTGGTATAAATTAATGATTAAATAAATAAATGGGAGAGAAGAGACATATCTCCCAAGCAAAAGAATTTCACATAATCTGTGTAGACACCTTGCCCTCAAGGAGGGAGTGCATTACTTAATGTTGGCTGCATGCAGTAACTTCTTCCAAAGGGTACAGTGTGGAAAGGGGAAGAAAAAGACTAATTTTACAGTGGAAAAACCTGACAGACCCCCCCACAGCCAAACAATCAAGGTTAAAATCAATAGCAGTAAGCCATATTGACCGAATTAATATGTACCGTTGATATGGTGTAATGAGAATGGCATCTTCCCTCCATGGTCTTCCTCCCAAAACCCATAACCACATACTAATTGTGATTTAAAATGTCAGACAAATCCCAATTGAGATTCTCCAAAATACCTAACCAATACTTAAAACTGTCAAAACAATCAAAAATAAGTGTGAGAACCTGTCGCAGCCAAGAGGAACCTAAGGAGACATGATGATTAAATGGAATATGGAATCCTGGCTGGATCCTGCAAGAGAAAATGAACATTAGGTAAAAATTAAGGAAATCCAGATAAAGTATAGCGTTTACTTGACAATAACATGTCAGTATAGGTTCATTGGTTGTAACAAATGTACCATACTAAAGTAGGATATTAATAACGGGAGAAGCTTGGAGTAGGGTATATAGAAACTATCTGTTCTATTATCGATTTTTCCATAAGTCTAAAACCATTGTAACACTTTTTAAATTACTAAGACAAAATAAAAGATAGATGCCACAGTCCACCTGGACCCTAATTCAAAACCAATAAGTCTGTGCTGCTCTGAACTGAGCTGGAAGTCTACCCTGGTCACTTGGTCTTGGACACTTCTGGAATACCTCCATGCCTCTCACCCAGCCTTCTCCTCTAAGCCACCTGTTTGTTTTTCCCTGCCCCTTAGATCCTTTGAAGTTCCCTTCCTGCATCACATTCTCCCAGACAGACCCAGGGAAAGTTTAAATGATGCCATCCCCACTAGACAATAAATCTCTGCTTGGCTGTTAGCATGTCTAGGATGAGAATTGGCTTAAAACTCTAAGATTTGAAGTCCAATCCTGTTGCTCTTTAGCGCTCTTAGCCCTCAAAGTTATAGTGTCTCTCTTACCTCTCAATCAGGTAGAAAGAGCTTCTGCTTGGTCAGAGTGTAACTGGAAAGCTGTGGTTTAGCCCATTCTCTTCAAGTCTTGGGGTTCTTGTGCTTTGTTCCTTAGACTCTTTCCCAGTAGGTAAGAATTTGATTCTGTCCTCTACATCTGTAAAGGAGTCTGCATGTGTGTGCTCAGTCACTTCGGTTGTGTCTGACTCTTTGCTCCCCTGTCCATGGAATTCTCCAGACAAGAATACTGGAGTGGGTAGCCATTCCCTTCTCCAGGAGATCTTCCAGACTCAGGAATGGAACCAGGGTCTCCCACTTGCAGGCAGATTCTTCCCCACCAGGGAAGCCCAAAGGAGTCTGAAGAGGGTTTGTTAGTCAACTTGGATCGCTATAGCAAATACCGCAAACTGGGCTAGAAGTCCAACATCAAAGTGTCCAGAGATTTGGTCTCTTGTGAGTCCTCTCTCCTTGGTTTGCAGATGGTCGCCTTATAGCTATGTCCACCTCTCCTCTGTATGTGTGCTTCCTTGATGTCTCTGCCTCTTCTTCTCTTAAGTCCTATAGAATTAGTTAGTGCCCCACCTTTTTGATGTTATTCATCTTCATTACCTCTCTGAGGGCCATATATCCAAATACAGTTTCATTAGAGGTTAGGTCTTCAACATATGAATTTGAGGAGACACGACTGAGTCTATAGCAGACACTCCTTCAGTTCCCTGTAACCAGCTCTGCTGATCTACATCCACCTACTCCAGCTCCACAGCAGCATCTGTATTTTAAGCTGAATATATTTGAGATTTGACAGATGTAGAAAGGAGCTTTATTGGAGCTTCCTTTATCTGACTCAGCAGGAGCTTCTGAGAAATGAGGCTGTCATAAATCCCATCTTGGAAGCGGGTCTACTCCCAGGAGAGAAATCAAAATAAACTAAACTGGCTGTAAATCCCTTCTTTAGGAAGTTTCACAGCCATGAAGAAGAAGGAAAGACCACTCCACTCACACTGCTGAAATAAACATTACCACAGATGTTCTTATCTTCAGTTTGGTTTTCTTAAAACCCATTTGTCTTGCCTAATGAAACCTTTTTGTTCATCTCATACAAGTTTGCTCCCATTCCCCTTCTAAGTTAGGTCTAACGCTTCTAACTTTAACCATTTAGGAAGTTCACTACTTCTTTGGTTAGTTCCTGTATACATACACATAGAAAAAATATCTTTTTTTCTCCTATTGATCTCTTTTGCCAGTTTAATTTGTGGGCCCCAGCCACTGAAGTAAGACAATAAAGGGAAGTTTCTCATCTTAAACATATGGGTGACTTTTTTACATTTATTTATTTATTTACGGCTCTGCTGTGTCTTCAGTGCTCTACGTAGACATCTCATTGTGGTGGCTTCTCTTGTTGTGGAGCTGGCTCCACGATGAGCAGGCTACAATAGCTGCAGCATGGGGGATGAGTAGTTGTGGTGCATGGGCTAAGTTGCTCCAAGCATGTGAAATCTTCCATGACCAGGGACTGAACCCATATCCCTTATGTTGGCAGGCAGATTCTTAACCACAGGGAAGTCCCAATCTGGGTGATCTTGAGGTCAGTCTTCATTGTTTATATTTTCTCATGTGTAACATTTCTCAGAGCATGGTTGGCAGGCTCCTGAGGTTCCCAAGATGCTTTCTGGGGAGTTGAAAAGTTAAAACTATTTTGCTAATAATACTAATGTGTTATTTGCCTGTTTCAATATGCCAACATTTGCAATGACTATACAAAAGCAGTTGTCAGTAAAACTCCTGACATTTTAGAGTCAATCAAGCTGTACTGTTCAGTTCAGTTCAGTCGCTGAGTCGTGTCCGAATCTTTGCGACCCCATGAATCGCAGCACGCCAGGCCTCTCTGTCCATCAGCAACTCTCGGAGTTCACTCAAACTCACGTCCATCGAGTCAGTGATGCCATCCAGCCATCTCATTCTCTGTTGTCCCCTTCTCCTCCTGCCCCCAATCCCTCCCAGCATTAGAGACTTTTCCAATGAGTCAACTCTTCTCATGAGGTGGCCAAAGTACTGGAGTTTCAGCTTTAGCATTATTCCTTCCAAAGAAATCCCAGGGCTGATCTCCCTCAGAATGGACTGGCTGGATCTCCTTGCAGTCCAACGGACTCTTAAGAGTCTTCTCCAACACCACAGTTCAGAAGCATCAATTCTTCGGCGCTCAGCCTTCTCCACAGTCCAACTCTCACATCCACGCATGACCACAGGAAAAACCATAGCCTTGAATAGACGGACCTTAGTTGACAAAGTAATGTCTCTGCTTTTGAATATACTATCTACGTTGGTCATAACTTTTCTTCCAAGGAGTAAGCATCTTTTAATTTCACGGCTGCAATCACCATCTGCAGTGATTTTGGAGCCCCAAAAATTAAAGTCTGACACTGTTTCCACTCTTTCCCCATCTATTTCCCATGAAGTGATGGGACCGGATGCCATGATCTTAGTTTTCTGAATGTTGAGCTCTAGGCCAACTTTTTCACTCTCCACTTTCACTTTCATCAAGGGGCTGTTTAGTTCCTCTTTACTTTCTGCCATAAGGGTGGTGTCATCTGCCTATCTGAGGTTATTGATATTTCTCCTGGCAATCTTGATTCCAGCATGTGCTTCTTCCAGTCCAGCGTTTCTCATGATTGTACTCTGCATATAAGTTAAATAAGCAGGGTGACAATATACAGCCTTGACGGACTCCTTATCCTATTTGGAACCAGTCTGTTGTTCCATGTCCAGTTCTAACTGTTGCTTCCTGGCCTGCATATAGATTTCTCAAAAGGCAGGTCAGGTGGTCTGGTATTCCCATCTCTTTCAGAATTTTCCACAGTTGATTGTGATCCACACAGTCAAAGGCTTTGGCATAGTCAATAAAGCAGAAATAGATGTTTTTCTGGAACTCTCTTGCTTTTTCCATGATCCAGCGGATATTGGCAATTTGATCTCTGGTTCCTCTGCCTTTTCTAAAACCAGCTTGAACATCAGGGAGTTCACAGTTCACGTATTGCTGAAGCCTGCCTTGGAGAATTTTGAGCATTACTTTACTAGCATGTGAGATGAGTGCAATTGTGCGGTAGTTTGCGCATTCTTTGGCATTGGCTTTCCTTGGAATTGGAATGAAAACTGATCTTTTCCAGTCCTATGGCCACTGCTGAGTTTTCCAAATTTGCTGACATGAGTGCAGCACTTTCACAGCATCATCTTTCAGGATTTTAAACAGCTCAACTGGAATTCCATCACCTCCCCTAGATTTGTTCTAGCGATGCTTTCCAAGGCCCACTTGACTTCACATTCCAGGATGTCTGGCTCTAGATTAGTGATCACATCATCATGATTATCTGGGTCGTGAAGATCTTTTATGTACAGTTCTTCTGTGTATTCTTGCCACCTCTTCTTAATATCTTCTGCTTCTGTTAGGTCCAGACCATTTCTGTCCTTTATCAAGCTCATCTTTGCATGAAATTTCCCTTGGTATCTAATTTTCTTGAAGAGATCTCTAGTCTTTCCCATTCTGTTGTTTTCCTCAATTTCTTTGCATTGATCACTGAAGAAGGCTTTCTTATCTCTTCTTGCTATTCTTTGGAACTCTGCATTCAGATGCTTATATCTTTCCTTTTCTCCTTTGCTTTTTGCCTCTCTTCTTTTCACAGCTATTTGTAAGGCCTCCCCAGACAGCCATTTTGCTTTTTTGCATTTCTTTTCCATGGGGATGGTCTTGATCCCTGTCTCCTGTACAATGTCACGAACCTCATTCCATAGTTTGTCAGGCACTCTATCTATCAGATCTAGGCCCTTAAATCTATTTCTCACCTCCACTGTATAATCATAAGGGATTTGATTTAGGTCATACCTGAATGGTCTAGTGGTTTTCCCTACTTTCTTCAATTTCAGTCTGAATTTGAGAATAAGGAGTTCATGATCTGAGCCACAGTCAGCTCCTGGTCTTGTTTTTGTTGACTGTATAGAGCTTCTCCATCTTTGGCTGCAAAGAATATAATCAATCTGATTTCGGTGTTGACCATCTGATGATGTCCATGTTTAGAGTCTTCTCTTGTATTGTTGGAAGAGGGTGTTTGCTATGACCAGTGAGTTTTCTTGGCAAAACTCTATTAGCCTTTGCCCTGCTTCATTCCACACTCCAAGGCCAAATTTGCCTGTTACTCCAGGTGTTTCTTGATTTCCTACTTTTGCATTCCAGTCCCCTAGAATGAAAAGGACATCTTTTTTGGCTGTTAGTTCTAAAAGGTCTTGTAGGTCTTCATAAAACCGTTCAACTTCAGTTTCTTCAGTATTACTGGTTGGGGCATAGACTTGGATAACTGTGATATTGAATGGTTTGCCTTGGAGACGAACAGAGATCATTCTGTTGTTTTTGAGATTGCATCCAAGTACTGCACTTTGGACTCTTTTGTTGACCATGATGGCTACTCCATTTCTTCTGAGGTATTCCTGCCCGCAGTAGTAGGTATAATGGTCATCTGAGTTAAAGTCACCCATTCCAGTCCATTTTAGTTCGCTGATTCTTAGAATGTTGATGTTCACCCTTGCCATCTCTTGTTTGACCACTTCCAATTTGCCTTGATTCATGGACCTGACATTCCAGGTTCCTATGCAATATTGCTCTTTACAGCATCAGACCTTGCTTCTATCACCAGTCACATCCACAACTGGGTATTGTTTTTGCTTTGGCGTCATCCCTTCATTCTTTCTGGAGTTATTTCTCCACTGATCTCCAGTAGCATATTGGGCACCTACCGACCTGGGGAGTTCCTCTTTCAGTATCCTATCATTTTGCCTTTTCATACTGTTCATGGGGTTCTCAAGGCAAGAATACTGAAGTGGTTTGCCATTCCCTTCTTCGGTGGACCACATTCTGTCAGCTCTCTCCACCGTGACCCGCCCATCTTGTGGCTAGTTATTTAAGAATTTCCTAGATGAAGCTAAATTAAACTATTACTTTCTTCAAATCTCAACTTTTAAATACCAATCTTTTAAATATTCTCTGACAAGATGTGAATCATGCATAAACCACTTTTGCAGCATAAAAAAGCAGATCTAAAAAGTACTTGGTGATTTGTTGAGCTGTGAGCAGAACTAGCTGATTCTTTCATGAAATAACATTTTTAACGTAAGAACACTGAGTAGCCAGACTGGTAATTCAGAATTCAGTATTTGGTAGACATTTTTTAAAAAGTGAATGAGAGTTTGTCACTTCAAGGAGATTGACAATATTTTATTATCTGCAATATAACTTAAAATTTCAGTGAAAATTGGAATTTTAAAAAAATTTATAACTATCATCATGACCCTAAGAGTTTCTTAGTATTTAAAGACTTGCCTAATGAGATCAGTAATGATATTAATGACTGTGATTTTTAATATTGCACAATGAAATGAGTCAACATTTAAATGTTCTGCATGACTTAATGAACCAGTATTTTATAAATGACCAAAGCTGGTATTGTAAACTCATGCATGGATTAAAGGTACAATATAAAACAATGGATTTTAATGTAATACAACATGAAATTTACCAGTTTCAGGTTCCACGTGGCAACAAATCTTTAAGAAACTACTATTTCTCAAATTTTGGTACAGTATTAAAGAAGAATATCCATAATTGTCTGTGAAGGCTATTAAAATATTTCTACCTCTCCAACTATATGAGGCCAGATTATCTTCTTAATGTAAACCAACCCAAAACATTGCAATAGGTTGCATGGATGAGCAAACATGAGAATCTTGCTATTTTTCTATCATCAGACATTGAAGATTTGAAAAAATGTAAATAATGCCACTCATTAATTGCTTTTATTTTGCCAAATATAGTATTTTTTTATGAAAACATATTATTTATGTTGACCTGTATTGTATTTATTTTTGCTATTTTAAAATAGCTGGGCTTTCCAGGTGGCTCAGTGGTAAAGAATCCACCTGCCAATTGCAGGAGATGCAGGAAATGCGGGTTCAATCGCTAGGTCAAGAAGATCCCATGAAGGAGGAAATGGCAACCCGCTCCAGTATTTTTGCCTGAAAAATTCCTATGGACAGGGGAGCCTCGTGGGCTACAATCCATGGGGTGACAAAGCATTGGAATCAACTGAATACACACACACATTTTAAGAAATTAATAAATTTTGTAAAATGTCAACTTCAATTTTTAATAAGGTAATATCAATAGATATAAATGCATGACAAAACCCTGTTGGGGTCCTCAATAGTTATTAGAAGTACAAAGAGTTCCTCAGATCAAAAAGTTTTAGAAGCACTGCTTTTAGTATGAGTCAAGTTTTTCTGTTTCTTCATATATCTAATAATTCTGGGTTATATTCTGCACATTGTGGTGATATATTGTAGAGATTCTGGATTCTGCTGTTGCTGTGAATAGCACTGATTAGTTTGTTTCGGCAGGCAATTAACTTGTCTGAACACAGACTCTGTCTCTCTTGCCGTGGCAGTAGCTGAGCTCTTCTGTTACTTCTTTTAGCCTTAGCTGTGTTGCTTGCAGTCTGCCAAGCTCATGCATCATTCAAAGGCCAGTCAGAGATGGGCAGTCTATACACAGATAATTTGGTGCATCTGGTCTGTAATTCTCTTTTTCTGAGATTTCTCCCCTTAACTTTTAGTTTGTGTGGTTGCCCTTACATTTCTCCTCTGATTCCTCAGCCAGTACATTGAGGCACATTGTACTGGGGCAACAAGTACAAATGTGCAGGTTTCTGAGTTTTAGCCACCACACAGACTGAAGCTTGCCCTCAGGCAAAAATCCATTAAGGAGGGAGAATAATTAAGTAACGTACCATTCTTCCCAGTGTCAACTCCACTCCAGTTTTTTCCTGTTCTCACTTTCTTCCTTCAGTTAGTTGACTGTGGGTTTTTGTTGTTGCTTGTTTCTGTTTAGAGCTTCAATTGTTATCTGCAAGAGATTTGGTCCAATATGTACTACTGTGACATCATCAGAAGCAGAATTCCAAACAAGAGGCAAAAGTAACTCAGTTGTACGTCAGAGAGGAAAAAAAAAAAAATGCTTCCTCACATCACAACACCAAAGATCTTTTAGCAAGTCTCAAAAAATAGAGTTAAGAGGGAAGGGAGACTTTTCCTGTTCCCTCTGTATACACTCACCCTTAGGGGGAGAGTATGGAAACCCCTGTGACTGATGTCAGTTCCCTGAGAGTCAATCTACCAGAGCCAAGCAAATGCCCTGGAATCTTCTGGTCTTTGGAGTCAGAAGGCACCTTCAGCTCCAAAAAGAAAGCTGACTTTGTTTCATAGTAAATATGAGAGTAAGAACATGTATGTTTAGCAAGCACACGACTTAGGTGATGTTACTGGTGCACGGGTTTAATTAGGGAAAATGTAATCCTGAGCCACATATCAAATGTTGATAGTTGGGACTTTTCTTTTTCAAGTCTGTAGCCCAGGATTGAATTCTCAATTACTTTGAATACTATCTGTGGCCTTTCTGTATACTCCCAGGATCAGCACCCAAATTACTGCCACACTGTAAAATCCAGGAAAATAGCTCCTCATACACTTTATTGCCTATAGTATCCCAAGATCCACTACAATGTCTAATACAAATTAGATTTTTGATAATATTTGTTCTTACTGAACAAATAAAAATAAGTCTAGGCTTTCCATGAAGTTACTTAGAACTAGAACCAAACCCCCCAAAATTGCTAATTAATTTTAGAAGTATCTCAAGATTCAGCACTTGATTTTTTCAATTAGAGTTGTAGAGCAGATAGTTCAGTTCAGTTGTGTCCAACTCTCTGTGACCCCATGGATTGTAGCACGCCAGGTTATAAAGGGCCCAGGTACCCAGTGGGTCCTCCCCTCTGCCTCTGTGAGCGCTGAGAAACCAGCAAGCCCCCTTACAAGGAGGATGTAGCATCACACAAGAGTGATGTGCCCTTGGTTGCTGTTTGGCCTGCTGTGTGGTGTACCTCTTCCCTTTGTATGCAGAGAGAAGCTGGCTTGCCCCCAGGTTCTTGTTAGATGTACCCCAGTACATCTAGCCCATTGTACTAGCAGTTGTCAGTGTTTCTGGATAGTTTTGAGTTATTGTGCCAGTTTGTTCTAATGCCCAATATGTTGTCAGAACAAGTGTGTGCATGTGCACACATGCAAGAAGTTTGTATCACTTTAGATTTGGAATGGGACAGATTTTTATCCCCAAAGCCTAGTTGCTAATGTGAAACAGAGACAAGAAAGCATAGTTGTCAAACATAGTGACTTCCAGCTCACAGGAGGAAACTGCTAGGGGAAAGACTGAAGGGCTTGCTTAGGTTATTCAAAGGCCATCTTGCTGTTGTGAGGTTTTTTCAAGTTTCCTGGATCTTCCCATAACCTCACAGAAGGGTTACCAGATGTTAGATATATATCCCCAACATTTAAATGTACTGTTGGTTTTGTGTGGTCTTCTTCTAAGAGAGGAAGAGCCATTATTTTTATTTTATACCATATGGTACCAAATTCCTTCTGATGATGATGTCTGAAATTTTTATAGCTGTTCTGGTTGTTTGGATTTTTTTTTTCCCTCAGTCCCTTTCTATTCTTTTTCTTCCAGGTATGTAATAAATGAAAGAGGTTTTGTTTTTTTTTTTTTTAAATAATAACAGTAAAGTTTGATACTTTTACAGACCTTACTGCTTGGCAGGCATTATTTATGTTTATCACTTTATTTATCCTAGCAACCTCCTTATGAGATAGCTATATTGTTATTATCAGTCTTATTTTACAGAAGAGTAAACTGAGGTACAGAGAAGTACCATGACAGAGATCACAAAGACAGTAAGTGGAGAAGCAAAGACAAGATTTGCATTGCCACTTAGATGATGACTATGCCAAAGCCTTTGACTGTGTGGATCACAATAAACTGTGGAAAATTCTGAAAGACATGGGAAGACAAGACCACCTGACCTGCCTCTTGAGAAATCTGTATGCAGGTCAGGAAGCAACAGTTAGAACTGGACATGTTAAAACAGACTGGTTCCAAACAGGAAAAGGAGTACGTCAAGGCTGTATATTGTCACCCTGCTTACTTCACTTACATGCAGAGTACATCATGAGAAATGCTGGGCTGGATGAAGCACAAGCTGGAATCAAGATTGCCGGGAGAAATATCAATAACCTCAGATATGCAGATGACACCACCCTTATGGCAGAAAGCAGAGAAGAACTAAAGAGCCTCTTGATGAAAGTGAAAGAGGAGAGTGAAAAAGTTGGCTTAAAGCTCAACATTCAGAAAACTAAGATCATGGCATCCAGTCCCATCACTTCATGGCAAATAGATGGGGAAACAGTGGAAAGAGTGAGAGACTTTATTTTGGGGGGCTGCAAAATCACTGCAGATGGTGACTGTTGCCATGAAATTAAAAGACGGTTACTTCTTGGAAGGAAAGTTATGACCAACCTAGACAGCATATTAAAAAGCAGAGACATTACTTTGCCAACAAAGGTCCATCTAGTCAAGGCTATGGTTTTTCCAGTAGTCATGTATGGATGTAAGAGTTGGACTATAAAGAAAGCTGAACACTGAAAAATTGATGCCTTGGAACCGTGATGTTGGAGTAGACTCTTGAGAGTCCCTTGGACTGCAAGGAGATCCAACCAGTCCATCCTAAAGAAGATTAGTCCAGGGTGTTCATTGGAAGGACTGATGTTGAAGCTGAAACGCCAATACTTTGGCCACCTGATGTGAAGAGCTGACTCATTTAAAAAGACTCTGATGCTGGAAAAGATTGAAGGTGAGAGGAGAAGGGGACAACAGAGGATGAGATGATTGGATGGCATCACCAACTCAATGGACATGAGTTTGGGTGAACTCCGAGAGTTGGTGATGAACAGGGAGGCCTGGCATGCTGCCGTCCATGGGGTCACAGAGTCAGACACGACTGAGCGACTGAACTGAACTTAAATGATGATGATACTATCAAAACTTTCATGGCATGAGTTTTGGGAATGAAATAACTTTTTTTTTTTTTTGGATGATCAATGGATCCGCAAAGTTTCCCAAGAAAGACATAGAAAAGAGAATTTAAGAAGGAACCACTATATACTAGGGGCTTCTCAAGTGGCTCAGAGGTAAAGAATCTACCTGCTAACACAAGAGACGCAGGAGACTTGAGTTTGATTCCCGGGTCAGGAAGATCCCCTGGAGGAGGAAATGGCAACCCATTCCAGTATTTTTGCCTGGAAAACCCTATGGACAGAGGAGTCTGGAAGGCTACAGTCCATGGGTTGCCAAGAGTCAGACATGACTGAACACACATGCACATACTATATGCCTATCGGAATGATTGAAATAAAAAGTACTAACACCACCAAGTGCTGGTGAGGATACAAAGCAACTAGAACTCTCAGACATTGCTGAGGATGGAGAATAGTACAGCTGCTGTGGAAATGGGTTTGACAGTTTATAGTTAAACATATACTTCCCACTTTTGGTTGCAACTTCATTCCTAGCTTTTTACCCCAGAAAAATAAATAGTTCTTTTTACACCAAAATTTGCACAAGTTTTACATGTAATAACCAAAACCTGGAAACAATTCAATTGTTTTTCAATAAGTGAATAGATAAGCAGACTGTGGAACAACCATACCACAAAATTCTGTCCAGCAGTGAGAAGAACACACAATTAATTGATACACACAGAACTGGGATCAATCACAAAGGCATTATGCTGAATGAAACTTCTGAGCCTGGCTCAAGAGATTAAACATGGTATGGTTCCATTTGCAAGACATCCTTGGAAAGACAAAAACTATAGTGATGGATTGACTTAGAGTAGAATGTCTTTCACTCTGCCAATTCATTGCGTTTCTTAATTAAGATTTGATTAAACTTTTATTCATTTAATTCTGATCTGGTTTAAGTTCCTCATTTTTGTGATGAGTGACAGACCTGAGCAGTATTTGGGGGTTTTCAAAAGCTATTTTGCTTGATCATCATGTTCCTCTTCATATGCTCTGGGCAGAGTTGGGATGTTGGGTGTCAGAGTCCTCCACAGTCAGCTCCCAGGAGTGGGCAGTTGCAGCCTCACTTGATTTGTGCCAAATACATCTGCTTATCCACATTAGACATAGCTCTCACTAACACTAAAGCCATCTCCTTTGATTTGGGATTTTGATTTTTTTTCTCTATAGATTTGATCAGGCCTCTATTGAGTTTTGACCTGAATTTATTTTTAATGTGTTTTCTACAATAGACCACGAGTCACTTTTCATAGTCCCCGTAGGTTGAAGATTTCCCTCTTAAAATATTGCTTTAATTTCAGAGAACATTTCTCTAGTCTGACCTATTTCCTTCATTGGGAGTCATCCCCATATTCATTGCCAACTGGACACTCATCAGCCAAGACGTCCCAGAGGTCACAGCACAGAAAGTGCCAAATGTAACTGCTCCAAGCACTTAGTTTATTGAGTCACTTTAAAACACAGAGATAAGCTAGGCGGAATGTATAGGGTTAGTTAATGAACTCAGGGTAAGGTGCAAGCAAGATGGGAAAGCCATGCTCTGAGTCCTGCCAACACAGTATTCCTGTTGGGTGTCTATCTCTGCATCATCAGTGTCTCTGTTGTAATGCTCTAAGGACTGGAAATAAGATTTGAACAAGGAGGTGCAATCAGAAAAGGTGCCTGTGGCCAGCGAGACAAGGATGTTCGGTCCAGCCACATTTGCCAGTTACCTTGCTAAGAAGCTATAGATTCTAGTTGCACTTAGATGAAGGCCACATAGAACTTGAAAGGTTGAATTGAAACCTCATGAATATTTAGTACCCCAGTGCCTAATGGATATTTATAGTTGTGAGTTTAAGATTTCTCTGAGTCTTTGCATTCCTTCTCTCGCTGTGTTTAGCATAACAGACTCTGCTTGGGAACTTCTCTTTATCTGCATATCCTAGGAATTTTGCCAATACCTTCCACTCCAAATGCTTATTATCTACTTATCTACACTTATGTCTTACAGCTATACTTATTTATATATCTTTTCTCCTTTCCACTTATTTCCTTTTTTGCCCGTTTATTTTATTTCTTCTATAGCATCATCAAATATTAACAAACAACACAAAAATGCACACTACACAACATTACCCCCACCCCAATGCTATTGAGAAATGGAGCTGGAGGTAAGGAGTCCATGTCCATGTGTGTGTTATCTCGGGTTTTCTTCTATTACTTTGATCTCTGTTTAGGGCTATTAGCTAATGTGGCTTTCCACCTGCAATCCAATAAGCTGGCCAGTGCTGGGCTCCAAAACAAGACTTGTTCACTCAGTCACTGTCATTACTGGACAACCAACTGGCTGTTAGAACTATTAGGTTGGCCAAAAAGTTTGTTCAGATTTTTTTCTCTAAGGACATTATAGGAAAAACTTGAACAAACTTTTTAGCCAACCCAATACTTGCCTCCCAATCTTCAGGCCGGGACTTGGTCACCTAACACTCAAGGCACAGAGAGGCAAAGAAAGCATACTTTTCAGATAGTTAGATCTAGATCCTAAAGAGAGACAGAAAAGGAAGGAGCTAAGCCACAAACCCTTAGTTTTTTCCTCCCAAACAACCAATGAGATGAATCCCTTTTATTCCCTGGGGTGAAGAAAAGAGTGGGGAGGAAAGACAGCAAGAGCGTTGCCCCAGTGAGCTCCCTCCAAGTAGAAACCGAAGGAGTGATGATGGGAAGTCTTTGCTTTCAACCTCAGGCCCTTAGTCACCACAGTCTTCTTAAAGTATTTTATTCCAGTGAGGTATTTTATCAATTGCTATTTCTGTTCAGGCATTCCATTTATTGCCTCAAAATAGCATTCAAGTCCTGATTTTTACGTTTGAAGTAGGTCCAGCTTTCTACTTAAGAATAAGAACTTTAAATAGCCTTATGTGTATAAGCACACCGTGTACTAAATTTTCTCCTCTGGCTCTGTGCTTCTTCAAGGTGCTTCATAGGCACTGATGCCTCATATGGCCTATTATTCCCAGTCAATGTCTTGAGATAGTAAAACAGAATTTACTTGCTCTCCATCCTCAGAGTTTCTTAAAAATTGTTCCTTAAGCAGTGTATCTACTAAGGAACAAGTTAATACAATCAAGAATGAAATTTAAGTCAAAGGAAAATGAAATAGATTTAAAATCAATGTGAAATATATATATATATATATATATGTTTATATTCACTTAAAAATGAGTGGTATTAAGTCCCTAAATTGCCTAGTCAGTACATTTTGTAAATAGAAAGCACCTTAGGGACTGTCTTATCCAAATTTTTCATTTTATAAGGAGGGAAACTGAATTCAAAAAATATGACTCATGTCAATCAGAAAAATTTTTTAGAAGCAGTATGTGGTCCTGACTCTTTACAGTATACCAAAATATTTACTCATTATTTAATATGGAGTTGGCTCCAGCATCACAAAAGAAGTTGTGAATAAGCAAGAATCTCAATGAATTAATGCCAATGATATAGACACTCATTTTTAAAAGAAGATCATTATTTAGACTTTTTATTGTAAAAAATTTCAGAAAAGTAAAGTAATAAAATACATCCATCACTTAGTCAGTTACAGGAAAGTCTGCCCCAAACAACCCCAATGGCTTCACAGTGGCCTTGAAAGCAATAAAATATTCTGCTATATGTTCAACATAAGTTGGTGGGAAGATCAGGGCTATAATTTGTATCTCATTTGGGCATCACTTGGGGGTCCAGGCCGACAAAGACTCCATAATGTTATGATACCTAAATCAAAACAAGAGGCTTCTGGGCTTCTTGTGGGACAGGCTAAAAGCAATCTGGAGAGATGATACAGGTGATTAAATGTTTGCCCCTGAACTACCTTATTATTTCTGCCCACTTTCCTTTGGCAAGATCTAATTTTCTTTCCCAACCACTCTTAGGTTAACTTCAAGAACATGGGGGAGTGTAATTCTCCAGGCATTAGAAAGTAGGGGCAATCAGATACTGGTGAACATTAGTAATGTCTGATTCTGCTCTATTTGCCTTATTAATATGTTGGGAGCAGGTAAAAATGTTTCAGTGTAAGGTATCAGTTCAGTTCAGTTACTCAGTTGTGTCCGACTCTTTGTGACCCCCATGGACTGTAACACGCCAGGCTTTCCTATCCATCACCAACTCCCAGAGCTTGCTCAAACTCTTGTCCATAGAGTTGGTGATGCCATCCAACCATCTTGTCCTCTGTCATCCCATTCTCCTGCCTTCAATCTTTTCTACCATCAGGGCCTTTTCTAATGATTTGGCTCTTTGCATCAGGTGGCCAAAATATTGGAGCTTGAGCTTCAGCATCAGTCCTTCCAATGAATATTCAGGACTGATTCCCTTTAGGATTGACTGGTTGGATCTCTTTGCAGTCCAAGGGATTCTCAAGAGTCTTCTCCAACACCACAGTTCAAAAGCATCAGTTCTTCAGTGCTCTGCCTTCTTTATGGTCCAACTCTCACATCCATACATGACTGCTGGAAAAACCATAGCTTTGACTATGCAAACCTTTGTTGGAAAAGTAATGCAATTACAGTATTGCAATGTGAATTATAGACAGTATGGCAGTTCAACTCTACATATTTCAGTATATATTTTTAAAAATTAAGCTTTTTCTTTGTAATCATGTGATTATTATCATACCTAACAAAATTAATAATTTCCCATATCTCCAATATCAATTCATAGTTGTTTTACAATTATCTCAAAACTTGCCTTTCTGTGTACACACCAGGATCTGATTCAGGACTGTATATTGCATAATTATGTCCAGTATAGTATCTCTTAATAAAACACAGTCCCTTCTTATACCCCCTCCCCACCCTTCTTCATACAACGTTAACCTTTTGAAGAGACAGTTATACTGTGTTCTGTGTACTGATTTCTATTGTACTGTAGAAAGTCCCACATCCTGATTTCTTCTGCTTGTGTCCTTGTGAAACCACTTCTACTGTTTCCCCATCTATTTGCCATGAAATGATGGGACCGGATGCTATGATCTTAGTTTTCTGAATGTTGAGCTTTAAGCCAACTTTTTCACTCTCCTCTTTCACTTTCATCAAGAGGCTCTTTAGTTCTTCTTCACTTTCTGCCATAAGGGTGGTGTCATCTACATATCTGAGGTTATTGATATTTCTCCTTGCAGTTTTGATTCCAGCTTGTGCTTCATCCAGCCCAGCATTTCTCATGATGTACTCTGCATATAAGTGAAGTAAGCAGGGTGACAATATATAGCCTTGACGTACTCCTTTTCCTATTTGGAACCAGTCTGTTGTTCCACATCCAGTTCTAACTGTTGCTTCCTGACCTGCATACACGTTTTTCAAGAGGCAGGTCAGGTGGTCTTGTCTTCCCATGTCTTTCAGAATTTTCCACAGTTTATTGTGATCCACACAGTCAAACGCTTTGACATAGTCAATAAAGCAGAAATAGATGTTTTTCTGGAACTCTCTTGCTTTTTCCATGATCCAGCAGATGTTGGCAATTTGATCCCTGGTTCCTCTGCCTTTTCGAAAACCAGCTTGAACATCTGGAAGTTCATGGTTCACGTGTTGCTGAAGCCTGCCTTGGAGAATTTTGAGCATTACTTTACTAGTGTGTGAGATGAATGCAACTGTGCAGTAGTTTGAGCATTCTTTGGAATTTCCTTTCTTTGGGATTGGAATGAAAACTGACCTTTTCCAGTCTTGTGGCCACTGCTGAGTTTTCCAAATTTGCTGGGATATTGAGCATAGCACTTTCACAGCATCATCTTTTAGGATTTGAAATAGCTCAACTGGAATTGCATCACCTCCATTACCTTTGTTTGTGGTGAAAATACAAATAGATGGGGAAAGAGGGGAAACAGCAGCTGACTTTATTTTTGCCGGCTCCAAAATCACTGCAGATGGTGATTGCAGCCATGAAATTAAAAGACGCTTACTCCTTGGAAGGAAGGTTATGGCCAACCTAGACAGCATATTGAAAAGCAGAGACGAAAAAAAAAAAAAAAAAGAAAAGCAGAGATGTTACTTTGCTGACAAAGGTCCATCTAGTCAAAGCTATGGTTTTTCCAGTAGTCATGTATGGAAGTGAGAGTTGGACTGTAAAGAACGCTGAGCACTGAATAATTGATGCTTTTGAACTGTGGTGTTGTAGAAGATTCTTGAGAGTTCCTTGGACTGCAAGGAGATCCAAACAGGTCATCCTAAAGAAGATCAGTCCAGGGTGTTCATTGAAAGGACTGATGTTGAAGTTGAAACTCCAATACTTTGGCCACCTCATGTGAAGAGCTGATTCATTGGAAAAGACCCTGATGCTGGGAAAGATTGAGGGCAGGAATACAAGGGGATGACAGAGGATGAGATGTTTGGATGGCATCACTGACTCAATGGACATGAGTTTGGGTTGGCTCCAGGAGTTGGTTTTCGACAGGGAGACCTGGTGTGCTGCACCTCATGAGGTCGCAAAGATTCGGACACGACTGAGGGACTGAACTGAACTGAAATGAACTGAAGCCACTGCACTTTCTTCTTTACCTGTATTTATCCTAAACCAGAAGACAAGTAGATAGGCTTCATTAAACTCAGATTAACCATTTGGGACAAGGAACCTCCTAAGGAAAAGCACAAAGTTTGTATTTTTCCACCAAAAGAGAAGCGACTGTGTGGCTGCCCAATCTCTGTGATGCTAACACAGATCACAGTCAAGTCTTTCCATGGAGTGTTGCCATTGCCCCTTTTCTAACAATGAGCAATCTGTACAGTGATGTTTTGGCATCTTGTCAGTTCCCCACTAAGGCTCACAGGAAAACATTTTAAGAAGCAATATTCATTTCCATTTGCAATGAAATGAATATCTCTCAGGCAGTGACATTTCAAATACATACAGAGATGTTATGAAAATTAAGCAAGTCAAT
The DNA here is from genome assembly GCF_032405125.1 of Capricornis sumatraensis. Lineage (NCBI taxonomy): Eukaryota > Metazoa > Chordata > Mammalia > Artiodactyla > Bovidae > Capricornis > Capricornis sumatraensis. The sequence goes on along the minus strand of NC_091074.1, from coordinate 95,513,877 downwards.
GTAGAGAACTCGCTGTTTGAACATCTCAAGTCAGCAATAGAAAAAGTCCAAATTCTATGTTAAATGCCTCTCCATCCAATTTTCTTATGTGGTTGTGCTCTAGCTTTTTGTGATACCATAGCTTCTTAGTTTCACTGTTCGCCGCTCTGGCCTCTTCTTCTGCATGTTATTTACAGATTTCTTCCTGATCCTGGGCTTCCCAGGTAGTGCTAGTGGTAAAGAACCCACCTGCCAATGCAGGAAACGTAAGAGATGTGGGTTCAATCCCTGGGTGGGGAAGATCCTCTGGAGGAGGGCATGACAACCCACTCCAGTATTCTTGCCTGGAGAATCCCATGGACAGAGGAGCCTGGTGGACTACAGTCCATAGGGTCACAAAGAGTTGGTTTGGACCTCGGGGTGCTGACCTAGGTGCTGTCTCTTCGTTCCTGAAGCACCCTCTTGGGAAGATATCATCCACATCATAGCTTTAACTGCAACCTATGTTCTGATAAGTCACACATTTCAGTGTATTAGTCAGAATTCTCTGGAGAAATAGAAACAAGAACCAAAAGAAAGTATAGGAGATATATTTAGGGAGAGAGGGAGAAAGATTAGTTATAAGAATTGACCCATGCAAGTATGGAAGCTGAGAAGTGCCAAGATGTGCTGTCTGCAAGCTGGAGATCCAGAAAAGCCAGGGGTGTAAATTCCAGTCTGAGTCCAAAGGTCTGAGAATCAGAGGAGCTGATGGTAAAATTCCCACGCCAAGGACAGGAGATTCCATCCCGGTTTTGTTCTGTTGAAGCCATCAGTGGATTGGCTGAAGTCCACCTGCATTGGGAAGGACAATCTACTTTACTTAGTTTACTGATTCAAATATTAATCTCATCCAGAAACACCCTCGCAGATACACCCAGAAATAATGTTTAGCCAAATATTCATGTGCCCTGTGATTCAGGCAAGTTGACACATAAAATTAACCACCACACTCAGTATACCTGACCGCTAGGCTAGTACAGTGGCCTCTCCACCTTCAACTTGTTAAAAGCAATGTAGTAACATTGAAAACTGAACTCATGCTTCAACTTCATCTTTCCAAAAATAGCTCCTTCCAACTGTGTGTAACTATTCAGGTGTTTCTCTCAAACTTCCTTCTACTTGTTCGCAGTAAAAAAGTAACCAGGTATCTACTCCATGTTAAATATAGCCTGATCCACTCAACCATGGAGACAGTAAAAAGATCAGTGGTTTTCAGTAGCTCGGGGCTAGGGAGCAATGAACAGGCAGAAAACGGAGGATTTTTAGGTCAGTGAAGCTATTTTGTACGATATTATGATGATGAATTCATGTCATTATACATTAGTTCAAACCTATGGAATGTCAACACCAAGAACAAACCTTCAGTTCAGTTCAGTTTAGTTACTCAGTCATGTCCGACTCTTTGCGACCCCATGAATCGCAGCACAACAGGCCTCCCTGTCCATCACCAACTCCTGGAGTTCACTCAGACTCACATCCAGCAAGTCAGTGATGTCATCCAGCCATCTCATCCTCTGTCGTCTCCTTCTATCCTGCGGTGATATTATTACATATCCATATAGGTTCACTCATTGTAACAAACATATCACACTGATTGGTAATGTTGATCATATGGGTGGCTGTGCTGTGGGGTCAGAGGGTACATGGGAAAACTCTATCAGTTCAGTTCAGTTCAGTTCAGTCACTCAGTCGTGTCCGACTCTTTGTGACCCCATGAATTGCAGCACGCCAGGCCTCCCTGTTTGTCAACATCTCCTGGAGTTCACTCAGACTCATGTTCATTGAGTCCGTGATGCCATCCAGCCATCTCATCCTCGGTCGTCCCTTTCTCCTACTGCTTCCAATCCCTCCCCGCATCAGAGTCTTTTCCAATGAGTCAACTCGTTGCATGAGGTGGCCAAAGTACTGGAGTTTCAGCTTAAGCATCATTCCCTCCAAAGAAATCCCAGGGTTGATCTCCTTCAGAATGGACTGGTTGGATCTCCTTGCAGTCCAAGGGACTCTCAAGTGTCTTCTCCAACACCACAGTTCAAAAGCATCAATTTTTCAGGGCTCAGCCTTCTTAGCTTGGACGAGGGGTATCTCCTTACTGCCACCGTTCCTGACCTTCAGCATGGGATAGCTCCTCTAGGCCTTCCTGCACCTGCGCAGCGACCACTCCTGGGAAAACTCTATATTTTCTGCTAATTTTACTATGATGTAGTGAAGAAGGCTGAGCGCGGAAGAATTGATGCTTTTGAACTGTGGTGTTGGAGAAGACACTTGAGAGTCCCTTGGACTGCAAGGAGATCCAACCAGTCCATTCTGAAGGAGATCAGCCCTGAGATTTCTTTGGAGGGAATGATGCTGAAGCTGAAACTCCAGTACTTTGGCGACCTCATGCGAAGAGTTGACTCATTGGAAAAAACTCTGATCCTGGGAGGGATTGAGGGCAGGAGGAGAAGGGGACGACAGAGGATGAGATGGCTGGATGGCATCACTGACTCGATGGACGTGAGTCTGAGTGAACTCTGGGAGTTGGTGATAGACAGGGAGGCCTGGCGTGCTGCGATTCATGGGGTCGCAAAGAGTAGGACACAACTGAGCGACTGAACTGAACTGAACTGAGCTGCTCTAAAAAATAAAGTTTATTTTTTCAGAATTAAAATATTTTAGCCCAATCCAATAATTTGAACAGTCCTTCTTTGCCTCTTGGATTACCATCTCTTCCTTTCTGCCAACGTGAGATCCAGTGTTGGGAGAGGTCTCCAGAAGTCATGGCAGAAGAAAGAGCTGAGGTTGGCCATGGTAGTCCTCAGTCTCTTCTGGGGTCTGGATCAGTAGTCTCCTCTAGACTGTGCCTTAGGTGAATGCCTTTGTTGGCTTCCTATATTCCTTCTTGGAAAAAAAGAAGGTATTGGGCACGGGATAGAACATAGTCATTCCATAGAGCAGCCTCACCTGGATGACCATGTGCTACCCCCACTTCATCTAAAATATAACTAACTGAAAAGAAGGCTTAAAAAGCCCCCAAGACTGAAGAGAAAGGTGATCAGGATTTCAAAAGGATGTGGTAACTTGCTGATATATTTTCTTATCTTCTCAGCATCTTTCCTATCTAAAATCTGATGGAGAGCTGGGCAGTTTTTGTTTTAAATAAAAAACCATGAGACAGAAGTCATCTACCTTATCTATGCCTTTCCCCCCACAAATAAAACATCTTTGCTATTTAATATGAAAGTAAAAACTCTTAATTCAGTTCAATCTTTTTTAAAATAATGCAATATAATGAAGAATGTTTTTATACATATCTGTGGGCTTCCCTGGTGGCTCAGATGGTAAAGAGTCTGCCTGCAATGCAGGAGACCCGAGTTCGATCCCTGGATTAGGAAGATCCCCTGGAGAAGGAAATGACAACCCACCCCAGTATTCTTGCCTGGAAAATCCCATGGACAGAGGAGCCTGGTAGGCTACAGTCCATGGCGTTGCAAAGAGTCGGACATGACTGAGCAACTTCACTTTCACTTAGCTTCAAGGCATTCATTATTTTAACTTCTTAGCCATCCAACAAGAAAATTGAGACTTGGAAAGGTAATTACCCAAAAATATGTAAGTTAAAAGAGATGGAGCTAGTGTTATATCCCAGACTTGTTTGATTACCAAGGCTGTACTATCCTCAAATATCCCTTTTCTGATTATAATTTCCCCAAGCTGCTTCTCCCCCCAGGTGGGCTATCACCTTCATTTGACAGAGCTTGCATGGAGCTGTAACTCCAGGATATCCATTTCTGCCTAACGTTGTAAAATATATCTGTGATCATAATAGCAGTGACTGTTAACCCCTTGTGATGTTTGATGGACCTCTCTCAGCAACCCTGTGGATATTTGTATTTTAATCCTCATTTTTTTAAATTGGGGAAGTTGAAAGGAAAAAACTTTGCCTTTAGTTCTTTAGCCAGTGAGTGCCAGAGCTGGCGTCTGAGCTTCTGACCTGTGCTGCTTCTGGTCACTAACTGTCTTCAACAGCAGTTTTCCAGAGGACAGTACTGTCTCTTTGCTTAGTGTGAGAGCCCCATGCTTCTGTACATGCCTTTGGGATCTGTTCTCACCGTCTATCCTCTGTCTTTATATATTTACTTACCATCTTGTTCCTTCTCTGGCCTTTGCAGTTCTGTATCCCATTTCACGACATTTTGTTTCATTTAACTGATCAGAACATGGAACTCAGTCACATACTTTGCCCTGTGAAATGTTTCTAGAATAGGGTTTTATGGCCTCTCTTGTTTCTAAATCAAATTTATTTTTTAAACTGTTTTAATTACATGATAGAGGAGCTATCCCACGTTGAAGGTCAGGAACGGTGGCGGTAAGGAGATACCCCTCGTCCAAGGTAAGGGGCAGCGGCTGTGCTTTGCTGGAGCAGCTGTGAAGAGATACCCCACGCCCAAGGTAAGAGAAACCCAAGTAAGATGGTAGGTGTTGCAAGAGGGCATCAGAGGGCAGACACACTGAAATCATACTCACAGAAAACTAGTCAATCTAATCACACTAAGAGCACAGCCTTGTCTAACTCAATGAAACCAAGCCATGCCTGTGGGGCAACCCAAGACAGGCGGGTCATCGTGGAGAGAGCTGACAGAATGTGGTCCACTGGAGAAGGGAATGGCAAGCCACTTCAGTATTCTTGCCTTGAGAACCCCATGAACAGTAGGAAAAGGCAAAATGATAGGATACCAAAAGAGGAACTCCCCAGGTCATTAGGTGCCCAATATGCTACTGGAGATCAGTGGAGAAATAACTCCAGAAAGAATGAAAGGATGGAGCCAAGGCAAAAACGACACCCAGTTGTGGATGTGACTGGTGATAAAAGCAAGATCCGATGCTGTAAAGAGCAATGTTGCATAGAAACTTGGAATGTCAGGTCCATGAATCAAGGCAAATTGGAAGTGGTCAAACAAGAGATGGCAAGGGTGAACGTCGACATTCTAGGAATCAGCAAACTAAAATGGACTGGAATGGGTGAATTTAACTCAGATGACCATTATATCTACTACTGCGGGCAGGAATCTCTTAGAAGAAACGGAGTAGCCATCGTGGTCAACAAAAGAGACCAAAATGCAGTACTTGGATGCAAACTCAAAAACAACAGAATGATCTCTGTTGTCTCCAAGGCAAATCATTCAATATCACAGTTATCCAAGTCTATGCCCCAACCAGTAACGCTGAAGAAGCTGAAGTTGAATGGTTTAATGAAGACCTACAAGACCTTTTAGAACTAACACCCCAAAAAGATGTTCTTTTCATTATAGGGGACGGGAATGCAAAAGTAGGAAGTCAAGAAACACCTGGAGTAACAGGCAAATTTGGCCTTGGAATGTGGAATGAAGCAGGGCAAAGACTAGTAGAGTTTTGCCAAAAAACGCACTGGTCATAGCAAACACCCTCTTCCAACAACACAAGAGAAGACTCTAAACATGGACATCATCAGATGGTCAACACCGAAATCAGATTGATTATATTCTTTGCAGCCAAAGATGGAGAAGCTCTATACAGTCAACAAAAACAAGACCAGGAGCTGACTGTGGCTCAGATCATGAACTCCTTATTCTCAAATTCAGACTGAAATTGAAGAAAGGGAAAACTGCTAGACCATTCAGGTATGACCTAAATCAAATCCCTTATGATTATACAGTGGAAGTGAGAAATAGATTTAAGGGCCTAGATCTGATAGATAGAGTGCCAGATGAACTATGGAATGAGGTTCGTGACATTGTACAGGAGACAGGGATCAAGACCATTCCCATGGAAAAGGAATGCAAAAAAGCAAAATGGCTGTCTGGGGAGGCCTTACAAATAGCTGTGAAAATGAGAGAGGCAAAAAGCAAAGGAGAAAAGGAAAGATATAAGCATCTGAATGCAGAGTTCCAAAGAATAGCAAGAAGAGATAAGAAAGCCCTCTTCAGTGATCAGTGCAAAGAAATCGAGGAAAACAGCAGAATGGGAAAGACTAGAGATCTCTTCAAGAAAATTAGAGATACCAAGGGAACATTTCATGCAAAGATGGGCTTGATAAAGGACAGAAATGGTCTGGACCTAACAGAAGCAGAAGATATTAAGAAGAGGTGTCAAGAATACACGGAAGAACTGTACAAAAAAGATCTTCACGACTCAGATAATCATGATGATGTGATCACTAATCTAGAGCCAGACATCCTGGAATGTGAAGTCAAGTGGGCCTTGGAAAGCATCACTACGAACAAAGCTAGTGGAGGTGATGGAATTCCAGTGGAGCTGTTTCAGTCCTGAAAGATGATGCTGTGAAAGTGCTGCACTCAGTATGCCAGCAACTGGAAAACTCAGCAGTGGCCACAGGACTGGAAAAGGTCAGTTTTCATTCCAATCTCAAACAAAGGCAATGCAAGAAAATGCTCAAACTACTGCACAATTGCACTCATCTCACACGCTAGTAAAGTAATGCTCAAAATTCTCCAAGCCAGGCTTCAGCAATATGTGAACCGTGAACTCCCTGATGTTCAAGTAGGTTTTAGAAAAGGCAGAGGAACCAGACATCAAATTGCCAACATCCGCTGGATCATGGAAAAAGCAAGAGAGTTCCAGAAACACATCTATTTCTGCTTTATTGACTATGCCAAAGCCTTTGACTGTGTGGATCACAATAAACTGTGGAAAATTCTGAAGGAGATGGGAATACCAGACCACTAACCTGCCTCTTGAGTAATCTGTATGCAAGTCAGGAAGCAGCAATTAGAACTGGACATGGAACAACAGACTGGTTCCAAATAGGAAAAGGAGTATGTCAAGGCTGTATATTGTCACCCTGCTTATTTAACTTCTATGCAGAGTACATCATGAGAAACGCTGGACTGGAAGAAACACAAGCTGGAATCAAGATTGCTGGGAGAAATATCAATAACCTCAGATATGCAGATGACACTACCCTTAAGGCAGAAAGTGAAGAAGAGCTAAAAAGCCTCTTGATGAAAGTGAAAGAGGAGAGTGAAAAAGTTGGCTTAAAGCTCAACATTCAGAAAACGAAGATCATGGCATCTGGTCCCATCACTTCATGGAAAATAGATGGGGAAACAGTGGAAACAGTGTCAGACTTTATTTTTCTGGGCTCCAAAATCACCGCAGATGGTGACTGCAGCCATGAAATTAAAAGACGCTTACTCTTTGGAAGGAATGATGCTAAAGCTAAAGCTCCAGTACTTTGGCCACCTCATGAGAAGAGTTGACTCATTGGAAAATACTCTGATGCTGGGAGGGATTGGGGGCAGGAGGAGAAGGGGACAGCACAGGATGAGATGTCTGGATGGTATCACAGACTTGATGGACGTGAGTCTGAGTGAACTCTGGGAGATGGTGATGGACAGGGAGGCCTGGCATGCTGCGATTCATGGGGTCGCAAAGAGTTGGTCACGACTGAGTGACTGAACTGAACTGAACTGAACTCCTTGGAAGGAAAGTTATGACCAACCTAGATAGTATATTCAAAAGCAGAGACATTACTTTGTCAACTAAGGTCCGTCTAGTCAAGGCTATGGTTTTTCCTGTGGTCATGTATGGATGTGAGTGTTGGACTGTGAAGAACGCTGAGCGCTGAAGAATTGTTGCATTTGAACTGTGGTGTTGGAGAAGACTCTTGAGAGTCCCTTGGACTGCAAGGAGATCCAGCCAGTCCATTCTGAAGGAGATCAACCCTGGGATTTCTTTGGAAGAAATGATACTAAAGCTGAAGCTCGTGTACTTTGGCGACCTCATTCGAAGAGTTGACTCATTGGAGAAGACTCTGATGCTGGGAGGGATTGGGGGCAGGAGGTGAAGGGGACAACCGAAGATGAGATGGCTGGATGGCATCACGGACTCGATGGACATAAGTCTGAGTGAACTCCGGGAGATGGTGATGGACAGGGAGGCCTGGCATGGTGCGATTCATGTGGTCGCAGAGTCGGACACAACTGAGTGACAGAACTAATTAACTAATTACATGATACTTAGAGATTCTTCTTTATATTTCTCTTTTGAAAAATTTAAAACCTACAGAAAAGTTGAAAGAAGAGTACAACAAAGACTTGAATATACCGTTTACCAGATAAAAGATATGTTCACCAGTTTTTTGCATTTGTTTTTCTAAGTAAATTACAGACATCATGACTCTTCATTGCTAAATGTTTCAACATGTATTCCTTAAGAATGAGAAAATTCTGTCTCCATATGTATACTCACTATCACATCTCAAACCTAAAAACTGGTCCAAAGGATCATTTATACTTAGAATTTCTGAGAATGTCATCCATAGCTTTTTCCTACTTAAAATTCCTATATTGCACGAGTGATGCCTCTTTCAGTTCAGTTCAGTTCAGTCACTCAGTCATGTCCGACTCTTTGAGACCCCACGAATCGCAGTACTCTAGGCCTCCCTGTCCATCACCAACTCCCAGAGTTCACCCAAACTCATGTGCATTGAGCCAGTGATGCCATCCAGCCATCTCATCCTCTGTCATCCCCTTGTCTTCCTGCCCTCAATCCCTCCCAGCATCAGGGTCTTTTCCAATGAGTCAACTGTTCGCATGAGATGGCCAAAGTATTGGAGTTTCAGATGCCTCTTTAGTCTCTTTTAATTTAGAACCTTATTGACTTTTTAAAAAGAGTTTGACAGGCCAGTTGTCTTGTAGAATGTCTGGATTTCAGGTTTCACTGATTATTTCCTGAGGGTGAGGTCCAGGCCACATACTCACATCACATCAGAATTTCACTCTGCCTCATTCTGTTAACTGCTGTTTGATCACTTGACTGTGGGAGGTTTGTATTTGCTTTTTTGTTGTGCTGCTAGATTGGCATTCTTTTGATAGAAAAGTAAACATTTCTGGTTGTTTAAACACTGGGATATAAAGAAAATAAGACAGCGGTACCATCAAGGGACAAAGATAGCAAATTTAGCTTCATTGAGAGGAGGCTGTATTTGCCACCTCCTGCTAGGTTGGGGGCAGGACAGTGAGGAAGGGAGATGTGAGGATGTGGGATCTGCTGCTCCTGCCCACAACATTGACACCTCCAAGATACCTGTGTTGAGTGACAGTGACTTGAGTAATGAGTATGCTGTGTGCTAAATAGCTTCAGTTGTGTCTGACTTTGAGACCCTATAGACTGTAGCCTGCCAGGCTCCTCTTGTCCATGGGATTCTCCAGGCAAGAACACTGGAGTGGGTTGCTCAACCCTCCTCTGGGGGGTCTTCCAGACCCAGGGATCGAACCCACATCTCATGTCTCCTGCATTGGTAGGTGGGCTTTTTACCACTAGCACCACCTGGTAATGAGAACACAAAGTAAAGTCAAAGTTGCTCGGTTATGTCCAAGCCCATGGACTGTACAGTCCATGGAATTCTTCAGGCCTGAATACTGGAGTGGCTAGCTGTTCCCTTCTCCAGGGGATCTTTCCAACCCAGGGACTGAACCCAGGTCCCCTGCATTGCAGGCAGATTCTTTACCAGCTGAGCCACCAGGAAAGCCCAATGAGAACATGTTCCAAATCAACTTGTCTTTCTCTTAATTTCATCCTCTGCATTGTCATAGCATCCAACAGATCATGGTAGTCCAGCAGGCTTTCACATTCATTCTCTGGTGTGATACTCCAGTCATCATTGTGGTGGTCCAAGGGCACAGCATCCTTTTTCTCTTTCCTACAATATTGCTGCTTATGGCTCTCCCTACCAATCTCTTGCCCTTAACCACCACTCTAGTTTATCCCACGGGGTGTATGGCTGGATCACTTCACTCTTCTACTTAAAAGTCTTCACCAGATCCTCATTTCTTACAGGGCAAATTCAAATATTTTCTTGGGACACAAATTTCCCATCCTGTTTTTCAGTGTAATGTCTTTATCAATAAACTTTGTTAGTTGAAATATAACACATGTACAGGAAAGTGCAGAATAATAAGTACACAGTTTGATCAGTCTTCACAAAGTGACCTGCCTGGTCAGGAAACAGCTTTGGCAACATCCCAGAAGCCCTCCTCAATTCTTCCCCCAGTTACCTCTCCCTCCCTAAAATTTACCAATGTGCTCCTGACTTCTAACACTATAGGGTAGTTTTGCCCCTTTCAAAAAAACTTTATGCAAATAGAATTATATAGTGTGTATTTTTTAAGTCTGGTTTCTTTTGTGCAATATTATATTTGTAAATTTTACCCAGGTTGTTCATTGTCTTCATTGTGTGACTATACCAAGATTAATTGATCAATTAATTGATCTGTTCTACTGTTGATGGGTATTTGGATTATTTTCAGTTTTTAGGTGTTGGGAGTAACATTGCTATACAAACATTTGTGTACAGGTTTTTTGGGTGGATGATGTCTTCATTTCCATAGGGGATGTATCTAGAAGCACAATTGCTGGTTATAAGGTATGCATATATCTATCTTTATCAGTAACTGACAAGTTGATTTCAAAGTAATTGTACTAATTTACAGTCCTACCAACAGTGTATGAACATTTCACTTGCTCCATATCCTTGTCCAAACTTGGTATTTTAAGCTTTAAAGTTTTAGCCATTCTGGTGAGTATATAGTGTCCACTGTGGTTTTAATTTGTGTTTCTCATATAACTAAGAACATGAGCCAACTGGATATCCTCATTTGTGAAGTCTGTTCTTTTTCTTACAGATTTATACAAGTTCTTACAGATTTATACAACACATTTTATGACTCTCTTGTTGGTTATGCTGAGAGAAATAAAATGTATTGTCAGTCCCTAGCTGTGGGTTGACAATACATTCACCTGGTATATTTTGATGAAGAGACCTTTCTCCTTTCAACATAGTCCAATTGCTGGGGAACTCTTCTTTTGGATGTCAGAGGATGTCTGTGGTTTTCTTGGCCCTCCCTCTGGGCCTGGCAGCCTCATGAGACTTTATCTAATGATAGAGAAAACCATTTGTAGACAGCTTTCCTCTTATCAGGAGAAGAAACAGATCACTCTCAGCAGTATAAGTGAATTCCCTTATATTATGCTTACAAATCAGGTCACATCTCCCCTGCTAGCTGCAAGGGAGTCCACGAAAGTGAGCATCTATTTTGTTCCTATTTCTATATTCTGAGAAGGCAAGAGGGAAGGAATTAGAAATAGTTGTTAAGAGTCCAATGGGCAAGGTCTACACAAGAAAAGAATTGAGTGCTAGGGCTTTCTGCTATTATTGGCAAGTGGAAGTCCTGTTATTTGCCCCTCCCCTCATTGAAAGGTGTTGATTATCTGTCAAGTTGAGTCGTTAAATGAATTCCACTGAAATTGCATTATGAAACTGGGATATTAAGATGGGTGACATGACTGATAAAAGTGAAATGGGTATGAAAATACCTCCATATGGAATCTCCATATGTGCATCTCTTTTAGTGTAAATTTCCACATACAAGCCTTTTTAATATGAAAAAATACAAACTTAACATTGGTCATCTTAAGAGGATCACATTAGAAGAGGGAAGCCTTAAAATTTTTCTTCCTATACTTCTATATTTCTCTTATATTTTTATAACTTGAAAAATATTGTGAAAATTGATACATTTGTATCATGTTAGAATCAAATCCCATTTACCAAGGATAAACTGTTTTGGTTCACCACTGTTAATTTAACATTGCCTTCATTTCTGAAATTACCCACTGTTGTAAAAAAAATTAGAAACAGACTTTCCTGGTGATCCAGCCTTTAAGAATCTGCGTGCCAATGCAGGGGACACAGGTTTGATCCCTGGTCAGGGTAGATTCCGGAGAAGGCAATGGTAACCCACTCCAGTACTCTTGCCTGGAAAATGCCATGGACGAAGTAGCCTGGAAGGCTGCAGTCCATGGGGTCGCTGAGGGTCGGACACAACTGAGCGACTTCACTTTCACTTTTCACTTTCATGCATTGGAGAAGGAAATGGCAACCCACTCCAGTGTTCTTGCCTGGAGAATCCCAGGGACGGCGGAGCCTGGTGGGCTGCCGTCTATGCGGTCATACAGAGTTGGACACGACTGAAGTGACTTAGCAGTAGCAGTAGCAGTAGCAGGATAGATTCCACATGCCGCCGGGCAGCTAAGCCCACGCATCACAAATGTTGAGCCTGTGCCCTAGGGCCCATGCTCCACAATAAGAGAAGCCACCATAATCCCATGCACAACTAGAGAGTAAGCCTTCCTTGCTGTTACTAGAGAAAGTGCATGTGCAGCAACTAAGACCCAGCACAGCCAAAAATAAACGAATAAATTTTTTTAAAAACTAGCAGGTTTTTGGAGTGGATAAACCACATAGGAGATACCTTAGCTTTATACTTACTATGCAAAGTTAAATAATTACTTATAGGCTGAATGGTCTCATGTGCATATGCTGACATTCTAACTCCTGACACCTCAGAATGTGACTGCGTTTGGAGATAGGACTTTTATAGAGGAAACAAGGTTAAAATGAGGTTATTAGAGTGAATGCAAATCCAATATTAGTAATATTGGATTCCAAAATTAGTAATGGTTAGTAACTGGTTTCCTTACCTGAAAAGGAAATTAGGACACAGACATGGACAGAGAGAATCATGTGAAGCTGCAGGGAGAAGATGCCACCCACAAGCCAAGGAGAAGGGCCTCAGAAGAAACCAACCTTGCTGGCACCTTGACTCAGACTTCTAGAACCTAAAACTGTGAGAGAATAAATTTCTACTGTTTAGTCCACTCATGCTTTAGTATTTGTTATGCAACCTGCCCTAACTAATGCAGTTACCTAATATTCATATATGGTATACTTTCAGTCCTTTATTTCCATCTTTACTGAGTTATGAAAGAAAGTGAAGTTGCTCAGTCGTGCCTGACTCTTTGAGACCCCATGGATAGTAGCCTGCACCAAGCTCCTCTGTCCATGGGATTTTCAAGGCAAGAGTACTGGAGTGGGTTGCCATTTCCTTCTCCAGGGAATCTTCCCAACCCAGGGATCGAACCCAGGTCTCTCACATTGTAGACAGATGCTTTACCGTTTGAGCCACCAGGGAAGTCCAATTGACAAAATTATAATATATTTAAAGTATACAATGTAATGATTTGATATTCACATACATTTTAAAAGGATTCCCACCATCAAGTTCATTAACACACCCATCACCTTTCATATATACCTATTTTTTTTTTTTTTGGTGAGAACACTTAAGTTCTACTCTCTTAGCAAATGTCAATTATACATTATAGTATTTTTAACTGTAGTTAAAAATTATTAACTATTCTAATGAATCACATTATTCATTAGATCCTCAGACTTTATTCCTCTTATAACTGAAAGCATGTTCCCTTTTATCAGCCTCTATCTATATCTCCCAGCCTTCATCCCCAAACAACCACTTTTCTACTCTGTTTCTGTGCATTCAACTTTGGTATGTCTTCATTCTAGTGGGATGATAAAAGAGAAATTATGGCCTCATACTTACACCTAATCTTTTGTTTAATGTTTTAGCTTTCAACTTGATAAACTCTTTCATAAGTCCTTTCACTGTCAGGATAAATCAGTGAAGTAAAGTAAAGCAAGTGTTCCTGCCTTACAAATAAAGAAACTGAGACCCCTACCAAATAAGACTCAACCAAAGTCACATAATGTGTGAGGGGCAAACTGAGACCAGATTTGGAGATCTAGTCATCTAGACCAGTAGCCCTTTCCATTGACCATTTTCATTCTATCAAATAGAATATTTAATGATAACTATTTCAAACAGGGCTTATTTCCAAGTATGTCAAAGCCACTCAGCAAATGCATATTGAGCATATGCGTGTGTGTGTGTGTGTGTGTGTGTGTGTGTGTTTCTTAGGAGCTGAGAAGACAGTGATAGAATGTGGTGTCTGTTTTTGAGAAGCATGCTGTCTAGATGTGTTGACTGACATCTAAACGAGCAATATTTTATGCAATGTGAAAAGCACTATAATAACAGTGTGAGCAAAGCATCATAGCAACACCATTGAGGAGGACTTCACAGGTATAGACTTTGTGCTGGGCTGGAAGAAAGTGAAGAACTTGTCAGAAGGAGGTCTGGTTTCCAGCAAAGGAACTTCACTCAAGGAGTCCAGAGCTGTGGGAGGTGAAGACTAAAACCTGGTGGCTGGAGAACTAAACGGAGGACAATGGTGGGGATGGGGGCTGGAGGAGGGGTGACAGTTCTAAAGAGCATGTGAGGGACTTTGGCCTTTGCCATAGCAGATATTCTCAGATGATTGCATTTCTTTTACAAGGTAAAGAGTTAATAGCTGTCATACGACTGTTGAATTTTTTACTAAGTAAAATCCAAACTGCTATCATTTGAAATTAACATCATTTTTATAAGGAATAATGCCAAGAATGTAGGTGGGTCATATATCTACTAAAAAAAAAAAAAAGCTGAATACATTAAGCTTTATGAAAAACTCACCATATTCTCCACTTTTCACTAATTTCACCACAACAGAGTTTGGGGGAGGCCACCCTACAGATCACATTTCTCAGACTTTAATGGGGATATGTGAATCACCTGAAGATCTTGTTAGAATGCAGATTCTAATTCTGGGTGGAGCTAAGAGTCCACGATTCTAGAAGCTTCTATGTCAAGTCCTTGCTGCTGGAGTCTCGAACACACTTGAGTAGCAAAGGTTAGTCTACACAGCAAGATTGGCTCGACTGCATTTGTATTTTATAAAGTTAAACCAGAAAACTATGTGTGAAATTGGTTGCAAATGAATTGCTACTGCAGTTAATCGTACAACAAAAGTTCTGCAGACATTTGTCCCATACATTATGAAAAATTACTGTAACTTAGCTTTCTGGTCCCCTGATTCATTGCAGGAATTCTTCAAATGGCAAGAACTCCTCAAAGACTTGCAAAAAATTACATTCTTTGAATGCACTATATATGTTTCCCCTGTTTAATAGTTTGGTCTTACTATAGAAATGGAATTTAGCAAAATTCTTATATGTTGTATATTTCAAGAAGAGAGCATCTACAGCCAAAAATAAAATGATTTTAAAATAGCATAAACTGAAACAGCAGTAGTTGATTTGCTGCCATCTTTTCTCAGGGATTCCAGCAATGATTGAGTCCTGTACACGGAGAACAGATTGTTCCATGTGAGGCCTATTAGAAGTTAACTCCAAAACAGATGTTTTTGAAGATTCTGTTACCATTATAGACAAGCTGTTCTCATTTTGTAGAAAAACAAATATGTAATAATAAATTATCATACTTACCTTAATGACTTAATAATGATTCTTTAGTAAACATTCACAAAAGGGGATAGGAAGTTTAAAAATGTACTATTTAAAATAATATTTTTATTACATTAGAAGCCTAACATATAGTGAGCAATAACAGATGATGAATCTTACAAATATCTTACACTTATTGGGAAGGCTGCTGGAACCCAAGGCAGAAAACAGCAAAAGAGAATGACTTTGGGGTCAGTTGTCATTTTCAAGAAGCTCTAAGTTCAGAGACCAGATGGTATTCTTTAAAAGATTAATCTGGAGATGCTCCCCATAAAATCTTTAATAGGTGATTATTTTTCCAAAGCTATTTGAACTCTAGCCCTCAGAGAACTTACAATTTTTAAAGGGGGTCTTAATATTCTTTGGGCTTCCCTCATAGCTCAGTTGGTAAAGAATCTGCCTGCAATGCAGGAGACTCTGGTTCAATTCCTGGGTCAGGAAGGTCCCCTGGAGATGGGATAGGCTACTCAGTAGCCTATCCAGTCCAGTATTCTTGGGCTTCCCTTGTGGCTCAGCTGGTAAAGAATCAGCCGGCAATGCGGGAGACCTGGGTTCGATCCCTGGGTTGGGATCCTCTGGAGAAGGGAAAGGCTACCCACTTCCGTACTGTGGCCTGGAGAATTCCATGGTCTGTATAGTCCATGGGGTCACAAAGAGTCAGACATGACTAAATGACTTTCACTTAATATTCTTTGGTCTTTTATCCCATAATTGGATACCCAGTACTCGAATAAACACAACCCCTGATGGATTCAAAGCTCAATGTTATGTAGTTCCCAATGCCTCAATAAATTTCGCTTAGTGATACAGCCTTTCCCTGAGCCCTGGGAGAGACTTAGGCAGGCCCATGACTCTCCTGCTCAGTTTAGTAACAGACAGTATTGGGCACCTTGTGAAACTAACCCAGCCTCAGTTCTAAAATATAGTATAGGCATTCAAAATCAGTTCAGTTCAGTCGCTCAGTTGTGTCCGACTCTTTGTGACCCCATGAATCGCAGCACCCCAGACCTCCCTGTCCATCACCAACTCCCAGAGTTCACTCAGACTCACGTCCATTGAGTCAGTGATGCCATCCAGCCATCTCATCCTCTGTCGTCCCCTTCTCCTCCTGCCCCCAATCCCTCCCAGCATCAGAGTCTTTCCCAAAGAGTCAACTCTTCGCATGAGGTGGCCAAAGTACTGGAGTTTCAGCTTTAGCATCATTCCTTCCAAAGAAATCCCAGGGCTGATCTCCTTCAGAATGGACTGGTTGGATCTCCTTGCAGTCCAAGGGACTCTCAAGTGTCTTCTCCAACACCACAGTCCAAAAGCATCAATTCTTCGGCGCTCAGCCTTCTTCACAGTCTAACTCTCACATCCATACATGACCACAGGAAAAACCATAGCCTTGACTAGACAGACCTTAGTCGGCAAAGTAATGTCTCTGCTTTTGAATATGCCATCTAGGTTGGTCATAACTTTTCTTCCAAGGAGTAAGCGTCTTTTAATTTCATGGCTGCAATCACCATCTGCAGTGATTTTGGAGCCCCCCAAAATAAATTCTGACACTGTTAAAATAGTTGAAAATTTTAAAATATTTATATTACCTATAAATATTATGCACTAAAATCTTGGCTAGTGAGAAGAAATAGGAGGAATAAATAGGGATGTGTGTATATCTTTATAATTCAAAAATACTGAGGAGCTTTGAACTGAGGTCCTAAAATACACCTTAAACAAAATTACAAAGAAAGTCCCAATTGGTTCATCAAGTATATGAAGAGCAGTTATACCTCTACTTCTGTGCCCCCTATACAGATCAGTGGTCTTTATGTGGGGTCATCATGTCCAGGATGTTACAAGATTATCCTCCTTGAAAAGGGAACCCTCTTACACTGTTGGTGGGAATGCAACCTAGTACAGCCACTATGGAGAACAGTGTGGAGATTCCTTAAAAAACTGGAAATAGAACTGCCTTACGACCCAGCAATCCCACTGTTGGGCATATACACTGAAGAAACCAGAACTGAAAGAGACACATGCACCCCAATGTTCATCACAGCATGTTTATAATAGCCAGGACATGGAAGCAACCTAGATGTCCATCAGCAGATGAATGGATAAGATAGCTGTGGTACATATACACAATGGAGTATTACTCAGCCATTAAAAAGAATACATTTGAATCAGTTCTAATGAAGTGGATGAAACTGGAGCCTATTATACAGAGTGAAGTAAACCAGAAAGAAAAACACCAATACGGTATACTAATGCATATATGTGGAATTTAGAAAGATGGTAACGATAACCTTGTATGCGAGACAGCAAAAGAGACACAGATGTATAGAACAGTCTTTTGGACTCTGTGGGAGAGAGCGAGGGTGGGATGATTTGGGAGAATGGCACTGAAACATATATATTATCATATGTGAAACGAATCTCCAGTCCAGGTTCGATGCATGATACAGGATGCTCAGGGCTGATGCACTGGGATGACCCAGAGGGATGGTATGGGGAGGGAGGAAGGAGGGGGGTTCAGGGTGGGGAATATATGTACACCCATGGTGGATTCATGTTGATGTATGGCAAAACCAATACAATATTGTAAAGTAATTAGTAATTAGTTATAAAATAACTTTATATTAAAAAAATAAAAAATAAAAAGAATGTATATATACACACACACACATACCTATCACTGAATAACTTTGCTGTACAGCAGAAATTAACACACTGTAAATCAACTATTCTTCAATAAAAAATATTGATAAAGAGTGAAAAAAAAAGATTATCCTCCTTGATGCAGGGAAAATATTGGAATTTCTTTTTACATTTATTTCTCTAAAATCAGTAGATAAAACCTCATTATCATTTAATGCTTTGACTCTAGTACACATACTGAGTGTGAGTGTGAGAACTGGGTGATGTGGATGGAGAGACAGATAAATGGATGGATGGATGTACTTTTTCTTGGTATAGCTAGAACTGTGTGATAAACAAATGAAAGTTGGAAATCTTTGGTCTAAAATACTAGAACAGTTTTCCTTTGCATTTTCAGAGACTTGTCAGGTGACTTAATTTATTCAAATTGTCCGTAAGGGGTATAATATCAAATAATCTTTATCTTTTTTTACATAAAATTTATTTCTATTGAGATATAATTGACATATATCATTGTATTAGTTTTAAATGTACAATGTGAGAACAATTTTTAGATGGAAAAATCAGAAACACTAGTAATAATACATGGTGGTACTTTAGTCGCTAAGTCATGTCTGAGTCTCTGCCTCAAATCTGTGGGTAACAGATAAGACTGGAAAAATCAGTATTGGCCAAAATGTTGAGTGCCAAATAAAGGAGTTCGGCTTTTATTATTTATTAACAAGAGGACCTACTGAGGTTTTAAAAAAGTGAGTGGAGGTCAATCTGCAACAGTGGGCGTGAGGTATGTATATATGTGTGGGCTTAGTCCATCAGTTGTGTCCAGCTCTTTGTGATCCCACGGACAGTAGTCTGCCAGGCTCCTCTGTCCCTGGGGGTTCTCCAGGCAAGAATGCTGGAGTGGGTTGCCATGCCCTCCTCCAGGGGATCTTCCCAACCCAGGGATCGAACCCAGGTCTCCTGCATTGCTGCCAGATTCTTCACCATCTGAGCCACCAGGGAAGCCCTTGTGTATATATATATATGTATATTATATAATTACTATATATAGTATATACACAACACACACATATATGTGTATATTTTTGTTGAGATATAATTGACATATAATATTGTATTAGTTTTAAATATATAACATGAGAACAATTTTTAGATGGAAAATCAGAAATACCAGTAGTAATACATGATGGTGGTTTAGTGTGTTAATACAAACACACACACATATACATATAGACATATATACACACAAAGACATATATATGTGTGTGTGTGTATACTGTATATAGCATATTATATAATATAAGCACAAAGTAAAGAAGATTTGGGAGTTAAGGGACTGCTGTAGCACCCCACAGACATGAGGCAAATAGGCCTAAACCAAGAGGATAATATACTTATTGTCCTTTTTCTTTTTTTCTTTCTTCTTTCTGCCTTTTAAAGCACCGCTAGTTTGAATAACAGGCAGTGTGGACCATAGTCAGGAACATGGCTCCTGAAATCACATCCTGACTCTGCTACCTGCCAGTTCTGTGAGCTTAGGCAGGTGTGATGGTTAGTTTTATGTGTCGACTGACTGGCCACGGGGTGCCTAGATTAAATATGATTCTGGCTGTATTTGTGAGGGTATTTCTGGAGGAGGTTAACATTTGAATCCATGGACTGAGTAAAGCAGGTTGCCCTTCCCAGTGGGCAGGGCCTCATCCAATTTGAGGCGCTGACTAGAACAAAAGGTAGAGGAAGGGAGAATTCTCTCTCTCTCTCTCTCTCTCTCTCTCTCTCTCTCTCTCTCTCTGCCTTACTGCTTGAGCTGGGACATCTCCTCATTTTTTTCTGCCCTCGGACTGAGATTTGCACCATCTGCTCTCCTGGTTCTCAGGCCTTTGCACTCAGATGGTTATACAACTGGCTTGGCTTTCCTGGCTCTGCAGCTTACAGAACCAGATTGTGGGCCTCTCAGGCCCCATATTTGCATGAGCCAATTCCTCATAATAAATCTCAATCTCTCTCTCTCAATAGATGGAGAAGTAGATATAGATATCCTTAAATGCTATTGGTTTTGTTTCTCTAAACACACTTGACTAATACAGCTGGTTAAGTTCACACTTCCCTGATGGACACAAGAGCTCTCAGAAGTATAGACAGTACTGTTCACACTGTGTTGAAACTCAGCGCTCCCACATCCTTACTCTGACCAGCTATATTTCCTAAGGCAAACAATTTCTGTCACTACAGGCAGAATATTCCTCTGAATGAAGTTTCAGAATCTGCTGTCACCACACCCTGGTGTCCCCATCACTTTGTTCTCCAGTCATGTGGGAGTGAGGAAGTGGGGCGGGGATGAGAAAGGAGGGTGCAGAGGAAATGCTGCCTGTGTTCCCGACTTGACACACACAATAATTTTATATGTTTAAAGCCTTGAGTTCTTATAAAGGCATGCTCAGGAATATCACCTGTTATTAGTTCTCTATTATGCTCTCATCAGAAACACATATTACTGTATTTTTAAGGCAGACTTCAATTTTGGCACCCTTGTTCGTGTTTTTTAGGCATCAGAGAAATTGGCAAAAATGTTAGGCAGTGACAAACAAAAAGTAGTAGGTTCTAGTAATTGCTTGTATTTCCTTCTGCTTAGCCATTGTTTATTGCTTTCATCAGTTATTATATTACACTTTTCTCCATCACTGAACATTTTGGCCTGAAGTTAATTTACCTTCAAATTCAGTGAACACAAGAGTGACACTTTCTGCATTTCTGCTTTATTGCATGACTCTAAAGAGATGTTAAGATGATTCCTTCTACCTAGTGAAAACACACTTTCTGAGTGTTTTGCGAGCTTTAGGCCTAATTTGCATATTCATAGCAAGGCAATTATCTTGATTTTTTTTGAAAAAGATGTTCATTTACAATATCAAAAATTTCAGAATCCTTTCACTTGAATTATCAAAATAATTATCACAATTTTGCACAGCAGTGATCTAGATGTGATCTCAGTTGCCACTTGGCCTACAGTACAAAAGCATCTACAAATCAAAGAAGCAAAACATCATTTACTGTGACATTTATCCTACTTTGTAGAAGACTAAGAATACGTTCACTCCAATCCACCTTCTCAGGAACCCTGGTTGGCTCAATTCATTACTGGTGAAGCGTCCAGAAAATGCTGATGCATGCCGGCATGTCAGAGCTTTTCAGCTAAATTTCACACTTGTATTTTTCAGATTGTATGGTGACATGATTTTAAGGAGAGAAAAGAAGCGATCTTATGAACTGTCTGCTGGAAAAGGCTGGTTGTATGGCAACTTAGCAGTTCTCGGTAAGTTCCGAGAAGAAAAACTGCTGCACGACCTCTCTGATTCTGCCCAGGTGAGCCAGCCTCCTGTCCCATCAACTTCCTGGAGTTGCCCCTTTCTCCTGCCAGGAGCCTCCCTGTGGGTTTCTTCTTAGCAGGTTCAGTTCAGCACTGCCATGTTTTCTAACCTTTCTCCCCATCCTCTTTTCTGGAGAATTCTGTGCACACCTGGACAGGTCTAGGGGACCTGCTTGCTGGGAGAAGCTCTGAGTCCAGACTTCAAGACTAAGTGGAAGTGGGTGACTCCGGAGCACCCTTAGGAAATTTCCAACCTGGCAACATGGATGCGTGAAAATGCTCTGTCACTTAATCTGCACCCAGGCCAGGCACAAGGGCGGCTCACGGCTGTAGCGGAGGTCAACGTCAGTGACTGTCAGGGCACAAGGAGAGCGCACACTGTCTGCTCACATTTGCCCAGTGGATTGTGGGGCTCCTGGCATGAGCCCACACCCCAGCCCCACATGACTTCAACCCAGCCCCCCTCCCCAAAACTCTGGAGACCTCTGCTTGTGTGTCTACCCACAGCATCCTTTTCCGTTCACCCTTTGCTCTCTGACCATGAATCTCTCTCCCTGATTCATCCCGGCCTTCCGCAAATCTTTCCCTTCACCCTTGCCCACCTGCTCTCCTGATCGCACACTTGAATTTGTTTTTCAGCAGGCAGTTAGGAGACTGAGACTGTGTTTTCCTCTAGCCATTCCTAAGTGAATCAGGGGTAGTTTTTCAAACCAGGAACTCAAAGTCCTTACACAACAGGTTCTACACTTACTTTTGAATTTTATTTCTTACCAATCTTCTGTCTTTTAAAATTTATTTATTTCTAATTGGAAGATAATTGCTTTACAATATTGTTTTTGGTTTCTGCCATACATCAACCAAATACAGTATCATAAAGCAATTATCCTCCAATTAAAAAAGAAGCAACCTAGATGTTCACTGGCATATGAATGGATAAGGAAGTTGTGGAACATACACACAATCGATTATTATTTAGCTATAAAATGGAATGCATTTGAATCAGTTCTAATGAGGTGGATGAACCTGGAACCTATTATACAGAGTGAAGTCAGTCAGAAAGAGAAAGACAAATACTGTATATTAACTGCATATATATGGAATTTAGAAAGATGGAAGCAACAATCCTATATGCAGGGCAGCGAAGGAGACACATGTAAAGAAAATACTTTTGGACTCAGTGGGAGATGAGGATGGGATGATTTGAGAGAATAGCACTGAAACATGTACATTACCGTTTGTAAAACAGATGACCAGAGCAAGTTTGATGCATGAAGCAGGGCACCCAAAGCCAGTGCTCTGGGACAACCCAGAGGAATAGGGTAGAGAGAGAAGGGAGGGGAGTTCAGGATGGGGTTGAGGGGAACACATGTATACCTGTGGCTGATACATGTTGATGTGTGGCAAAAACCATCATAATACTATAAAGTAATTATCCCCCAATTAAAATAAATTAATTGGGAAAAAGAAAAGGTTTCTGCCATACATCAACGGGCTTCCCAGGTGGCACTGGTTGTAAAGATCCCATCTGCCAATGCAGGATACATAAGAGATACCAGATCAATCCCTGGGTTGGGAAGATCACTTGGAGGACAGCATCACAACCCACTCCAGTATTTTTGCCTGGAGAATCCCATGAATAGAGAAGCCTGGCAGGCTATAGTTCATACGGTTGCACAGAGTCACACGTGATTGAAGCAACTAATACGCTTGCATCCGTCAACATGAATCAGCCACAGGTATGTATATGTCCCCTCCCTCTTGAATCTTCCTCCCACCTCCCACTCATCCCACCCCTCTAGGTTGTCAGAGGGCACCAGGTGTGAGCTCCCTGCATCATATAGCAAATTCACACTGGCTATCTACTTTATATATGGCTTATCAATCTTCTAAATGAATTCACTTCTTCAGGGATCGAGAATACCTGCACTGCTCCTCAGCTCCTCTGTGAGGTCCAAGTGCTAATGCCCCTTGCAGCCCATTCTTTTCTTGCTGGGATGTCCCCCAGGTCCTTGCTATGGCTGCAGTCCACTCTTCATCTTCTCTTGCAGGCATACTTTTCCCCATACATTCTACCTCTTGGTAATGTCTACTGGCTGTTTCCACTTTTAGTGTCTTGGTCTTTCCATCACAAGCAAATCAAAACTCTTCAAGAGGAGAGACTGTCCTTTTTTGCTGTTTCCTCCATAGCACACAGCACAAAGGCATCTAGAGGCAATTCTTAATAATGGGCAGGGCTTCCCTAAGCCCCCAAGATCCAGCTAAGGTGGTCGCCTAGCCTCAGTTACATGGGTGGTCAAGGTCCAGATGCCCATCTAGATTCTGCAGTTTCCTCTGGGTGCCAACCCTCACCACCCCTGCTCTCAGGCGAGTTACCTTGCTCTGCCTAATGCCGACCCAGAGTCAGCAAACAAAAACCCACTCACAAAGCAGCTGAGTGCCTAGTAGGACTTACCGAAAATTTGAGAAGGATATGTTATTAATGTATTTGCCACATACTCATCAGTGGCCTGCTTGGGCCTCCTCTCTCCTGTCTCTCTCCTCTTTTCTCTCTACCCTCATCCTTTCAAAAGTACCCTCCTGAACACAGCACAAACCACCCCACCTTCTTCTGCTCTCATTTTCTCTGCAAAGTAACCTACCTCTTTCTTATGGTGCCCAGCACCTGCTGACATCATTGTTTTCAGGGCTTCCCTTGTGACCCCAGTAGTACATCAAAGTTATTTTCTAAAAAAAAACAGAAGTCCCTTCTCATGGTATATCTGTTAGAATAACTTTATTATTTTTTTTTATTAACTGGGTCTTTTGTTGTTGTTGTTGTTGTTGTTGTTTAGTCACTCAGTCATGTCCAATTCTCTACGACCCCATAGACTATAGCTCGCCAAGCTCCTTCATCCTTGGGATTTCCTGGGCAAGAATGCCGGAGTGGGTTGGCATTTCCTTCTTCAGGGGATCTTCCTGACTCAGGAACTGAACCTCTGGCTCCTGCATCTCTTCCATTGTAGGCAGATTCTCTACCACTGAGACACAAGGGAAGCCCCAGAATAACTTTTGGGAAAACTTGTTACATTGAAATATCTGCTCACTTCAAGGACGGTTCATTCTGAGGCTTCTGCTAGTCTCTCTTTGGTTAAATCACCATGTATTGTTACCAAATGATCTTCCTCTCTTTTCCTATCTTCAGAATTTTACTCGTGTGCACTTTCAAGTGGGTCTTAATCTTGACTTCCAGAACCTTGGACTTTATTCAAGCACTTTCCCCAAAGTAACCTTTTCCTCCTCACGTGGCAAGGCTGACAAAATGGAAATATAAAAAATGGCAGTGGTATCTGTCTGGGTTGCTTTGCTTAGTTTACTTTATGAAGTACTTCTATTTGTTGCCAGTAACACTATCAATGCTCAACAACAGCAATCACGCCTTGGCAATCTCCATCATGGCTCAATGGAGATAGTGGCATGCCCTCCTGACTTTTAAGAAATGTTCTTTGTCACCGTCTAATGTTACCTGCTCTCCTTTGCCAAGACTGCTCCCACTTACCTCCATTAGCTCTTGAATTATTTTTTCCCTTATATTCATTAGAATCAGGAAAAGCTAGCTCTGCAGAAAATGCTGCCAAAGTCTTTAAACCAGTCATATTTTACTTCACCCTCCCATAAGACATCCTAGTTTATGTTTCTAACTCAACTGCAACTCATAATTCTAAAGTCTCTTTATTTCTCTATCTTCACTGGAAACTTGAGTATTCCTTATTTAAATTTTCCTGGTGTGAGTAGTTTGTGGACACCATAATGTCACTCCAGTGGTTGTACTACTTCCTAAACAAGCCCTAGCACCTGCCCCACGAAGTGCATGAACGCACATGCACACACACACACACACATAAATGGGTGCTGCTAGTGATTCTCGCTTTTGAGAAACAATTTTGTTTTCAAAAATAAGCTCAATAGCTACCATTAAAAAAAATCTAACATGGTTTTTTAGACCTACCCAGATGTTAGTGGTTTTCATTTGGGACTATTCGCTCCTTGAAGATGAAAATGAGTCATTACACAACTATGATGTCACTCAAAAGGAGATGCTTACATAGCACTTCCACTAATTTGCAAAGAAAGGGTACTTACAGCTTGGACACCTCCTTAGAGTCCCCCCTTCGTTGCTGCAGATTAGAGAGACTCTCTAGTCTCATCTCCCTGGATTATTTTAGGGGAAAACTAAAGTGTCAGATGATACTTGTCTGGCCGGCCTTGTCCTGGTCCTGTGGGGCCTGGGTTCTGGCTGCTGTGAGAAATCTTGGCAAGTTAACCTCTGAGAGTCCAGGTATTTTCCTTTATAAAGTGGGCACAATAATAATGAGATACTGCTGAACACAGGAGAGGTGTGCTAACAGGGGACACGTATCTGTGTTCTATACATTGGCCCCGCGACACTGCCTGTCTGTCTTGACTTCCCCACCCACCCACCACACTCCTTGCTAACCTCGTCCTGGGGCAGGTGGAGGGGAAATCCAGTTGTTTCTGCTGCAGCCTCTCTCTTAGCTCCACTGCTGACCATTCAGGTTTCCCTCTCTCTGCTCGTGGCCAGTGACTGACATGGGGCCTCTGTGTTTTCCTGGCTGCCACTTTCTGCCTGATAGCCATCTTTCTGGGAATCCCTAAGAATTTTGGTGCTCTGAGGCTTCCCTCTCTTACTTTTTGAGTATAGTTAGAGAATTATTTGGCTTCCCAGGTGGCACCAGTGGTAAAGAACCCACCTGCCAATGCAGAAGACATAAGAGATCCCTGGGTTTGATCCCCTGGATCGGGAAGATCCCCCTGGAGTAGGAAACAGCAACCCACTCTAGTATTCTTGCCTGGAGAATCCCATGGACAGAGGAGCCTGGTGGGCTAGTCTATAGGGTCACAAAGAGTCAGACACGACTGAAGTGACTTAGTACACTCAGATTCATGTGGCTTTAAACACATTTTATACCACTGTTTTGAACCTTGTGAGTGGGACAGAGAAGCGGTAGCATTTCCTCAGCTGACACTGTAGAGCAAAAGTATCACAGTGTTATCTGACTTGATCTCTCTTTGGTTCCTAGTGAGTCTGGAATTCCTTATTTCAACTTTTAATTTTTTTAAGCTTTTTATTTTGTTTTGGGGTATAGCCAATTAGGGGTTCCCTGGTAGCTGAGCTGGTAAAGAATCCACCTGCAATGCAGGAGACTCTGGTTCGATTCCTGGGTCAGGAAGATCCCTAGAGAAGATACAGGCTATCCACTCCAGTATTCTTGACCTTCCCTGGTGGCTCAGATGATAAAGAACTCCCCATGTAATGTGGGAGACCTGGGTTCAGTCCCTGGGTTGGGAAGATCCCCTGGAGGAGGGCATGACAACCCACTTCTGTAATATTGCCCAGAGAATCCCATGGACAGCGGAGCCTGGCTTGCTACAGTCCATGGGGTCGCAAAGAGTTGACACAACTGAATGACTAAGCATAACACATAGCTGATTAACAGTGTGATAATTTCAGGTGAAAAGTGAAGGGATTCATCCACACATATACATACATCCATTCTCCCCCAAACTCCCCTCCCATCTATGTTAACAATGAGCAGAGTTCCATGTGCTATACAATAGGTCCTTGTTGTCCTCCTTTATGCTTAAGAAGTACCATTTTAAATATCCTAGCGATGTCTTCAGTTCAGTCGCTCAGTCGTGTCCAACTCTTTAGGACCCCATGGACTGCAGCATGCCAGTCTTCCCTGTCCATCACCAAACTCATGTCCATCGAATCTTAGATGCTTGAAATTATAAGACAAAATGACTAGGGAGGGGGGCGTCCAGATGCAATATAGTTACCACAATAGCTAACGTTAGCAATTCACAGGGGAGGTAACACAGCCTCAAGTAGGCAGGGTGCTTTGCTCCTGATCTGACAGTCACATTTCAATTCTTCCTGAAAACAACTCAAGATTTACCTTTTTTGCTATTATCCACTTGGACACTTATATAGTAAGTACCACACAGTCTATGGTTCATCCCTTTTGGGGGCAATTTATCAACAGTTTTCTTAATATTTTCTATTTCATAGCTGCAAAATCTCCCTGGGAGCCTACTACTGACTCTCTTGGCAGGCATGCCCCCAGGACAGCAGGGCCGCTGTCTCTTTGTCTGGACACTGCGTTGACACAGCCCAGCACTCCACTGGGCGTGCTGAAGGGAACTAGAGCTTTTTTTCTTCCATGTGGAGTTATTGTTTTCTCCCCAGTTGTGAACTTGGACAGCCTTTTGTTTTCCCACTTAACACAGGAACCTGACTTTACACCTTGTCCTATTTTGATTCATGTTGTTATAGTCATTCCATCCATTCTAGGCTGTGAAATGCTTTTGGAGGTCGACTACCATCCAGTATCTTAACCCTCCTCTGCCCTGTAACATTTGCAGATGATATAGGTGTCCCTCTGGGCCTCATTCAGTCACTAAAAACTGCTGAAAAGACAAGTCCAAGGGCTGAGACTGGCAACACATTCCCTAAGCGTCAGGAGATTTCAGAGCAAACCGGTCACTGTGTCCAAGAGGACAAAGTGGATGGCCTGTGTGTGTGTCCCAGCATTCCCTTTAACTCAAAGGATCTCCTTTTAAAATATAAAAGTGTAGGAAGTTTAAAATACTAAAAATCAGGCAGTCAAAAGGGCAGGGGCCCTCTAAACTGGGATGTTATAATTGGGAGATATGCGTAACAGAGTGAGGGCTAAGTCATCCTTCACATGTATTATGAAGGCTCAAGACCCCCTCCCTATGCCCCCGGCATACACACATACTTCTAGGATGAAAAAGAAGGCAGCGTGGGAACAGTTCTGGAGAGGCTATGGTGAGGAGAACAGCTCTGGAGGAAGCTGTTCTTAACCAACATCCACTCACCCCTTCCAGCCTACCCAGAAGCCAGTCCCACCTTGCAACAGAAGACACACTTGTCTGTATTTAAGGACACTTACTTCTATGGGACGATTGAGGATCCTGGACCAATCATCAGTCATGATCTTGTCATTGGTTTACTTAGAATGATGCTTTCTTCTGGACGTCTATATTATAGTTTCCAAACTGGAGCTATTATTTATAGTCATCATTAACAAACTGTAAAAAGCCAAGTCATTACATATATTCAGGTTGAATATGATGAAATGTGATCATTGATGTGTTCTTTGAAATTTTGGAAACTAAGTAAAAACAGTATTTCACTAGCTTAATTTCCTAGACTGTTATACTCTGGAACTGTTAAGATTTACAATAACATAAAAATGACTTCATCCTTAGTCTTTAATCCACTCTTTTAATAGAACCTCTAAATAACAAAGTGGGTCAATGACTCAACTATTCACTTCCATGTGTCATACTTAAAAGAGATGACTAAAGACATGCTGATGCTAAACAACTTGGGTTTTTCTACTTAAAAACAAAAAGGATATAGAAAACGAAACCTTAAAGAAAAATATATAACAGGGAGTAATTTAGTAAATTACTAGGCTCAAATGCAAGAAAATGCATTCCCCACCCCCTTTTCTCTACTCTCCTCCTATGGAAGGTTTTCAAACTTACCATACCCTGGACCAAACTAGAAAAAGAAAATTATGTGTTGAACTTATGTTTTAGTTTTCCCTCAGACAGTAAAGAATCCACCTGCAGTGTGGAAGACCTGGGTTCGATCCCTGGGTTGGGAAGATCCCCTGAAGGGAACGGCTACCCACTTCAATGTTCTGGCCTGGAGAATTCCATTGACAGAGGAGCTTGTTAGGCTACAGTCCATGGGGTCACAAAGAGTGACTTTCATTTACTACAGGTGGGAGAAAACTCTTCCAAATAAGTAAAATGCAGAGTATCTTAATACAGTATCCACTTTGTTATTTAAATTGCTTTCTTTCCCATAAAACTAAGTGCAATGGAGCAAAAGTTCTGTGTTTGTCACCAATCCTTTATTGAAACTGGTAACTTACACACTTTATAATAGAACAACAAAAATAATGTTCAATATATACAGCCTTTGCGATGGACTATTTGACTATACACAAGGCAGAGTGATAACACAGTCTAATCTTCATAATAATTTGTGCACAAAAAGACACCCAACAGACAACATGTGAATGTTATACAGTGAAATGACATCACAGGTCCAGTGAAAATTCAGCCTAATACAAAACGTACTCATCTATTGCAAATGACATCTCTAAAGGCCCAGAGCTTGTTCAGTAGTAATTTTACCCAGAGTCTGAAGCAGAGATTTGGTGTGTGGCTATAAGTCTTTTAAGTGAGACGACCTCTGCAGACAAGTTTGCTATCCCCTGCTTCAGAAACAAATTCTCTGGGTCAGAGACTTTGTAACCACTGTCTTTCACTTCCACCACTCCAGTTTTGAAACTACTCTGAATTTTGCCATTAAGTTCTTTTTGATGCCAGTGTTCAGATTTGAGAGACCAATCTTGAATGTTAGTCACTTGGACTGAAAAGGGAGTGAGAGAAGAATGTACCAGGTTGGGGGTGGTATGCTTCTCAAGTTCGAAATGTCTCTTCGACGTCATGTCAACAGGAGAGGAAAGTTTTTGCGTGCCCTCAAACTCATGATCGAAGGCTTCCACTTTTATCTGCATGGCTTTGCCTTTAATCCGAAGCTTGTGTGGCAAGGCAGAGGAATTCACTTCTGGAACTTTAACCACTGTGGCGTGGACACGCTGAAGTTCGACGGGAGAGTGGATCGGGCCCTTGGGAACCTGCTGCTCATCTTCTCCATCGGATGACTTTCCTACTGCACCTTCATCAGTTTCCGATGTCCTCGGAGAGTTACTGGAGGACCGGTTGGCCTGCAGCAGAGGGGGAGAGTGCGAGTATCCGGGAAAGGAATTCCCCATGTAGTTCTGATACACGGCCCCTCGGTAGGCACCCCGGTCATCTCTGGGTTCCCTGGCATAGCTCTCCAGTTCCATTGGCTCTTGCTTGATGACCTGGAACTTGCTTTCTGGGCTTCTGCAGCCACTCTGCACAGGGCCCTCCTGTGAATGTTCTAGCGAGGATACTTCTGAAACATCAGACAGAGAACTCTGAGGAGAGTGCTTGATGACAGAAATGCAACTGCTGGCCACCATCGAGGGCTCATGCTCATCCACAAAGGCGCTCACAGTGGATTTGGAAGTCTGGTAGTCTTGAAAGTACACAGCTGTAGAATTACTGAGTTTCTGAATCTCCTGGGCGTAGGCTGTTGAGCTAATTAAACCAAACTTTAATTTTAGGGAAAGCAGTTCAGCTTTTAAAGTGGCGTTTTCTTCTCCCAGTGCAATGAGTTTGTTCTCCAAAACCAGGTCATTCAGTCGACGTTTCTCCCGGGACCTCTTGGCAGCTTCGTTATTTTTCCGCCTCTTTTCCCAATACATGGCATCTTTCTTCTCGTCGGGAATGAATTCCCGTTTCCTCCGACATGCTGAGGACTTGTTTTTCCCCACACTTCCTTCACTGAGAAGGAGTTCTTCCCCTGTCGTCAAGTCTTCGGAGACTTCGGTCAAGGCAGAATTAAGCACCATCATCTTGTCCACACTGGTACCAGCATCAAGAGATGCCTGCTCCTTCTTGACGCTCTGCATTTTTCTCAGCTGCATCGGCTGCACCTTAACGTATATATGCAGTGCAGAAGAAGTTACTTCCTCAGTATTCTCAAGTGCTTTAAAAACTGCAGTTTAAAATCCATCAATATTCTTCCTTTTGTTCTACCATCCAGAATAAATCTCTTCTGCTCTTCTCGCTGAATGAAGTAGGGGTCTTCTAGATGACCTGCAATGCACGAAGAGAAATAGTTATCTATTTGGTAAATATTTATTACCAGCTATGTACAAGAAACTACATGAAGCATTGAGGGGCAATAGTTCTGTCCTTCAAAGAGTTTACAAGTTTGAAAAGAAAGTAAGTACCCAAATATCTATACTGTAAAGTTGTAAAGGACAAGTCCCCACTGAGAACGGTCAGCGGGGGAATATGTGGTCCAGGGGAGTGAGAAAAAAGAACAGATCTGCCCTGGGGAGAAATAGAAGGCGGCTGTGTTTCAGGAGAAAAAACAGTGGGGTGGGGCATGTGGGGATAGGACATTACAGGAAGGAAATGACAGATCGCCTCTGGTTAGTACATTTTTAAATAGTACTTGCATCTTGTGGGGCTTCTGAATACCTTTAGATAGCATTTATATGACTGCCAAGCAAACCAGTTCACCTCATAAAAGGAACTTTTCCAAGAAAACCTTTTAATGTCAGTAGACAGATTCTGTAATTATATGGAAAACAGAAATGGAGCTAGATTTTTATTTCCACAGAAACAAAAATAAAAGTCACACAAACAACTGAGTTGTAGTTGTTTAATTCTTATGTGGTTTATGTCACGGTCATTCTGCCAAGTGACTCAGCACACCTGAAAAGGACTCTTCTCAATAAAGCTGTCTCTTTGACACATTTGTGCTATGAGAAAATGCTTTACTCCCCCCTGGTTCCCTCAAATTCATTTATCAAACATTCACTTAAAGTTGTAGCATCTACAATGCCTTTTTGATCCCGATAATTCTGTCATAATAGATTTCACTGATATAGTAGTTTCAGCCTAAAACAAATGGTTACTATTCAAAGGGATTTTTTTTTTTTTAAGTACAGTGCCTTCTTGAAACTTAAAATTATTTTAAACTGAGAGCATTTAATTATGGAAAGAATTTCTTTCCATTTTACGAATTAGTTTCAAATAAGATATAAGAACTCGAAAACAGGACTATCAACTAGCTCCCTTTTCCACTGATGACAAATTTATAATCTGAATTTGGCCTGACAGGAGATAATAAATCCATATTAGGCTCCAATAACAATCTTTTCATGGTGGTTTCGGATCTGTGTTTCTGGACAGGGTTTCTCTGCCTAGTTTTCCAGTAGGTTATACGTTCATGAAGGAGATATGCTAAAACAACTGTTTATCCAGCACTATCTGTATATAGCACTCTCTCCTGTCCTGTTAGAAAGATTTAATGTTTTCATGTCCCTCTTTCCTGTGCATAGTTTTATATTGACTAATGAAGTTTAATTTTATCAGTTGGAAAAGCCTGCCAGCTTCTTGTGTCTTTTCAAGAAGGAATAGAAGGAATGATGTAATCACTTCAGGATCATCAAGGATAAGGTTTAATGCCACATTTTCGTCCATCAAACTGAGCCAATGCAAACAGTGAGTTGCAATTCAGCAAAACTTAATGGTATGAATACTGAGCTTCTGTTTGTCTTTGATAATATCTTTTAGTGGGAAATGAAGGCAACAAGTCTGCCACAGCAGGCAGTGATGGTGTGAGAAAGGGAGCTTCCTAGTTATCACTTAGTAAACAACACTACTTCCTATATTTGCACTTAACATTTCTTGGTCTGACATGAAAACTCCTTTTCCTTCTACATACTGAATGGATTATTTTCTTGTCAATAATTTGTATTTCTTAAATCTGTTAAGTCCTCCCCACTAAAATCAAATCAATGCTGAAGCAAGAGTAAAAATTCCAACTCCAGGAAGATAACTATATTGAAATTTTCCAAGATGCATTTCAAATCTCCACTGTATCCCCAGGTACTACTATTTATTTCCTTGTACACTATGATCCTAAGTATTTTTTTTCACTTGACAATCTTTCTCTTCCATGCATTTTTAAATTTATCCTTTCCTTGGAAAAAAATTAAATTCCTTCTACATTTCATCTAACCTATGAATTGTTAGTTATGCTTTTGAAATGCCCCACCATTCTGTCTGTATTACTCTTTCTAAACTTTTTGTTCTTTCATCATTTCATATCCGTTTCATCATTTCAAACCTATGTTGAGTGAGTTGAGACTCTAATTTCAATCTCTTGTTCCAAAGAATCACGCTGAGTCTAGTGTGAGTGAGGGCAGGCAGGCAGCCTTTGCCACACCACATAGAGAAAATAATCCTACTTCTGTTTAACAAAAATATCTCACTTATTCTAAAATCTCTTAACCCACTTCTATGTGTCTAAGTACTGTATGTCCACTTTTTCATCTCTGTTTGGTATGTTCAAAACCTGCAGAAAAATCTCATTTCTTTTCAGTTAATCTTCTTCCAATTTCAATTTCACTAGGTATACTAGAATCTGGATTCTTCCCTCATCTGCACATAATAACTGCCTCTATGATTCCACCAGCAAATCACCACATACTACATAAGGGTATTTTCTATAATATTATTTATCAAATAACTTTGCTGTATTGAAAATAATTTATTAGCAGTTCAAGATACTATAGAGAGAGGTGCTGATTTTGTACAATGTTTATCTTCCTACATGTTTGTTTTGTATGCCCAACTAGAATACCGATTAGTTCAGGGAGCATATTAATATATTTGTATCCTAGCAACAAACTGAACCTCTTAGGTGCTCGTCATTTGACTGACACTTATTTGCCTTACGTAAGAGAGCTTTGTAACAAAAACTTGCTGATACATTCTTTTAAATTTGATATTATTACATAAATTATAAAAAAGTTTGTTTTACTTATTAAGAGAGAACTTCTCTTATTCATTACTTGTCTTATGCAACAGATATGGAGCACCTACTGTATATCTGGCACTGAGCCAGACTTGGGGCAGATAAAGACGGAAAGAAGAATCAAACTCCCAAGAATCAAGGGACCCCTTAGTCTTTGGTGAGAGGCAGGCTCATGAATACAGATGAGCACTGTACTCACACACAGGTGTGGCAGGAACGTTGCCAACATGAGGAGTCAGTGTACGTATCATGTTGTTTCTAGCCACGTGGATTTTTTCTTGGTATGGTGACAATAAAAACAATCATTACAGGCGCCATTTACTCAATACTGACTATGCAACAGGCACCCTGAGCCTGGCCTGTCATTATTTCACTGCCCTCATAATAATAACCACTTTCAGATGAGAAAACTAAAGCTGGGAGAAGTTAAGCAACTTGCCCAGTGTCACACAGCTAGTTAGGTGGAAGAGCTAAGATTCTCAGTTCTGTTCTTCTCATTTCTGTGTAATATATACCCATTTACTAAGTGCTTTGGGGGCAGCAAAGCACTATTAGATGTTGCCAGAACTTCTTTCAGACATCAAAAGTACCATCTGGAACTTTTTTCCATCTTCCTCAGAGTTGTTTTATATCCTGTGATTATTTAGTGAATTGAGAAAGCATTCTAAATTTTCATCTCTCTCTAAAATTTTAATCTCCTGGCAGTCCTATATGCTAAAATAAATGAGAAGAAAAGAAAAGTCACAGCTGTTGGCATTGTCATCTGCGATTTTTTTTTCTCACAAACCCAAAATATATCAATTTTCAACATGGGGATAGGGTACAGTTAAAACAAAGAAGACTGAGCGACTTCCCCAAGATCATGCAGCACTAGAAGGCAGAGATGTTGAGGGGAGAGATCTATCTGCCTCAACAATAAATTTAAAGAGCATGCAAAGGTGGATTGCAGTGCTTTCTAAAAACATCAGTATTTATGTTCAACTAATACCTTTATTTCAGATTCCAGTGTTTTCCCTTATGATTAATTTAACAGTCATTTCACCTCTGCCTCAAGTTTTCAGATCACCACTAACGCTGTGTTATATCAGTCACCGCTAGTTTCCTTTCTGGTGAGTAACTGACATTAAATGCCAATTCTATGATGCTGGTGTGTTCAGCAGATCGGTTTCATTACACCCATTAGATAATATGGCTGCTTCTTAAAAACACAAATAAAAAGAGAAATTAAGAGCAGGAATCATCACATTCCAATGACATATTTTCCCACACCTAACACGGACGTGCCATTGCTAATTAATGCTTTTTCATAGTACATCACAAGATTTCTATAGCCAGGAGTTGTTTCGTAAGCCCAGATTTAAAATTCTACTTAAGTCAGATGACCTAAATATTGTTTTTATTAAGATTAAATTTGGTTTAGAAAATTCTCTAAACAAATAAAGCTTTACAACACAAATTCTAGCCCTAGCTTCTTTTTGAGGAGGGACCTTATGACTTACGTTTACAGTAACAGACCTTTATCTTCCCTGGCCTCCAACACATCTCTCAGGGAAATACTAGTGGACAATTTAAACTTATTTCAAAACAAGAAAAGAAACATTTTGTTTCAAGCATCTAAAATCTGACTAATAGCTTAGACATTAAAACCTACTATGAAAAAATTTTATCATCTCTTTAAAGAGACTGCAAATTGCTTCTACTCTATACTCTGATCTTAACATTCTGTCAATACAAGATGAAATACTATTTGGTATGCCCAATGATTTGGAAATATTTTGACAGAATTACCTCATTTTTCCTCTACTCTCTGAATGTACTATTTACACTCTCAGAGATATAGTATAGATACCATTAAAGAAAAAAAATCTTTTATGTTAAACTACATCTCTCCACTAGGAAGACAACAGCTTAGTCTTGAGATAAGTGCCATTTTAGTGAAAAAAGATAAAGTTAATGAATCAATTCACAGTTCTTTAAACTAGTAATACTAGCAAATATTAACCTACATTTTCTTCCTGTGGGTAAAATCCATGATGTGATTGTTTCAATAAAACGCTTTACTTTCTTTTCCTGGATGAAAATAAAATCTGGGGGTGAGGGATGAAAAAACTAAGGAAACACTGAAGTTGCACGAGGATCTTCTAATCAGGCTGAAAAATAAAATGTTTTTTTCAATTAAGAAAACTATGTTAACCCTCATAAATGCCTCCCATTAATAATATAATTCTGTCTCTAGTAACATAGACTTCAACCCTGAAGTCAGAGAGAAATGTATACTTGATCAAGATATGAATACACACACAAACAGATTCTCACACTCTGCCAAAATCTATCCTATAATAGCAACAAACTGACCAACATTTTCTATTCAGGTACTTTTGTAAATGAATGTGTCAAAACCAGAGAAAGTTTATGATAAATGAAAATACTTCAAATTCCTTGCTCTCTCATCTTCAACAAAGGGCTACTTGAAAATTAGATTTAAACTTAATAAGTACAATGACAACATTGCATTTTACTATAGCACTGATATAATTTACGGGATTGAAATACGAAATAGTATAGTATAACCTGACTTTTTTTTTTTTTTTAATAAAAAGAGTCCACTATTTGTAACCGAGCTCTTAATGGAAATATTCTGAAGACTACTGGGGGTAAATGCATAGATGCTAACACAACCAAACAACTTCAAGGCTTGAGGGAGAGGAACTAGAAGGGTGGGGGTGATGAAATACTAATACATTAACAGCAACAAAAACGTGCAGTCACTTCAAAATGGGGACCATCTGCTTTCTTGAAACTTTCAAAAAGATAACTTCTCATTAACTAGCAACTAATCTGAAATCCTAAGGGACACCAATAATCATGAAGTAACCCAGTTATAGGAAATTTCTGCAACAGGTAAGTAATGCCAGAATACATGCAACATGTGGCAATGATGGGGAAAACAGGGCGCATGCGGGGCTGAGTGAGAAAAGGGTATGAAAGGGCAAGGTTTTGAATGTTCCTAATTAAACTGAGGAGTCATTCCAGTTTTCCTCAGCTTGACTTTTTAATTTCTTGTTCACTTTCTTTCCCAGTGAACAGACGATTACACATGTCATTTGCTATGTGCCTCATGAGCAGAACAGATTATTTTAAATGTTTATTTTTAGTGTTTATTTGAAGGCTACTTAATTCCAGTTTTAGATCCCTAGAAAGTTAATTAATAAAAGACACCATGTTCTGAGAACTAAAAGGCTTATAAACACCATTCTGCTTCCAAGGAAAATGAATGCTCAAAGCACAGATTATTACGAAAGGTATCTAGTAAATCTCTACTAAACTTTCTTATCATAAAAACAAGCTAGCATACTCTAATTAAAACCATATGAGAAACAGTGTTTTTTTAACTACAAGAAAGTTATTTGTAATGAAATTTGAGAGATAATTGGGGTGGTGGTAATATAACTTCATTTTGAAACTGAAAAGCTCTTATGTAATGTCTGTGATCAAAGGTCAATGTCTTTCGACATTCTCACACAAGTCCAATCTGGATAAAAATCAACTCAAATGTAATTTAGAAAAATAACAGGATATCAAACAATGTGTTAACCCTGTGAAATACAGGCATACCTTACAAAAACAAGAAATGAATATTAAAGGAAACTTCAATTACATTGTTTCTGTCATATTTTGAATTGAATCCCAAGTGTGCTCTCATTCCTTAATACAAATTAAAAATAAACAACTCTGAACAGCATCAATGCCATCTGGATTACAATGGAAATAATGAAGTATGTGTGATTTTACTTGGGTAAAAATAAAGCCTCGGCAATATGACTGTACCTTTTCCATTCTATGCTGCAATCACATTCACATCTCGGAACTGACTCTATGGACCAAAGCAAGGTCAACTAGAAATATCCACTCAGCTGGTGAGTCAAGCATATTGCTCAACATGGGAAAGGGCCCAAACAAAGGGTTTTAATTTTCAGGTTGTTGCATCACAGTGATGTTATAATTGCACTTAGCAAAGATAAGTCTTTAACACAGAAAAGGAAATTGTTTCAAAAACTCCAGTGAGCTTGCACTCATACTCAGGGAA
Organism: Capricornis sumatraensis; assembly: GCF_032405125.1. Taxonomy (NCBI): domain Eukaryota; kingdom Metazoa; phylum Chordata; class Mammalia; order Artiodactyla; family Bovidae; genus Capricornis; species Capricornis sumatraensis. The sequence continues at coordinate 95,475,995 of NC_091074.1, read as the reverse complement.
GAGACAGAGGCCCCCCGCCCTCGCCTCCCCCGCAAACCCATTTTTCAGGTTCCTGGCCTGGACTGCTAATCAATTTCTCCTAAGGTCCACTTTCTTAAGTCTAAACTGGGGATGATAATAGAACAGTCAACACAGTGCCTGGCACAGGCAGGGTCCATGTTTAGTAAATACTAGCTTATCATCTCATTTCTGAAGAATAAGCAGCATTAAGGCAACAATTATGACTAGTTCCAGGCCTAATTTTTGCCTCTTACAATTCTTAGTGAAGCATTGTTCTATGTTACAAGGATAAACCAAATGAAATTTAATTCTACGTTCATCGGTCAACCACTGACAGTTTCATGGGGCATATCCTAGGGTTTTAACCATAAAGGATTCACACACTCCCTCCCAGGATAGCTCATCTGTGAGGTCTAACCAGCCTGTGATCTCAGACTGGAATTTTAGACCCAGAGATTATCCAGGCCCAGGAAAACCATCAAAAGAAGTCAAGGGAACTGGAAAAAGACAGCTGTTTGGCCCTTTTTACACCATTAATGCTACCATCAACTCACCTCTCTCTCCTTTAAACAGTTTCCCCAAACATTAACCCAATGACTTGGGAAGTATGAGGTTCTGCAATCCTGTCAAGAATTTCCTTCAAACTAAAATTACCATTTAATGAAATATCAAATAGTTTTGAGAGAAAAATTAATCATTACTAGAACAACAACAACAACAACAAAAGCACAGTATTTCAAGAAGAATCTTTAACTTTAGGCTTAGTTCAAACTTCAACCCTTATTGCACAGAGACTTAGTGAAAAATAAAGATGAATATTAAAATACACACACACACACACATATCTGCTTCCTGGTCACTTAAGTCACTTAGACAGGAAGCATTTACTGAGCTCCCCACAACTCTCCAGCTAAATAAACAGGTTTTATTCCCTCAGTTTGCCTCGGAGGCCTATCAGGGCAGTGCCCAAGACTGGGGCCTGGGACCCAGCTCTTCTCAGCCCAGAGCCTGTATTCCTAGGTAGCACTTCACTGTTTCCTAGCTACTGACCTGCCTGAAACTCAAGAAAAACCATTAGGGACGGGGGTGTAAGATTTGATCCCATAGAAGCCAACTTTTTAAACAATACACTTTTCGCTGATGGCTTTTAGAGAACTGTGACGCTGCCCTGAATTTACCGCGATTTATTGCATGAGCACAGTCTCAGAAGACTTACTGCCAGGATGAAAGTACCGTAGTCTTACTCAGCAGGACAGCGGTATCCCATCCACACAAGTGTTGTGATTTTTTAAAATACTTAACTCGGGGGGATTCGAGTTCTCTCTACTCTAGCCACATAACTAATGTGCAAAATATATATATACCGACACACACACACACAAAAACATATATATATATATATATATATATACGTGACTCGACAGTCAAGTTGGGGTTCTCCTTGTCATTATCAATACTGAAGCGACCCCCACCCCCCACCCCCAATTTTTGTGGTCTGTTGACATTTGGTGGTTTTCTTAGGTCTTTTTCATTTTACAAGAATCGGAAGCGCTCCTCTCGGACACACAATGACGCTTTCTCGAACAAAGGTGTCGGTGGTTGCTCAGGGGCTCAAGCGCGCAAAAAGAGCAAGAAGGCAGGCCCCTGGAGCAGCCCGGGCCGCGGCGCTGAAGCGCTCAGGGGGCCGGGCAGCCCTCTCCGCGCGGAGCAGCCTCGCCCTGGGTCCCTCCAGCTCGCCCGGCTCCGCTCCCCCAGCTCCAGCTGCCCTCTTTTCTCTCCCTCCTCCCTTCCCCTTTCCCTCATTCCGCGCAAGCGAACCTAGGGAGCACTGCACTCCCCGGCAGCGGACGGTCCCTCGGCGGCCCCCGCCCGTCCCCCGCGCCACGCCCCCCCCGGGCCCGCCCCCGCCGGGTGGGCGGCGCAGCGGGGCCTCGGTGCAGCCTAGACCCCCGCGCCAGAACAAAGGAATGTGGGGAGGGGGCGAGAAGGAGGAGCGCAGGCCGCCTTGCAGCCCCGGTCCAAGCGCCGCCCAAGGGCGCTCCCTGCCGTTGACCGAGGTCCGCGCCCGCCACCCCCACACACCCCCCCCAACCCCAGACCCGAAGGGGCCGCAGTTGGGAGGAACGCGCTGGGAGGAAGGGAGCACCCCTAAGGTCGCGATCGGAAGGTGGCGCTACGCGGCCCCTTCAGGCCCAGGGCTCCCAACCCGAGCTCCTGAGTAGGTCGGGGGTCTGACACTGGGGCTCTGGAGCAATATTAGCTTCTAGGAAAGCGACTTCAATTACTTGGGGGCAATAAATTTGTTCCAGAGGTGAATCTCTGTAATCTTTGTCCCCTTCTCTGCCCGCTCCCCGCCCCTGAAAAACCCTCCACAACCCTGCTCTTTAATTATTTTACTATTACATTAGGGGGAAACAATCTGACATATACACACCATCGTACACATATATTCACACACACACTACATAAGAGTCCAGGAATAAATTTAAAATCTGAGTATATCACATAGTCACATAATTCTCACATGAATAAAACTGGGACATCCATTAAAAAATACAATCTACTAACCTATATCTGTTTCCCATAAATCATATCTGGTCTGGACGAAAAAAAAAATGTGAAATAATACTGCGGCCTCATTCGCTGTTATTTACAAAAGCCAAGACCAAAAGATGACACTCGGTCATCCCCTGCTGTTCTCAGGGAACAGCACTTTCCTAAAGTGTCCTTTAAAAAGATAAATGGGAGTCAGCATCCAGCAAATCACCGGGCTCTGCGAAATGCCTTCCTAAAAATACAATCTTATCAAAGGTCTCTCGGAAGGCGTGGAGTTAAAACTACAGCAAATGGCCTTGAACTTGTATTTGCACACAGCCCTGGAGAAAACACCAGAAATAGCGCTGTGAGGCCACAATTGTTAAAATGCGATAGTTAGGGCTAAATTTAGAAGAACGCACATTTCATTTAGGGCAAAAGACGCACATTCGGCAACATGAGCAAACTCAATGCTTACCCAGTTGTCTACTTGCTTGTTTAAAATATCCTTTTAAAAAACTGTTACAGTGACATTTTAAAGGCTGAGATTGTCCTACTTTCTTTGTAGCAAGATTATAAAATCACGTAATTAGCTCCCTCTTCCTATGCTCACTGCCAGCAAATTCGTCAGTTACATAATGCAACATTTCCAGGAAACTATTATGTGCTGTCTTGTCGTGTCTGAAAAAGCAATGACAATAAGGTGAAAAAAAGGGCTGATCGAACGGAATGCATTAAAATTAGGAAGGTGGGGAGGTGAACGTCACAATGGTTTGTCCCAGATTTAAAAAGAATAGTTCAGAACACCAAAGGGACGAGCTCGGGTAGTATCCAAAATCAGAATGCAACCCGAGGAATTCTTCCTTTTCTGTTTTGTAGGAGTGTTAAAAAAAAAAAAAAAGACACATCCTTTTCGTTTGGGACGTAATATACAGGCAAATAATGATCTAATATCCAACGCTGCACTACAATTACCAAATCATTGCCCACGTACGCGCACATTCCCACATTAACCCTTAATCCTTGCCAGTATTTCACCGTGGGCAGATTATGCAATGTATGCAAGGACAAATCCCACAACCTCCCCGAGCGCTGGTAAAACACGCTGACGACAAACAGGGTGGAAAACGTCTGTGCAGACTCAGCCCCGGACACAAACAAACGCAGCGCAGGCATTCTCTGAATGCCGTCACCGTTCACGCTACCGACGCTCTTTCTCAACGAGAAAATCAAGACTATTCCCCACTACTCAGCCCCCTTCCTCTCCTCCGCTGCCAGTCCCACTGAAGGGACCAGAAAGGAGAGAGCGCAGCCCTTCCCCACGAGATGGCTCAGCCTCCCCGGCGCTCTTCTCTACCAAAACATCAATTTTCCTGAAATCAGGAGACATTATGCAACAGCAGCGGGGGGAGCGCAAGCCAGCCCGGACTACGTGCCGGAGCGAGGGTGCTGCAATCAAAGCAGCCACCTTAAGGTGGCGAGTCCCCCCCTGACAAGGCAGCAAAAGTTTATGTAATGAATGCCCCGCGCACACTCGCAGCCGCGGGCCAGCCCCGCGCACAGCCGGGCCCCACGCACAGCCCGCCCCGCGCCCAGCGCCCGCCGGCCGCGCGCCTCAGGAGCCCGCGGGGAGCCGGGCGCCGGGCCCGGGCCAGCGGTGGGCGGAGCGCTTACCGTGATCCTGCTCTCCGGCTGGCGAGTCGGGGCGGCGGGAAGAAAGAACGGGGGCCAGGAGCCGAGCCGACGGCGTTCGGAGACCGGGGTTCGGCCGGGCCTCCGGGGCGGCAGGCGGCGGTGAGGGCGCGGCGCGGGAGGCAGGCGGCGCGCCTGGTCCGCGGGCGCCGTGGCCGCGCCGGGAGATGTGTGTTAGTAGGTCAGTTCCGAGCGCGGCGCTACGTCGCCACCCGCCAGCCCCGCCGTGACGGGCGGCCCCAGCCCCAATCGCCGCGCCCGCACCCGCCCCCAGCCCGCCGCCAATGGCCGCAGACGGCGGGGGCGGGCTCTCCGATGCCCCGCCCCACTCCGCCCCCGCCCACTCCTCCTCCCGGCAGCGCAGGCAGCGCCGGCAGCGCCACCAGCGCCCGGCCCGCGTCCCTTCCCGGCCGTGGTCACCACCGTCGCTTGAGTACCGGGAGGACCAGCGCTCCGCGCCCCGCGCCCTGCTCCAAGGTTGCGCAACGGCCGGCGAGGCCGCCTCGGTTGGGGCGAGCCTGGGAAGGGGCCGGAGACCTCCGCCTCGCCGTCCGGTTCCCCTCACCGCTGTCTTCACCCTCTCGGTCACCGAGGTGCCTCCCTGAGCCCAGCGACCCTTGCTCGCTCGCCGAGGCGCGTTTTGTTTCCCCGCACGCCGGCCTAGCTACCTGTTGCTGACCGAGTACCGGGGCTGAGAGCCGCAGGCCTCTTCGGCCGGGGCGTGGCAGGGACCTCCGCCGCCTCCTCCGCGCACACTCTTGGAGGACCCCTCCTCCTGGAGGTGGGCGAGAGGGAAGGCGGGGGGCGCTGGCGAGCGGCCAGGACTCCGGGCGGGCCGCGGAGGGGAGAGGGCCAGGCAGCGGATCAGAGCCCAGGGTTGCTGCGTAGGCAGCAGTTACAATGCTCCGCGCGCGTCTCCACTGAGAGCGCGACGGCCGGGAGCGAGGGGTTGGCTAGGTGGGGAAGCGCAATGCACGAATAAATGTCGTTCACTACACAATTAGGACGAAGATGACGGCTGCGAAGTTTTTCCATAATATGACTGGGAAACCAAGCTGGCGGAGGTCCATCTGCCACTCCCCCAACCCCCCTGGCCACGCCGAGAGTGGCTGCCCGGGATGCGGTTTCCCGGGCCCGGTGCGCCCAGCTGATACGCCCGCTGGCGTTTGCTGCTGGGGCTTGAGACGGCCGTTCACGGTCTCCTTGATCTTGAAGCTAGGAGCAAGTCTGGCTTTCTGCCTCTAAGTGGTTGTGGTTGGCTTTTCCCCCAAATTCTCTGGCTACGTAAGAGACATAAAGTGATAGGAGAAAGGGCACCTCGCAACGAGTTAAGTCATGGAGCTACAGACTGAAAAGGCACGTGACATACACAGGGCTCATTTACACATAGAGCAGCAGTGCCTGCCTTTGCGAAGGGAGCCATATTCCTGATGGTGATGCACAGACTTGCCCAAACAGAGAATGTGGCAGGTGCAGAAGGGTCTCCTGGTCTGCTTGGACTATGTGGGAGTTGGGCTAAATGCCTTTCACGAGTGCCCACTTATTTTTTCCTATGATAAAAACTCACTTTTTAGAAAAATAAAAATCCGACCTAAACACCAAAGAGTAGAGTGAACACCCCCCTTCCTCCAGTTACCATCACCGACCTCCATCGTCAATAGAAATTCTGCTTGCTGCTTGTCTGTTTTCTGTCTTCCCCATTCTCATATTACAAAATTATAAGTACCCGAAGACTGATGCTTAAACATGCTTATTACATAGCAGTTAGGTTTTCGGAAGGCTTTACATTTCAAACTATTCTCCAAGGGCAATATTGTGGTTCAGAACACACACATGTTCACAATTCATCTGATCAAGTGTAGACTTACCAACAGGGCCCTGTCAACGCAGACATGCGGTAGGGGTTTTAGCATCTTCCCCAAATTCACCTTTCCAGATGCTCACCAATTCGAGAAGCACATCTGTGTGTGGCTTTTGAGTCAGCTACCTATATTAGACATCTATTTCAAAGAGTTGACTCCCATGATGAAAATGAATCCTGATTTTAGTTTGTATTTTCCACTTCTTTCACTTTTACTAATACATTTCTTTTTTTCCAAATTCTCATAATGCCCATTGTAGCTTTGAAAATCTCTCTTAGATGAAATTAAAACCATATGCATGTGAGTTACCTTTTTCAGGGTTATGAATGCATCTAGTCCCTAGAAGTCCAGAGACACTAAGAGCATATCACCCCAACCCCAACCGACAAACATGTCCACATTGTTCTGTTTTTTAAATAGTTTTGCAGAATTCCAAAGCTGTCCTAGAATGGGTAGTGTAGTGTTAGTTGCTCAGTCGTGTCTGACTTTACTTCTGCATGGGCTGTAACCCACCAGGCTCCTCTGTCCATGGAATTCTCCAGGCAAGAATATGGAGTGGGGAGCCTTTCCCTTCTCCATGGGATATTCCCCACCCAGGAATCGAACCCAGGTCTCCTGCCTTGCAGGTGGATTCTTTCCTGTCTGAGCCACCAGGGATGCCCAGGATGGGTAGTAAGTAGCCTGATAGAAAAACAGATTAGAAATTCAAGAAAGGTAGGGGAAATGCTTGGAGTCATCCCAATTGGTGATAGAGGAGGAATTCTCTGAATCTGGTAACTGGTTCTTTATGCTGAATTTGGAAAACTTTTGTTCCTCTAATTACTTGAGTATATTTGAGATTGTGCCTGCATCATTTTTAATTGCCATCTTACCTGGAAATCATATGAAGCATAAAAGATATCTGTGATACTAGCTTAGAAAATAACTCTTTAGCTCCTCCTGGTGATTAAGAAACCACTAAAGAATATAATGAAGGATCTGTCCCCATGACTCAAGAGGTGATGTGTCCAATGTTATACCCTAGAACATTCACAGACTCGGCAAGCACTTGCAGATTAACAGGAGTAAATGGAGCATACAAACTGAAACATTGGAAACAAATTGCTCAGGTTGGGGAAGCTTCCAGAAAGTCAGCATGAGCCAGAGTGTAGAACAGGCTTGCTACCAGGTCCTTGAGAAGAGGAGGAAGAGGGGTCTGATTGAAGTAGTGAAGTCAAAACTTCCTTACCCTCAGTTCCTTTCAGTGCTGGGGAGGAATGAGGGAAGAGAAGGTCAGGACTGTGATGAGAACTTCTGGCAGAAGACAATGAACCAGCCTCATCTGCTTATACTACCAACATGCTTTCTGACTGAGCAAATATAACAGCAGAGGGGAATGATTAAGAATGTGACCTTATCTTCCTGAAATGGGAAGCACCCTACAATAGCATGTGTTCTGAGGGAGAACATACCTAACAGGACATATGTATTGAGAAGTTTTTACCTGGGGCCCCTTCACACAGGGGTAACAGCTGCAAACTGGGCTATCTAATGAGAATTCAGGTTTCCTGTGTGTGGACCATGGCAGAGAAAAAGAAAATGCCCCATCTAAAGTAAATGGGGGTTGGATGGTCTCCCCTCTGATGGAGGAGTTCTGAAGAGATGCCCCAGGGAAAAGGAGGTTGGGAAGCTGAAAAACAGGCACACTACCCAGCGATCCAGATTGGACAGCTCCACCTAATGTGTTCTAGATATTGGCTTCTGGCTTTCTTTGCAGAAAACTTTCCATAACTAAAAATCCTTTGGGGACCTCAGGGCCCCACAGCCAGCATTTTGTGTCCAGAACCCTTGTCCTTCCACTGCACTGTGTTTTTTTTTAGTCTCTTGTGTCCTTTTATTAAACTTTATGGACAGAAGGTGAAACAATTTCTAGAAATCCATAGGTTATAGTTTCGTTTTGCTTTTGCATTGAGGCTCTAAAATGTGAGATAGGGTGGAAGCAATGGTCAATGCTGGTCACCCACAGGAGGCCTGCCCACACCCATCAGTATGCAATTTATGCTGATGTTTTGACCTAATGAGTCATTGAGTATTCAGGCAGAAACTTCCTGGAATGGCATTTTTTTAATTTCCCTCGTGTACTTTGTTTTATTTCTACACTTCATGTTATTTCCAGTCCTTAGCCTTGCTCTGCTCCTTCCCTTTCCATTCATCCACCGTTGTTGACCTTTATTCTTTCTGAGTTTTTTTCTTTTTGCATTTTTTCTCTTGATTTATTTGATTCATCCTTATTTTTTCCCTTGACCTTTACTCAATCGTCAAATCCTCATTACTCCTTTGGATTCTTTCCTCTACCAACTTTCCACCCCCTTTTTTCTGTTGCCCCCTACCTGGCCCAGCCACAACCCAGATATTGTGAACGTTCAAAATTTCCACTCTGTCTTCCAGCCTCAGCTGCTCAGTCCCCTGCTTCTGCCACATGGTTAAATTAGTATACTTGGCCTTATTCTTCAAAAGCTAGTTTTTGTGGGAAATTGAGTAATAGAAGATGGTCAAATAACACTCACCATGGAAGTACAGTCTTTATGGTAAGTTGAAATGTGTCCTATTAAATGGCGCTTGCTCAAGCTAAGAAAGAAATTGGATCTCTACAGTGATTATATGATTTCCCCAGACAAAAGCAGCTGATGGTCTGAATATGTTTCAAAGCATTGATTTCCAAAAAGACCCAGGAAAAGATCAGAAAGAGGTGATTTTGCAAACGAAGAGAGAATGTTGCAAGTATACCATTACAGAAATTGAAACACGTCTTCAAATTCAGCCGCCACAGATGGCACGCATTTCAATTAGCATTTTTGTTCACTCAGATTCAATGGTCTATGTGAGTAAAGGTGTCAAAATAAAGGAAACTAACAAAAAAGTAGAAGAGAGACAAGCAAATGTACTAAAAATGGTCAAGACTTGGGAAGCAGCTTAATTGTGTTCATTGCAAAACCTGCAGTGATGGAGCAAGCATGTAGCAGCAGTTAGCTGGTGACTGGGACACAGTTAGCTGGGTTACAAGAGTGTGAAATATAAAATTGTGAAATGTGTTCTAACAAAAGTCATTTTACTAAGAATAAGAGATGACACGTCCACTTTGCAATGCAGCTCCAGCCACTGAGGCAAACCTTATCTAAACATTTCTGCAAAGTCACACAGAGTAGTTCGCTGGAAAGAGCCAAGGCTGCAACTGAGGAGGCTGGGGTTCTAATGCATTCCTTACCCCAGACTCACTAAGGGAATCATTCTATCTTTCTGAACCTGCTTTCTTCATATGAGGCCCGAGGGAGTTGGGCAGAGTCTCTGTAGCATGCCTTCTGGCATTGCAATGGGGGTAATCCTTCAACAGAAGCCACAGGCATGCAGTGCAGAAAGGAAACCTTGCAAATTTGGCATTTTCAGAGAAGCTGCCCCAGGTTAATGCTGGCCAACCCACAACCTTTACTTTTCCTAACTGTAGCATGCACCAGAGGAAACTGCACTGTGAAATGTATACAACGACGGATTTAGGGACAAAAATTGTCCTCTGCAGGTGTGGTTTGTTTCAACAAGAGATTAAAATGAATGTTATCAGTTTGGTAAATGCACTAGAAGCCCGGAAATTGGGTGCTTGACCACATTTCTGGTCTTCTGAGAAACTTCCAGTTTAATAGACTCTGAGCAGCTCAGCAGAAGTGCGTGAGACGTTAGCTCAGCTCCTGCTGTGTGATGATCTCCGTAAGCGGTACACACACAAGTGTGGAGGGTTTTTGCTGGGCTGGTGGCCTGTTGGGATGGCAGGAAAGCAGACACTGAGCCAGTCATCCAGACCAACAGGCAATAGAGCCCAGTAGTGAGAAGCAGACAGTGGTGTGTCAGAGTCTCAGCCCCACTGCTCGCAGGCTATATGGCTGGGGCAAGATACTTTCCTTAACTGCATTGGGCCTTGGTTTCTCCTTTTGGCAGCCATTGATAATAATATAATCAATCTCATCAAGTTTTTCTGAGGATAAGCTGAGCTAAGATATGCTAACTGCTTAGGAAAGTATCCAGTATGAGGTAGTGATTCATGTTAGGTATGATTATTATTACCCCAATCAAAATTTGTCTGCATTAGGGAAATGGTATCATCAACTGAAGATGTGTGTGTATATATGTGGGACTCCACACATATATGTGAGTGTGTGTGCAGAGTGTGGATCCCTATTGATTGAATATGGACAATGAATTCTGAGGGATAGTCAGTCCCTTATTCAATTCACTTCAACAAGTGCTTGGTTACATCTTTTTTTAAGAAAAAAAAAATATATATATATATTTATTTTTAGTTGATTGATGGTTGTTTTACAATATTGGTTTGATTTCTGCCATACATCAATGTCAACTAGCCATGGGTGTACTTATATCCCCTCCCTCTTGGACCTTCCTCTCACCTCCCACCTTTCCCACCCCTCTGGTTGTTACAGAGCCCTGGTTTGAGATTCCTGAGTCATACGGCAAGTTTCCTCTGGCTATCTCTTTTACATATGATAGTGTATATACTTCCATGCTACTCTCTCCATTGATCTCACCCTCTCTTTCATCTCCCCAACCCTGGTCCATAAGTTGGCTATCTATATCTGCATCTCCATTGCTGTCCTGTGAATAGGTTCATCGGTACCATCTTCCTGGATTCCATATATATGCATGCTTGGCTCCATCTTGAAGAGAGTATAGCAGAGGTGGATAGGGACAGGAGTTCATGCATTCTTCCATTTAATTGACCATCTTTTGTTGAGGCATTCCTGGGAAAGATGGAAGAGGAAATCTGGCAGTGGGAGAGCAGGGGAGGAAGGCAGACCAGGTCCAGGCCTGGGGAACCCCAAGTGGTCATGCCAATGAGGCTTGTGTGTTGTTCAGGCAGGCAGAGCACAAATGGCTTGAGAAACAAGGTCTACCAAAGGGACACTGTTGTACAGCAGAAACCGACACAACATTGTAAAGCGATTATCCTCCGATTAAAAATAAATTTAAAAAAATTTTTAAAGAGACACAAATGTTTTAAACATATTTTTATGTAAAATGTCATACAGAAGAATCAGTGTGAGGGAGGGGTTGAAAGCCTGGTTTCCAGAGCTCAACAGCCCTGGATTCCATAGATCTCTACCGCATGCTAAACAATCCTGGGTAAGTCACGTGAAACCCTGGTGCCTCAGTTTCCTCATCTAGAAAGTAGTATGATAATGACCTTATACTCGATCCTAACATTGTTGAGAGGAGAATGTGAGGGGATTTCTGGAAGGCCCGGAGTGAAGTGCATGGCAGACGGGCCACTAGCATTGGTCAGGATGGAAGTAACTTCAGACATGTAGAGACAGAATGCCCAGCCACGGGGCTGTGTTTACATACTAGTTTTCTTACTCAAGTGTGACAGAGGACCCTTAGGCCTCGCTGCTCCCTGGGTAGCCTTGCAGACATCCAGAGCCGGCTGTAGTTCTGAAGGAAACAAAGGGCTGGGTGTTTTCTCAGAGCTGTGTGCTAGGCAGGGCCAGCTGGGAGTGGCAAACAGGGTGAATGCTGACAGGAGAGAACTAGAAACGAGTTCTTCATTCAGGTGTAAAGAGCCGAGGTGGAAAGGCATGGGAAGAGGGGACAAGGAAGACGACAAAGAGGCCCTAGAGGAGACAGGCAAGGAGGCAGAGACCCATGGAGTGGGGCCAGGTGAGCATGATAACCCCCCAGTGACCAGGGAGTGCCAGATGTTGGGTGTCCTGGGGCTTTGAGCTGCGGGCCTCCCTCCCACGTGGGGTCTCCCCTGAGATGCTCCCCTTTTGCTCCAGGGAAGGAAGCTGTGTGGTTTCTGGAGGGTGAGTGCAGGTGTCAGCATCAGGGCAGGGAAGTGGTCCCCTTAAGGATTTGTGTGAGTGCCAGCCATCCAGTGAGATGTCTTGTGAATGCCAGGCAAGTGTTTCCATCCCTCCCAAGTGCACCATAATAATGGATTCCTTTAAGGCACCACAAGGGCTTCCCCAGCGGCTCAGCGGGTAAAGAATGCAAAGCAGGAGACACGGGAGATGCAGATTAGATCTCTGAGTCAGGAAGATCCCCTGGAAAAGGGGAATGGCTACCCATCCGGTCTTCTTGCCTGGAAAACCCCATGGACAGAGGAGCCTGGCGGGCTACAGTCCAACGTGTCACAAAGTCAGATACAACTGAGCAGCTAAGCACAAGGGCTAAGGCACCACATTGTTTGATGGGTGTTGTCTGTTTTAAGGCGTTTCACCCATGCAGAGGTGAGAGGTGTTGGGGCCAGGAGTCAGACTTGAAAGGTTGTTGCTGAACCACAAAAAGACACTGGGATTCTTGGCCTCCGGAGGAAAAGAATTCAATCTGGGGCCAGAGACGAGGCTTGATTGCTCAGAGCTTTTTGTGCAAGAGTTTTATTAAAGTATAAAACTTTACATAGACATAGACATCAGAAGGAGCAGAAAGAGTACCCCCGTGCTCGTGTTAGCAATGAAGTTATATACTCCCCAATTAGTTATTACAATGAATAATCCAAAGAATATCTGGAGGTTGTAAAGACCTCACTAGACCTATTCCCATAATTTACATTTTAAGATAACAGGATTAGCCAGAAGGTTTTTTCCAGAGACTGTCCTCGAGCAGGATACAGTATTGTTATGTAATCCTAAGGAATGTAGAGGGGGAAAAAAAGTTTGTCCTTTCTGCCTCCATGAGAATTCCAGACCCCTCTCTCCTTGGAGACCCCTGGACTTCTTATCAACCTGTCTAGGAAATGACTCTCTCAGATTCAGGCTGTCCCTTTTTGACTGCCCGAGGGCTCAGTGCCACACGGGAAACCCGCCATCCTGTGCAGTTACATGCTATGTGACTTCTTCACCCAACCTGGGGACACAGCTCAGCTTGAGACTCTATGGTGTGGAACTGGGCATGAAAGGGTTAACTGGGCAGGAAGCTGAGGCCCATGTGACTTGTGACTTCTGCCTCCAGGTGGTGTTCTTACCTGGAGTGCTGCACCTTGGCCTGTTTGCTCCCAGCCATCTGTGGGTGGTTCCTGAAGCAGGACTCATGCTACCCCATGACTTGTGCCACACAGGATTTTCCCCTAAAGTGCAAGAGGATATCCACTCCCCTTAGAAAAACAGCAGCTGTACAAGCCCTAGCGTGGGCTCCTTCTGGATTCCCTCGGCCTCAGCTAGCCTAGGCCTCAACTGCTTGCCAAGTGGAGAGACCTAGTCTGGGAGACCTTCACCCCTCCAGCTATCTCTGATCCCTGTGGGAGTGTGGCTGGCTACCTTCTGGCTTCTTTCATGCACCAGGTCCAGCAGATCCTGTAGATGTTTGGGCTCCATCACTTAGGAACTCGAACAAACACAAAAGCTGGGGACTGGCCTTTCCCAAAAGCTGCTTATGGGGCAGGTAACACCACCCCAAACCGCAGAGTATTTGGTGCATCGTATGGTGGAATTCTGAGCAGTGAGAGGCAGGAGATGGTACCCACAATGCTTACCAGCATGGTGATCCACATCACTGAGCAAGGGCAGGGTTTGCTTAGGAAGCTCTAGTCAGCTTGGTAACACATCACTGCCTGTTATTTTCCCTGCTTCTATGCATCCCTTTCCCCCACCCCCTTGCAGTTCGAGGGTTGTCCCTCCCAAGAAAGCCTTTGTGCTCCATTTTCTTAGAAATCCAGGCCCAGACACCTTGTTTTTTTCTCTCTTCCAGAAACTGCAGAAGATACAAAAGGCAGTAATATTCTCAAAGATAGGTTTCTTGATAATATATACCTCATTTAAAGGAGCAAACAGAGAAGAACAACATCCCTGGTGCTTCAGTGATTAAAGTGTCTGCCTGGAATGCAGGAGACCAGGATTTGATCCCTGAGTCGGGAAGATCCCCTGGAGAAGGAAATGGCAACCCACTCCAATACTATTGCCTAGAGAATCCCATGGAGGGAGGAGCCTGGTAGGCTACAGTCCATAGGGTCGCAAAGAGTCGGACACTACTGAGCAACTTCACTTTCACTTTTCACATTTAAAGGAGCAAACAGAGAAGAAGAATATTTTTAAGTCTTGCAGAGAAATTGGTGTCCAGTTTTCTTATATCTCACAGGACTGGGAGAGTCCTCTGCTTTATACCCCAGAAATGTTGTTTTGTTTCTTGCCAAGAGGTAATGCTAGTACAAGTTATAGGGCTTAAACAAAAAAAGCATGAGGTTGTCAGAAAAGTGTCAGGCAAGTCCTCTCCAGCACTCTTTTTGAGTATGATATGCGTTTGTTAGAAGACAATTGCTTCTTTCAAGGAAAGCTATGACAATCCTAGAGCTGCAAAGCAAAGAGGTTTGTGTATTGAAAAGCAAAGACATCACTTTGCTGACAAATGTCTGTATAGTCAAAGCTATGGTCTTTTCAGTAGAAATGTACCAATGTGAGAGCTGGACCATAAAGAAGGCAGAGCACTGAAGAACTGGTGCTTTTGAACTGTGGTGCTGGAGAAGACTCTTGAGAGTCCCTTGGAAAGCAAGGACATCAAACCAATCAATACTAAAGGAAATGAACTCTGAATATTCATTAGAAGGACTGATACTGAAGCTGAAGCTCCCATACTTTGGTCACCTGATGCAAATAATGGACTCATTGGAAAAGACCCTGATGTTGGGAAAGATTGAAGGCAGAAGGAGAAGAGGGTAACAGAGGGATGAGATGGTTGGATGGCAGCACCATTTCAGTGGACATGAACTTGCAAAAACTCCAGAATATGGTGAGGGACAGGGAGACCTGGCATGCTGCAGTCCATAGGTTGCAGAGTTGGACACGACTTGGAAACTGACCAAAACCAAACGCATTTGTTAAGTTTACTGGAAACTAGCCAGATATATGGATATTTGTTGTTATAAAAGGAAAACGTTTTAAAGTTATCAACTAAAAAAGATGTCTTACAACTAAAATATATCTGTGTTTACTATAGACTATTTGAAGAGTATTCCTTTTCAGGATAATTTTAACCATTACCTCACAGTGGAACAATAAAGATGTTCAGTTTAAATTGAAAAATAAAAAAGAATAACCATTATTACCTGAAAACAGCAATGAGCAATAAAACATACTCTCACTGTTACAAGGAAGCTATTATTTAACATGTCTGTTAATCTAAAGTATGGAGGAAAACTAAAGCTTGTAGAAATAAAAGGAGAGTTCCTGCCTAGAAAGTGCTTAATAAATTTTAAACTCTTTCACTATATTTAAAATATTATATTTAAGTATATTCAAAATATAATTCAGGAAAGGTAGTATTTATAATAAGAATATAATTTATAATAAAAAGTGGTTAAATAATCAAAAATACTACATCTAATAGAAAAGTACAAGCTGATCTATGTAAAGGAAACTATTAAACACTGAATAAAGACATGAAAGGAGATGTATACATGAAGAGACTGAACACATTTCTGGATTAAAAAAGTCAATGTTATTAAGATTACAGTTATCCCCAAATTAACCAATAAGTCCAAGTGCACCTAATCAAAATTCCAATGGATATTTTGAGAAACTTGAAAAGTTCATTCGCATTTGCCAGTGGATGGTTAAATATTCTAAAATAATGGAACTGACTTTGAAAAAGAAGAAATACGATGAACTTATTTGATTTATGAAACCAGATATTAGAACCGCACTAATTAAAACAATGTGGCATCAGTGAAATACAAATTGATCAATGAAATGGAACTGAAATTCAAAAAAATAGATTCATTTCACATCTAAATGTAAAATCATAAATGATAAAGAAGATCATTGCAATCAAAGACCATATCAGTGCTGGAAATACAAGTTGTTCTTGGTATTTTGGACAGGTGATTTAATATAGGAAATTAGATGTTTACAACACTGTTGGGAGAGCTATGGGAACATGTTCAAGGCTGGGTCTCCTGGAGTAAGGATAAGAAGGGCTGATTCAGTGGGAGCCATAGGAGCTAAATGAGACTCTGTCACCAAAGCTGTGTCAGAAATAAGAAGCCTTGCCTTTGCAACTGTCTGTCACATTCAGGAAACCGGACTGTGGTGTCCAAAACTTAGTCTGGGAATTAAAAGTGACATTAAGAAGGTATCCTTATTCATATTACTTTTGGATTCCCAGGAAGCTGGCAGATGGGCCCTGGAGGACTAATGCTAATGGCAACGTACAAGAGCCATAGGAAGATGATTGTCTTCTGCCTTCCAAAATCTCTCACGAGTTCATTTAAGTGATGGAACATAGCTTCCTTCCAGAACCTCAGTTCTGGGGGAGTCTAGAAAATGTTTTCTTTACTGTTCCATTCTCTCCAAGTAGAAGCCAGATAAAGTGGCCGTGGAGAGAACTGGTCTAAAGTATCTACTAGTAACGGGAAAGTGCCTCGTATTGGGATCACTGGTTATTCCCTCACCTAGTTCTGAACTTAAGAATATTCTCATGCGATTAAAGACTTAACTGTTAAAATTACACATAAAATTACTAAAACAAACTATGGGAGAAAAGGTTTATAATCTTGGGATAGGGTACAAAGTAAAACCCAAAAGATAAGCATATTTAATTAAGTGAAAGTCAAGCAGGTTTTGTTTGATGAAGGACAAACAAAATTAAAAGCAAAAAGTTGGGGAAAATATAATTTTTATTCTAGATAAAGGATGAATATTTTTACTATGTTGAGTTCTTATACAGCCAAAGGAAAAAAAATCAGTGTCTAATGGTACAATAGGTAAGAGATACGAACACAAATAACTCGCTTCTGAAAAAAATCAAATGCAAATTACTTTGAACCATAATGAGTCACTTCATTATTAGTAATAATGAAGAAAATAGCATTAAAATGAAATTTTTTTTACTTATCCATCTGGAAATGATGGAGTGGGATACAATCCATTGTTGGGAGGAGTGTTAGGGAAATCTGGTGCTGCTGCTGCTGCTAAGTTGCTTCAGTTGTGTCCGACCCTGTGCGACCCCACAGACGGCAGCCCACCAGGCTCCTCCGTCCCTGGGATTCTCCAGGCAAGAACACTGGAGTGGGTTGCCATTTCCTTCTCCAGTGCATAAAAGTGAAAAGGGAAAGTGAAGTCATTCAGTCCTGTCTGACTCCTAGCTACCCCACGAACTGCAGCCTACCAGGCTCCTCTGTCCATGGGATTTTCCAGGCAAGAGTACTGGAGAGGGTTGCCATAGCCTTCTCTGAAATCTAGTGCAAATGAATATAGATTTTAAAAGTGAATTTTGACAAGTGTGTATCAGCTTTTAAAATGTCCCCGCCTTTTAACCTAGACACTTCCTAGAATTTGTTTTACAGAACTAGCAACACACTTCTCAGAATCTGTCCCACAGAAATAATCACATAAATGAGCAAAGACAAGCGGCACAAGGATATTGACTGCAGCGATATTTGTACGAGGAAAAATTGAAAACAACTTTTAGTGCTAGTCATCAGGTCATTAGCTAAATAAATAATGATACACTCTACAATGAGCTACTTAGTAGCTATTAAAAAGAAGTAGCTCTATTTATATTGATATTGAAAGATGGCAATATTGTAGTAAGTCAAGTAGATCAGTATAGGTAACATAATCCCACTTGTTCCTAAAGATAAAACATGTGTATTAAGTATGCAGAAACCCTGGAGGGAGGCACACCCAATTGTTCATGGTGGTCATTTCTGGGCTACAAAGGTAGGGGTTCATGTGGGTAAAACATTCACTTTTCTATATGTACTTCAAATTTTAACATCATTTGACTAGTTTCAAAAAGACTTTA
This sequence comes from Capricornis sumatraensis, assembly GCF_032405125.1. Lineage (NCBI taxonomy): Eukaryota > Metazoa > Chordata > Mammalia > Artiodactyla > Bovidae > Capricornis > Capricornis sumatraensis. The sequence goes on along the minus strand of NC_091074.1, from coordinate 95,458,128 downwards.
TTTTAAAAAAATGAAGCTCTGTAAACAAGTAAACTTCCAAATTCAGTCATTTGACATATAAGCAGGGCAGCACAGCCTCTGACCCCCATTAAAGCCAAAAGAAGTTTAGAGCTCACTTGTTGACAGATGCGAAAACTGTGGCTCAAACCTTATTGGTCCCAAGCCTAAATGGAAGGACTTGCATTATTTCCTGAGACCATATTTCTGAATTCTAAAACCAGAATCAAAGAATGCTTTAGCATTTTAAAGTTGCATTGCACCTTTCCCTAGAGAAGCTGCTGCTCCTGGCTTAGGGTGGTCAACTTTTCTTGCCAAGGTTGTCCTGTCTGTAAGATATCTGCCAGGCAACCTTGAGCTGTATGCAGAATTTTTCTTCTCCTTAACACCTGCAGTTACTGCCTCTGGCACTTATTGTCTGCCTCTTGCCTGTCCAATCTGCATATTACGTTTTTGCTTAAACTTAGTCACCTTATCTTGGCTTACTGCTTGCCCCTGCAAGCTGTTGTAATTGGCTGATTGCTGTAATTTCCTGAATACAATCATAGATGTTACATTGCTTAAAAATTTCCTTTGAAATTTTGTACTTGAACTCTTATTCTCAACCCAGTGTCTTCTATAAACCTAATCTTTGGTTCTTTCTTACAAATGACTCAGTATCCAATGTGCTTCAGTTTTTTAAGATCATTTAAAAAATTTTTAATTTATTTTATTGAGGTATAGTTGATTTACAGTACTGTGTTAATTTCTGCTGTACAGCAAAGTGATTCAGTTATACACATATATACATTCTTTTTCATATTCTTTTGCATTATGGTCTATCGTGGGATATTAAATATAGTACCCTGTGCTATATAGGAGTATCTTGCTTATCCATTCTACATGCAATAGTTTGTATCTGATAACCCCGAACCTTCAGTCCACCGCCCCCTCCACTCCCCTTGGCAGCCACACGTCTGTTCTCTGTCTGTGAGTCTGTTTCTGTTCCGTAGATAAGTTCACTTGTGTCATATTTTAGATTCCACATGTAAGTGATATCACATGATCTTTGTCTTTTTCTTTTTGACCTACTTCACTTAGGATGCTAATCTCTAGTTTCACCCATGTTGCTGCAAACGGCATTATTGCATTCTTTTTTAGGACTAAGAAGTATTCCATTTATATATTACCACATCTTCTTTGTTTGTTCATCTGTTGATGGACATTTAGGTTGCTTCCATGTCTTGTGTTATTGTAAATAGTGCTGCTATGAACTTTGGAGTGCGTGTGTCTTCTTGAATTATGGTTTTGTCCAGATATTTGCTCAGGAGTGGGACTGCTGGATCATACAGCAACTCTATAACTTTAGTTTTTTGAGGAACCTACATATTGTTCTCCGTAGTGGCTGCACCAGCTTCCATTTCCACCAACAGTTGTTTGAAGTTTCCCTTCTCTCCTCATCCTCTCTGGCATTTATTACTTGTAGACCCTTTAATGATGGCCATTCTGACCAGTGTGAGGTGGTACCTCACTGTAGTTTTTGATTTGCATTTCTCTAAAGGTCCATCTAGTCAAAGCTATGGTTTTTCCAGTAGCCATGGATGGATGTGAGAGTTGGACTGTGAAGAAGGCTGAGCACCGAAGAATTGATGCTTTTGAACTGCGGTGTTGGAGAAGACTCTTGAGAGTCCCTTGGACTGCAAGGAGATCCAACCAGTCCATTCTGAAGGAGATCAACCCTGGGATTTCTTTGGAAGGAATGATGCTAAAGCTGAAACTCCAGTACTTTGGCCACCTCATGCGAAGAGTTGACTCATTGGAAAAGACTCTGATGCTGGGAGGGATTGGGGGCAGGAGGAGAAGGGGATGACAGAGGATGAGATGGCTGGATGGCATCACTGACTCGATGGACGTGAGTTTGAGTGAACTCCGGGAGTTGGTGATGGACAGGGAGGCCTGGCGTGCTGCGATTCATGGGGTCACAAAGAGTCGGACACTACTGAGCAACTAAACTGAACCGAATGATTAGTAATATTGAACATCTTTTCATGCACCTGTTTGCCATCTCTGTGTTTTCTTTCGAGAAATGTTTATTTAGGTCTTCTGTCCATTTTTCAATTGAGTTTGTTGTTGTTACTGAATTGCATAGGCTGTTTGTACAAAAAAGGCATTTATTTTAAAATTGTCAAAATGGCTGAATTTGGTATGTGGAGAAAGGTAACAGTGTATTGATTGAGAGCATGCATTGGAGCTGCTGTGGCTGTGCCAGTAACCAGCTATGTGGCCCCAGGCACATCGTTTGACCTCTCTGGGCTTCAGTTGCCTCATATATAAATCCTATATTGAGTGCTTATTACATTAAATAAAACAATATTATGGTTGTTGCTGTTATGGTAGTTTTTACTTAATTTTCTGATCAATAAAGCACCTGTATATCATAACTTCATTCATTCAACAAACATTACCTGATTAACAATTTAAGGAGAGCCTCCTGACTGTTAGGGGTTTCCCTGGTGGCTCAGATGGTAAAATATCTGTCTGAAATGAGGAGACGTGGGTTCGACCCCTGGATCTGGAAGGTCCCCTGGAGGAGGGCATGGCAATTCACACCAGTATTCTTGCCTGGAGAATCCCATGGGTGGAGCACCCTGGCAGGCTATAGTCCATAGGGTCTCAAAGAGTTGGACATGACTGAAGCGACTGAGCATCCGCACATGCTTTGATTGTTGGGTAATGACAGTTTTTAGAGGGGTCCAGGTATAGCAGGAAGACCTCCAAAACACATCTCTTATCTAGCCATGTCCTTCCATCTTCATTGCCATCACCTTGGTCCAAGCCACTTTCATCTTCACAACAACCTAACTTCATACAGCATAAAAAAGTGGGCTCTGGTCAGCCCTGATTCAGTGGATTCTCATTATACTCAGGAAAGAAAGCACATTCTAACTGTGATCCTGGTCTGTTCTGCCTTTCAAATTCATCTCACACTTTTCTTCTTGGTCCTTAGTCATCAGAAACACTTTCCCTCCTTCAGTTTTTAAAATATTTTAATCTCTTTCCCACACCAGGGCCTTTTGTTCCCTGTTCCTTTCTGTTCCCTCTGCCTGAAACATTCTTCTCAATGCTTTGTATGGCTTTCTCCTTCTCTTTCTTTAGGTTTAAATATTACTCCCCCTGATAGATAGGTGTTTTCTGCTCAGTACCCACTCCTATTTCCATTTTTTGTATAGTAAGCCCCCCAAATTTCCTTTACAGAAATGTCCTTCCCAGACTCTCCATGGGACTTACACATGATAAGTCACACAAGGTACAGCAAATATGAAGATATGAAAGTCTTTCTTTTAGGTTTTCCAGAGAAGAATCCTTCAGGCATCCTGGTGTTGGGGCAGGAAGAAGCCTGAAGGATAAAAATTACTTTATATCCAGACTTTCAACCAATACCGTCAGCCAATAGCTCCCTACATCACCCCCACATGCCTACTGGTCCCACATCTCCTGGCACCTGAGAAGGGAAACTGAGTCCCTTTTCACTGAACTCCCTTCTCAGGGCCCCTGTGGGGTAGCCACCTCCACTCTGCAAGACCAATTCCTCTTGCTACTAAGTTTGCTGAATTATTTTATCCCTGGATGGTTCCTTTCCCTTATTCTTTGTCTTGGAGGTTAATACCTTTAGAAACTTATCCCTCTCACTGTTTTCCTGCAGTCTGGGGAAGGGAAGAATACTTAAGGAGAATGACTGTGTATAACCAGATCTAACTTCAGGTGGGCCCCTAAAAACTTCTCATTTTCTTCTGTCAGGAGATGACTGTAAACCTTTTCTGCTTTCCGCAGACTTCATTACCTCCTTCCTCAGGCCCAGGAAATGACCTCATGTCTTGCAATCTCACAACGAAAAAATGAATAAACTCCCTCCATTTCTTACCACTCTCCAACAGTGCAAGGTTACCCAAGTACACACACTCCTTTATAGTTTCTCCATCACCAAGGAAGAGACGCCTCCCCTAAGGCTGATAACTGTTCATTTCTCAAGCTCTGTCTCAGTACCCCCATCTTCCCAGAACCTTGCTTAGTAACCGGGTGTCCCTCTCTCTGCATTCAGTATTAATAGATGGTATAACTAGCATCTGAATTTAGAATGACCAACCATCATGTTTACTGGGAAATGAGAGGGTTTCCTGGGCTCATGAGACCCTTTGTGTAAAAACCAGAATGAATTTGTGGCCTATTTTGCCCCATAGTTTGAATTAATCCTCCCTCAACCATACACTCTCTCTTCATCCGGTTTCCTTAATCTCTCCTACTCTCACAACCAAGCTTCTCAAAACAGGTAGTCCGGATAGACTGCTCACCTCCTACTCACTTCAATAAAAGAGGAACATAATCATGACATGACTGAAAGAGAAGTTTCAGGAATCTGCCAGCCATCCTTGCTGTAGGTTGCCCTGGTGTCCTGCAGAGCTTCAGATGGGATTTCTTTCATCCTATCCCACTGCACACTGCCTTCAGCCTCACCATTTCTCTGGGAGTGTTCCTGGCAGGGTTAGCAGCACACACGCAGGTATACCTCCCATCATCATCCCACTGGATGTTCAGTCAGTGATGCTCAACACATGTGAGCCTTGACTTCTGTGCCCGTACATAATCTTAGTGTCCATTGAGTTTTGCATCTTTCTTGCAAGGTCCGTCATCGAATCATAGAATTCCTAGGTCCTCTTCTCATTATATACACTTACCCTGGAGAAGTCATACACTTGCCAGGCTCTACTTTGCCCTCTATATGCTGGTGAATCCAAATCTATGTCCAGTTCAAATCTCTTTTCTGTGGATGAGATTGGTATATCCAGTGCTTACTGGAACTGTCCATTTGGATTGCTCCAAGTAAACTCATGCTCAATTTGTTCAAACTTAATCTCACCATCACCCACTACTTAAACCTGCAGCAATTTCTGTGTACCCATCTCAGACAATGGGACCACTATCTACCAGGTTGCATGGTCCACTGGATATCTAACTTTCATCCCTGACTCTTCCCTCACATACTATATCAGGAAGTGTTCTGAGTTGCTGGCCAGGGAAAGCAACATTGGTTAATCTAAGTTGGAAGAATTTTGGTGAGAGGATTTTCAGTATCTCACAGATTCCACAGCAAGATTAGAAAACAAACGTGCATCTTAGCAGCCACAGAGCCGAAGTGAATCGACCAGTAGAACTGCCACAGATATTTTGCATCACTAGCATTTCTGACCCTAGAACAGGGATGCTACTGCTAAAATTACAACTGATTCCAGTGTTAACACCTTCACTAGAATAGAGTCTGTGTGTTGTTGCTGTTGTTCAGTTACCCAGTTGTGTCCGACTCTTTGTGACCCCATGGCCTGCAGCAGGCCAGGCCTCCCTGTCCCTCACCATGTCCCAAAGTTTGCTCAAGCTCATGTCCATTGTATCGGTGATGCCATCGAGCCATCTTATCCTCTGATTCTGCCTTCTCATTCTGACCTCAATCTTTGCCTGAGTCAGGGACTTTCCCAATGAGTTGGCTGTTCTCATCAGGTGACCAAAGTACTGGACCTTCAGCTTCAGCATCAGTCCTTCCAATGAATATTCAGGCTTGATTTCCTTTAAAATGACTGGTTGGATCTCTTTGCTGTCCAAGGGACTCTCAGGAGTCTTCTCCAGCACCCCAGTTCAAAGGCATCAATTCTTTGGTGCTGTGCTTCTTTATGGTCCAGCTCTCACAACCGTGCATGATCACTGGGAAGACCATTAACTTGACTATATGGACGTTTGCCAGCAGAGTAATGTTTCGATTTTTCAACACACTGTCTAAGTTTGTCATAACTTTCCTGCCAAGAAGCAGTTGTCTTCTGATTTCACCATACGCAGTGATTTTAGAGCCCAAGAAGAGGAAATCTGTCACTGCTTCTACCTTTTCCCCTTCTATTTGCCATGCAGTAATGGGGTCAGATGCCATGATCTTATTTTTTTTTTTTTAATATTTAGCTTTAAGCTGGCTTTTTTGCTCTCTTTCTTCATCCTCGTCAAGAGGTTCTTTAGTTCCTCTTTATTTTCTGCCATTAGAGTGGTATCATCTGCAGATCTGAGGTTGTTGATGTTTCTCCAACCTATCTTGATTTCAGCTTGTAACTCATCCAGCCTGGCATTTCTCATGATGTGCTCAGTGTATAGGTTAAATAAACAGAGTGACAACAGACAGCGCTGTCATACTCCTTTCTCAATACTGAACCAATCAGTTGTTCCATACAGGGTTCTAACTGTTATTTCTTGACCCACATACAGGTTTCTCAGGAGACAGATAGACAATCTTGTATTCCCATTTCTTTAAGAGTTTTCCACAGTTTGGTATGGTCCTCACAGTCAAGGGCTTAAGTATAGTCAATGAAACAGGGACATTTTTTTTGGAATTCCCTTGCTTTCTCTATGATCCAGTGAATGCTGGCAATTTGATCTCTGGTTCCTTTGCCTTTTCTAAACCCAGCTTGGATATCTGGTAGTTCTTGGTTCACATAATGTTGAAGACTAGCATGCAAGATTTTAAGCATGACCTTACTAGCATGGGAGATGAGTGTAACTGTCCAATGGTTTAAGCATTCTTTAGTACTACACTTCTTGGAAAATGGGATGAGGACTGACATTATCCAGTCCCATGGCCACTGCTGGGTCTTCCAGACTTGCTGACATATTGAGTGCAACACTTTGATAGCATCATCTTTTAGGGTTTTGAGTAGCTCTACTGGAATCCCATTGCACCCACTAGCTTTATTGACAGCAGTGTTTCCAAAGGCCCGCTTGAGTTCACATTCCAGAACGTTTGGCTGTGGGTGACTGACTTAATTTGATTCATTAAGATCTTTTTTTGTACAGCTCTTCTGTGTATTCTTTCTGTCTCTTCTTGATCTTTTCTGTGTCTACTAGGTCTCTACCATTTCTGTCTTTTATTGTGCCCATCTTTGGATAAAATGTTCCCTTAAAATTTCCAATTCTCCTGAAGACATCTCTAGTCTTTCCCCTTCTGTTGTTTTCCTCTCTCTCTCTCTCTTTTTTTTAAAATGCATTGTTCATTGAAGACAGCTTGCTTGTCTCTCCTTGCTATTCTTTGGAACTCTGCATTTAGTTGGGTGTACCTTTCCTTTCTCTTTTGGTTTTTGCTTCTCTTCTTTCTTCAGCTATTTGTAAAGCCTCCTCAGACAACCACTTTGCCTTCTTGCTTTTCTTTTCCTTTGGCGTGATTTTGCTTGCTGCTTCCTGTGCAATATCATGGGTCTCCATCCATAGTTATCCACTTTGTTTACTAGATCTAATCCCTTGAATCTATTCATCACCTCCACTGCAAATTCATAGGGGATTTGATTTAAGTCATACCTGCCTGGCCTAATGGTTTTCTCTGCTTTATTTAAGCCTGAAATTTTGCTATGGAAGCTGATGATTTGAGCCACAGTCAGCTCCATGTCTTGCTTCTGCTGACGGTATACAACTTCTCCATCTTTGGCTATGAAGAATGTAATCAATTTGATTTCAATATTGACCATTTGGTGACATCCATGTGTAAAGTCATCTCTTGTGTTGTTGTAAAAGGGTGTTTGCTATGACCAGTGGGCTCTCTTGGCAGAATTCAATTAGCCTTTGCCCTGCTTCATTTTGTTTTCCAAGGCCAAACTTGCCAGTTACTCCAGGTATCTTATGACTTCCTACTTTTGCATTCTAATCCCCAATGATGAACAGAACATCTTTTTTTTTAATGTTAATTTTAGGAGGTCTCCTAGGTCTTCTTAGAAGTGATCAACTTTACCTCTCTGGCATCAGTGGTAAGGGCATAGACCTGAATTATTGTGATGTTGAATTGTTTGCCTTGGAAATGAACCGAGTTCATTCCATCATTTTTGAGGTCACACCCAGTAAAGTACTGCATTTTGGACTCTTTTGTTGAGTATAAGGGCTATGCCATCTTCTATGGGGTTTCAACCCACCATAGTAGATATAATGGTCATCTGAACTAAATTCACCCATTCCTGTCCATTTTAGTTCACTGATTCCTAAGACGTCAATGTTATTTACCATCTCCTGCTTGACCACGTCCAATTTACTTTGATTCATGGACCTAACATTCCAGGCTCCTATGCAGTACTATTCTTTGCAGCATCGGATTTTACTTTCATCAGCCGACATAGCCGCAACTGAGGGTCGTTTCCGCTTTGGCTCAGTTGCTTCCTTCTTTCTGGGGCTATTAGTAGTTTTCTTCCACTCTTCCCCGGTAGCATGTTGGACACCTTCCAACCTGGGGACCTCATTTTTCAGTGTCATATCTTTTTACCTTCTTATACAGCTCATGAGGTTCTCACGGCAAGTACACTGGAGTGGCTTGCCATTCCCTCCTCCAGTGGATCACACTTTGTCAGGACTCTCCACTATGACGCGTCTTTCTTGGGTGGGCGTGAAGAGGAGAATCTGCGTAGCACCTGATTATTTTAATTTGCTAATTTATAACCAGGAAATGGGGGGTGGGGTGGGGGGAAACCAATGCATTTGACTAACACATGTACGTGACCTATACTACAAAGAGAGTTGGGAAGTAGGTATCTGGGGTTTTTGACTTTAGGGTTGAGAGTAGTGGTCTGTATCAAAAGACGGTAGATTCTCCAAACATAGGAATGACGCTCGGATGCCAGGTGACCAGAAAGAATGAATATATTCCTATTCACAGTCCATCCCTTGACTGTTCAATATACCCTCTTTACATTTTTACAAAACGTTTCTTAAAAAATGCTTCTTCCTAGCATAGTGCAACACTGCCTCATTAAAAACACACATGTTTATTGTCTCTCCATCTAATCTTTTACTGCATACAGTGCCAAGTACAGGATACTTAGATAATGACCATTTCTGATCTATTTCTAAAATGACCACATCTCTCTTTTGTGTAATCTAAGGACTAAATAGAGCACCAACATGTCCTTTGTAGTTTGGAAGAAGAAGATAGAAAAGAGAAAAATTTCACAATATACGTAAGTCGAGTCATTATGCTGTATAACTTGAGCTTATACATTGTCCATTATATCTCAGTAAAACAGAAAAAGCCTTATTTTTAAAGGCTTTAAAAGAAAAATTATCTAAAACGATTTTGTTTATACTTGAAATGTAAGGAAGAAAATGCAGGAAACTTTTATGGTCATTGTTTTTGCAATCATTTTAAAGTTCTAATAATCATATCTACCAAGTGATTCTTTGAATTCTTATTCCCTTTCTCTTGTCATTCCTCAGTTAATCTTGTGGGTTAAGGCAAGCAGTCATCTCTGAAAGATCTGAGACAGGATTTGGCGATCCTGTCATCATAAACTTTTGGACTTTCTTTTCTATACTATTGGAAAAGAAGTCAGGAGTTATTAGGGATCCCCAGAAAATCCCTTGAGTCCCTCCATACTCTCCACCGTCCTCCCATGTGTGAAACCATTCTTCTTTCCCTTTGATAATTGAAACCAGTCCTTGCATCTAACGGCACAGTTTCTCACTTATTACCTTTTGACTGAACGTCATATGAAGCCATAAAATGGCCAGATGGCAATTTCACTTCTGATATAAATACACAATTGCAGTGTCAACTGGTGGAAGCATTTCCCTCTTGGATATTTAGTCCTTTAAATGATCAGAGTCTAGAGTTATGAGGATTGGAATAAAATATTTTGATGCAGCTGAATGATAGATTAGTACAAGTGTCAGGCCCTTGGAGATGCTGCCACAGAAAAACCCAATATCTCTATGACCTTTTTCCTGCTGCGGTTGTTAAATCCACAGAAAGATGAGCCTCACCCCTCCTGCACCATCAAATTTTCTCTCAATTTGCATCCAAACCCCAGCTGCAAGAGAAGCTAATAAAGGGAGGGGGGTGGAATTCAGCTTCTGTGGGTACATGAAACGACCCTTTAAGGAGATTGGAGTGGGGCCTGAGTGCCAATTCACCATGGCCCTCCCTCTGAGGCCCAGTCTAATTGGTCTGCTACAAGGGAGCTGCATAGCCACTCTGGTAGTGGCTCAATTATAGTCACTGCTGCAGGCTATAGTCCATAGCGTTGCAAAAAGTTGGACATGCCTGAAGCAACTTAGAGTGTACACACCTTGGCAAACTGGAGACTAGTTTGTCTTATGGGGTAAGGACTAGGATTTTACCATGTCTCCAAGCTGATTATTCTATCCCTTGACAGTGGTTATTCAGACCCCTTGGTCAGCTTTCAGTGAGTACTGTATTCCAGGGTCCACAGTTGATAACCTAGTTCACCATTCACCTATACACACCAGATGCTATTAGTCCTCCTATCTCTAACACTAGCTGGATTTTTGCTCCTTTCAGTTACATATTGTTCAGAAAAATCCATCCCATATTTCACTCAACTTCCTGAGGACCTGGGACAAACTTTTACATCATTCAGCATACTTGGTTGCATGCAACACCGACCATTTCTAACTAAAGCAAGCAGAACAGCCATTTATTCTAAAAACACCAGGCAACTCATAGAACCTATGCACTGGTTGGCAAACCAGGTGTGAAGGCCATGGAGCCAGAAGCCATCCTCCAAAGCAGACTGCAGAAATGGTCCCTTGAAAGCATTGCCATCTCTCTGTTGGTGCTGCCACCAGATTCAATGCCCCTGCAAATGGGATGCAGCCAACTTCACAGGCACTACCCCCACGGGGAAGCAACCTGCATGACTCTACTGTTTCAAATCATCTTCTGATTAGGAGGTGGGGATGAGGAGCTATAAAGAGAGTAGGTATTTCTGATTGTCAGAGATCATGTGCCAGAGCTGTGGCTACCAGGAGGCTGGGAAAATGAACAGATGCTTTTTCAACTTCTGTGATAGGAGGCAGGCTATGTTCTTAAACATAAGAAGAGGTTCAGCTGCTGAGTGGCCAGAAAGAATGACACATATTTTTTACATCCTCATGTATAGTAAATGACAGTTTCCTACTGATTCTACCTCCTAAATCTCTCCTTTTCTAAACAGCTTTATTGAGATACAAGTCACATGCCATAAAACCTATCAATTTAAAGTGTACAATTCAGTGGGATTTGATATGTAACATCAGGTTGTTCATGTTTGTAAATCGTGGTAAAAGATAGCTCAACATTCAGAAACTAAGATCATGGCATCCGGTTCCATCACTTCATGGCAAATAGATGGGGAAACAGTGGAAACAGTGGCTGACTTTATTTTTCTGGGCTCCAAAATCACTGCAGATGGTGATTGCAGCCATGAAATTAAAAGACACTCCTTGGAAGGAAAGTTATGACCAACCCAGACAGCATATTAAAAAGCAGAGACATTACTTTGTCAACAAAGGTCGTCTAGTCAAGGCTATGGTTTTTCCAGTGGTCATGTATGAATGTGAGAGTTGGACTATAAAGAAAGCTGAGGGCTGAAGAATTGATGCTTTTGAACTGTGATGTTGGAGAAGACTCTTGAGAGTCCCTTGAACTGCAAGGAGATCCAACCAGTCCATCCTAAAGCAGATCAGTCTTGGATGTTCATTGGAAGGACTGATGTTGAAGCTGAAACTCCCACACTTCGGCCACCTGATGTGAAGAGCTGATTCATTTGAAAAGACCCAGATTCTGGGAAAGATTGAGGGCAGGAGGAGAAGGGGAAGACAGAGGATAAGATGGTTGGATAGCATCACCAACTCAATGGACATGGGTTTGGGTGGACTTCAGGAGTTGGTGATGGACAGGGAGGCCTGACGTGCGGCAGTTCATGGGGTCACAAAGACTTAGACACGACTGAGCGACTGAACTGAACTGAACTGATATAGCATATTTAAATTTGACATTTTAACCATTTTAAGCATACAATTTCATGGCATTTACTACATTCATGATGTATAACCATTACCACTATTTCTAATTTTTTTTCATCATCCCAAACAGAATCTGTGTAACCAAAGGAATAACTCTCTACTCCCCTTCTCCTAGGTCCCTGGTAATCTCCAATCTACTTTCTGTCTCCATGAATTTGCCCATATTAGAGATTTCGTGTAAGTATAAATATATATGTATATAGATATATTAAATATCTATATCTAATATCTAATATATTCATATTTCCAGTTACACCAATCCCTTTCTTGCCTCCTGGCCTTTGCTTTAATTTTTTATGCTGCTTAGAACTGCCTCTCATTCTTCTTCTCTACCACTTCACATATAGAATTCTTATTGATCCTTTAAGTGTCAATTAAGCTATCAAATCTTACAGGAAACACACATTGACTTCCTTATACAAAATCAGGTAGTCTCCTCATCCTTTTAAAAAATTCCAAGCTTCTATGTATTTTGACACTTTTCATACCACCTAATATTCCATATTGGAATTATCTTTTGGCTTGTTGCTCTCCATCGCTAGAGCCTCTAGCATTGTGCCTGGCACATAATAACTCTGTTGAAGAGGCAAGCCACAGTTGATCCTGAGTATTTTTGCATGTTTTTGCTGAGTATACCAAGAATATAAGGCCTTGAGCACTCTCTTTGGGCCACTTCTCAGAGTTGTTTGCAGTAAGTAATCCTGAGAGATGAGCTCGTGTCTCTTCACAGATAAAGAGGAGGCCTCGTTCCATCTACTATAATAGGGATGATTCTCCTAAAGTTTGTGTTCTCCCGTCCTGTAACGCAACTCATTGCACCTACAGGCATTCATCATGGAACCTTTGTTTTGGCCCTGTGGGATATGCAGGCAATAGGGAACCCATGTACACTTGCTGCTTTTGCCATCAGTAATGAAGTCCTATCTCTGACCCAGGAACCTCATGCCTTCTACTGGCAGTCAAGAAGCATTAACAGGCTAAATATTTAGCTTGGTAGTAGAGTAAAATCCTAGAATATTCACAGTCCTTGATATGATCAAGAGATATTTATTGGCTGTAAGAATGAGAACTGGAATTAACACCTGTTTTAGTTTTCTTGGGCTGCCTTAACAAAGAACCGGAGACTAGGTATATACAACAGAAATTTATTTTCTCACAGTTCTATGAAGCGAGACATCTGTGATTGAAGAGTTAGAAGTTTTATTTCCTTCTGAGGGCTGTAAAGGAGTATCTGCTCCAAATGTCCCTCCTTGGCTGGTAGATGGCCATCTTCTTGTGTTTACACACTGTGTTTTATGTCCAAACTTCTTAGTAGGGCATCAGTCATATTTGATTGTTGTTTATTTGCTAAGTTATGTCTGACTCTTGTGACCTCTTGGACTGTGTAGCCCACCAGGCTCGTCTGTCCATGGGATTTCCCAGGCAAGAATACTGCAGTGGGTTGCCATTTCCTTTTCCAGAGGATCATGCCAACCCAGGGATTGAATCTGTGTCTCCTACTTGGCAGGCGGGTTCTTTACCCACTGAGCCACCTAGGAATGATCTCATACAACTGAATTATCTCTGTAAAGATCCAATCTCCAAATATGGTCACATTCTGAGACTGGACTCAAACATATGAATTTAGAGAATAATACAATTCTGCCCATAACAGCATGATAAACAAAACCAGCATGCAAACATTCATCAGGTTTTATGGCCTAACATCCTTTTTTATATATAATAACCTATTAACAAAAACATTTAAAAATAATCTTGATGGTTTCAAGATTATTTTGGATTGATAAAAACTTAATTTTTGCCTAGATATTTCAAAAACTGTTCTTAAATCCTTGCAATTTGGCATTTTCCTCAAGTGATTATACTGATAGATCTTTTTGATAATTTGAAACTGTATTTTAAAGCAGGGACATTTCTGACAATACACTAAAACAGTCATTTATTACACATATTAGTCTGAATTTTTCTCTGAAATTAAAACATAAGAATAGAGTGAACTTTGTATTGGTAGATATCTAATTAAGAGAACTGATAGAATTAAACCACTATAAGTAGTCATAAAATGAGGACAGTCTATATTGACTTGAGATTTATCTTTATAGTTTACAGTATCTCATCTCTGGTTTTGTTTATTTGATAGAATTAAGCATAAGCTTTTGATGTGGAAAAGAGATTTCAAGTGAATGAGCCTTGAGGAATACAATTAAAGAACAGAATAAATATAATAACTCATAACTTATGTTTCCTAAGTATAAGCAAACAAGACAGTTGTACATGAAAAATTATTCCTATTCCATGGAAAATATCTTTTAGGAAGGCTTTTTATCCCAACAGCATTTGCTGCTTTGTGTGTTTGTTTACAAAATCCAAGGTCTTTGTCTCTGAAAAATACTATCATAGAACCATGGTGCCTTGATTTTGTAGAAGATCCATACATTTTCTATAAAGGGCCATAATAATAATAATAATAATCAAATTTTACTTTCTAAAAGCTTCCATAAGAAACATCACAATTCAGGAGAGACCCAAGATAACGGACAACTAGGAAGAACCTGAGCTTGCCTCCTCCCACAAACACAACACACCTGAACCTACATATAGAGAAATTTTTCCTGAAGAAGACCTGAGGGTTAACTGAACAGCTACTGCACAGAATAGAAATGGGTGGGAAAAAGAGAGACACAGTATCCACAGGAATGCAACTCCTGATGCAAGAAACTGCGGGACAGAGGGATACAACGGAGAGGTCCTAGCACACACTGGCCTGCCTGGAGACACAGCAATAAACCCCCGGAGTTTATAGGGCATTTTGACTATACAGGAAGGAAATCCATTTACTAACCTTAGACTTCCTGCCAAATAGGAAGGAAATTGCTGGAGCCTTTCTGGGGGTTGGAGGCACTGGTGAGTGCTTTTGAGTTCCTCCAGGACTCTGCCCAGACTAAGCCCATTCTCACTTAAGCTGCCCCTCAGTGTGGCACTCTGCAGGGACTGTCCCTGGGCAGGATCCACTCCAGCTCCAGCCCCCATGCGAAGATGGCCTTAGGTTCTGCTCTTCTCAGGGACTGCCCGTGGCCTGTGGCCATGCTGGCTCAGCCAGCTGGCCAGAACTGCCAGGTGCAGGTCGTCTACAAAGGGAATGTTTCTCACAAGACCACTCCTTCAAGATCAGGAGATGTAGCTCTTTCACTTAATTCACAGAAACAAACACGGAAAGTCAAACAAATGAGGAGATGAGGAAATACATTCCAAATGAAAGAACAAAACAAGGAATCCCCACACTGTCTTCCATAGTGGTTTACATTCCCACCAACAGTGCAAGAGGGTTCCCTTTTCTCCACTCTCTCTCCAGCATTTATCGTTTGTAGATTTTTTGATGATGGCCACTCTGATTAAGAGTAAGGTGATACCTCATTGTAGTATTGATTTGCATTTCTCTAATAAAGAGTGATGGTGAGCATCTTTTCATGTGTTTATTAGCCATCTGTATGTCTTCTTTGGAGAAATGTCTGGTTAGGTCTTTTGCCCACTTTTTGATTGGGTTTTTTATTTTTCTGGTCTTGAGTTACATGATCAGTTTGTATATTTTTGAAATTAATACTTTGTCAGTTGTTTCATTTTCTATTATTTCGAAAGAACAAAATAAAACCCCAGAAAAACCCCAATGAAATGGAGATAATTAATTTACCTGATAAAGAATTTTTTAAAAATGGTAATAAGATGCTCACTAAACTCAAGAGAAGAATAGAGGAACTCAGTGAGAACTTCAACAAAGATTTTAAAAGTTAAAAAGAATCAACCATAACTGAAGAATATAATCACTGAAATTAAAAAAAAATACATAGAGGGAATAAGAGCAGATAAGATGTAGAGAAGAAGAGATAAGTGATATAGAAGGTAGAATAATGGAAATCATAGGAAAAGGAAGAAAGACATTTTTAAATTGAGGAGTATTTAAGGAACCTCTGAGACAACATCAAGCATGCTAGCATTCACATTATGGGAATCCCAGAAAGAGAACAGAGAGAGAGAGAGACAGAAAACTTATTTGAAGAATTAATGACTGAAAGCATCCCTAACCTGTGAAAGAGAACAGACATCAGGAACAGGAAGCACAGAGAGTTCCAAACAAGATGATCCCCAGAAAAGCCATACCAACCTACACTGTAGTTAAAATGAGTGAGTGAGTGAGTGAGTGAGTGAAGTCGCTCAGTTGTGTCCCACTCTTTGTGACCTCATGGACTGTAGCCTACCAGGCTCCTCTGTCCATGGGATTTTCCAGGCAATAGTACTGGAGTGGATTGCCATTTCCTTCTCCAGGGAATCTTCCTAACCCAGGGATCGAACCCAGGTCTCCTGCATTGTAGACAGACACTTTACCGTCTGAGCCACCAAGGAAGTCCATAGTTAAAATGGGGGAAGTTAAAGAGAAAATCTTAAAGACAGCAAGAGAAAAACAACTAATCTCATACAAGGGGAACTCTATAAAAATATGAATTGACTTTTCAGCAGGAACTTTACAAGCCAGAAGGAAGTGGCAGAATATATTTAAAGTGCTGAAAGGAAAAAACTTACAACCTGGAATAGTCTATCTGGAAAGATTATCATCAAGATTTGAGAGAGAGATAAAGAGCTTTCCAGACAAGCAGAAATCAAAGGAGATCATCACCACTAAACTGGTGTCCAAAGAAATGTTTAAAGATTTTCTTTAAGCAGAAATACCACATTTAGAAATAAGAAAATATATGAAAGAAAAAATCTCATTGGTATAGGCAAATATATGGTAAAGATAGTGCATAAGTCATTGAAAAAGCTAATATGAAGGTTAAAAGATAAAAATGTAGTACTTTCAGAAAGCGTTTGAACTTAAGCGACTGTCAGTTTAAAATAGAGAGCTATATATAAGGGTATATATAAATGCATGCGTGCATACCAAGTTGCTTCAGTTGTATCTGACTCTTTGTGACACCAAGGACTGTAGCCTGCCAGGCTCCTCTGTCTGTAGGATACTCCAGGCAGGAATACTGGAGTGGGTTGCCATGCCCTCCTTTAGGGGATCTTCCCAGACCGAGGGATTGAACCCGTGTCTCTTACGTCTCCTGCTTTGGCAGATGGGTTTCTTACCTCTAGAGCCACCTGGGAAGCCTATATATACACCTCATGGTAACCACAAATCAAAAACCTACAAGGGACATATGAAAAATAAAGAGCAATCCTAACATAACACTAAAGGAATGCATTAAACAACGAAGGATGGATCCAAGGAAAAAAAGACAAGAACAGAGAAGAATTACCAAAATGACCAAAACACAATAAACAAAATGGCAATAAGTGTATACCTGTCAATACTTACTTCAGACGTAAGTGGACTAAGTGCTCTAATCAAAAGACATAGTATAGCTGGATGGATAAAAATCCAAAACCCATGTGCATGCTGTCTACAAGAGACTCAGCTCAGATCTAAAGACACACATAGACTGAATGTGAAGAGATGGAAAAGGATATTCCATGCAAATAGAAAAGAAAACAAAACTGGGTAGCAATGCTCGTATCAACCATGATAGACTTTAAAACACAGACTATAACAAAAGAAAAAGGTATTGCGATAATCCAACAAAGGATTTTCAATCATTTATGTACTCAACAGAGGAGTACCTAAAGTATGATATTGTTGTTCAGTCACTAAGTCATATCTGACTTTTTGTGACCCCATGAACTGCAGCACACTGGGCTTCCCTGTCCTTCACTATCTCCCAGAATTTGCTCAAACTCATGTTCATTGAGTCAGTGATGCCATTCAACCATCCCATCCTCTGTTGCCCTCTTCTTTTCCTGCCCTCAGTCTTTCCTAGCACCAGGGTATTTTCTAATGAGTCAGCTTTTTGCATCAGGTGGCCAAAGTATTGGAACATCAGCTTTGGCATCAACCCTTCCAATGAATATTCACAGTTGATTTTCTGTAGGATTGGCTGGTTTGATCTCCTTGCAGTCCAAGGAACACTCAAGAGTCTTCTCCAACACCACAGTTCAAAAGCATTAATTCCTCAGTGCTCAACCTTCTTTATGGTCCAACTCTCACATCTGTGCATGACTACTGGGAAAGTTATAGCTTTGACTCGTTGGACTTTTGCTGGCAAAGCAATGTCTCTGCTTTTTAATATGCTGTCTAGGTTTGTCATGGCTTTTCTTTCAGTGGGCAAATTTCGTTTAATTTCATGGCTGCAGTCATTGTCCACAGTGATTTTGGAGTCCAAGAAAATTAAATCTGCCACTGTTTCCATTTTGTCCCCTTCTATTTGCCATGAAGTGATGGGTCCAGATGCCATGATCTTCGTTTTTTGAATGCTAAGTTTTAAGTTAACTTTTTCACCCTCCTCTTTCACCTTCATCAAGAGGCTCTTTAGTTCCTCTTGACTTTCTGCCATTAGGGTGGTTATCATCTGCATATCTGAGGTTGTTGATACTTCTCCTGGCCTGGCGATCTTGATTCCAACTTGTGAGTCATTCAGCCTGGCATTTCTCATAATGTACTCAGCATAGAAGTTAAATAAGCAAATGACAGTATACATCCTTAACATACTCCTTTCCCAACTTTGAACCAGCCCAATTTTCCAGCTCCAGTTCTAATTGTTGTTTTTGACCTACATACAGGTTTCTCAGGAGGCAGGTAAGGTGATCTGATATTCCCATCTCTTTAAGAATTTTCCACAATTTGTTGTGATCCACACAATCAAAAGCTTTATGGTAGTCAATGAAACAGAAGTAGGTGTTTTTCTGGGATTCTCTTGCTTTTTCTATGATCCAGTAGATGTTGGCAACTTGATCTCTGGTGCCTTTACCTTTTCTAATTCAGCTTGTACATCTGGAAGTTTTTGATTTATGTACTGCTGAAGCCTGGCTTGAAAGATTTTGAGCATTACCTTGCTAGCATGTGAAATGAGCACAACTGTATGGTAGTTTGAACACTATTTCTCATTGCCTTTCTTTGGCATTGGAATGAAAATGGACATTTTCCAGTCCCCTGTCCAGTGCTGAGTTTTCCAAATTTACTGACATAATGAGTGCAGCACTTTAACAGCATCATCTTTCAGGATTTGAAATAGCTCAGTTAGAATTCCATCACCTCCACTAGCTTTGTTTCCAGTAATGCTTCCTAAGGCCCACGTGACTTCACACTCCAGGATGTCAGGCTCTAAGTGAGTGACCACACCATTGCGGTTATCCAGGTCATTAAGATCTTTTTTGTACAGTTCTTCTGTGTATTCTTGCCACCTGTTCTTAATATATTCTACTTCTGTTAGGTAGTTGTGGTTTCTGCCCTTTATTGTGCCCATCTTTGCATGAAATGTTCCCTTGGGATTTCTAATTTTCTTGAAGAGATCTCTAGTCTTTCCCATTCTCCTGTTTTTTTCTATTTCTTTGCATTGTTCACTTAAGAAGGCTTTCTTATCTCTCCTTGCTATTCTCCGGAAATCTGCATTCATTTGAGTATATCTTTCCTTTTCTCCTTTGCCTTTTGTTTCTCTCTTCTCATCTATTTGTAAGGCTTCCTCAGACAACCATTTTGCCTTTTTGCATTTCCTTTTCTTTGGGATGGTTTCTGTCACTGCTCCTCAGGGGAACAGAGACTTGACTCTTGGAGAGTGCATACAAGGTTTCATATGCACTGGGAACTAGCACAATGCAGTACCTCCATGGGAATCTGGGGTACATCTACCTAGGGATCTTGGAAGTTCTCCTGAGGAGGTGAATGTAGACTCTTCCTGACTGTGGGTACAGGACACCTGTAGCAGAAGCTCCAGGGAAAATTTATCAAAATGAGCACTCCTGGTATTCTAACATTTCAGCACCAAGACCCAGCTCTACCCAACAACCTACAGGCTCCAATGCTGGAAAGCCTCAGGCCAAACAACCAATAGATAGGAAGACACCCCATCCATCAGGAGACAGGCTGCCAAACATACACCTTGATACAGCTCTGCACATTCTTTTCAAGTGTACATGGAGCATTCTTGAGGATAGAATTAATGTTAGGACACCAAAAAAGACTCAACAAATTTAAGAAGGTTAAAATCATATCAAGCATCTTTTCCCACCACAGTGGTATAGAAATAAACTACAGGAAGAAAATGGGAAAAACAATAAACATGTAAAGACTAAAAACATGCTACCCAGCAATCAATGACCAATAAAAAAAAATCAAAGTGGAAAGTGAAAAATACCTTGAGACAAATGAAAATGGAAAACAGCTGTCCAAAATCAATGAGATGCAGCAAACACAGTTTTAAGAGGGAAGTACAGGCCTACCTCAAGAAAGAAGAAAAATCTCAAATAAACAATCTAAATTTATATTTAAAGGAACTAGAAAAAGAAGAACAAAGTCCAAAGTTAGTAGAAGGAAGAAAGTGATAAGAATCAGAGAGGAAATAAATGAAATAAACACTAAAAAAATAGGAAAGATCAATGACTCTAAGTGCTGATTCTTTGAAAATATTAACAAATCAAAAACCCTTAAGGAGTCTCCTCAAGAAAAAAAAGAACTCAAATAAATAAAATCAGAAATGAAAGAAAAGAAATTACAACAAACACCACAGAAACACAAAGGATCATAAAAATATACAAGACATAATTTTATGTCAAGAAGTTAGACAACTTGGAGAAATGGATAAGCTCCTAGAAATATACAATTTCCAAGAATGAATAATGGAGAAATAGAAAATAGGAAAAGACCAATGACTTAAAATGAAATTGAATCAGTAATTTAAAATTCCCCCAAAGTAAAAGTTAAGGTCCAGATGTCTTTACAGGTTAACTCTACCAAACATTTTAAGAGGAGTTAATACCTATTATTCTCAAATTATTTCCAAAAATTGGAAGGAACACATACAAGTTCATTTTATGAGACTACTATTACCTTGATATAAAGCCAAACCAAAGAAAAAAAGAGAAAAGAAAAAATTTACAGCCCAAAATCTCTGATGAAAATAGATGAAAAATCCTCAACAAAATATTGGCCAACTGTACTCTACCATACATTAAAAAAATACACCATGATCAAGTGAGATTCATTCCAGAGATACAGAAATGATTTAACAGCTGTTAAGTCAATCAATGTGATATACCACACTAACAAAATGAAGAATAAAAAATCATATAATCATCTCAATAGATTCAGAAAAAGCATTTGACAAACTTCAACATCCACTATGATAAAAATTCTTGGAAAGTGGATATAGAAGAAACATCTGCTGCTGCTGTTGCTAAGTCACTTCAGTTGTGCCTGACTCTGTGTGAACCCATAGAAGGCAGCCCATCAGGCTCCTCTGTCCCTGGGATTCTCCAGGCAAGAATACTGGGGTGGGTTGCCATTTTCTTCTCCAACAAGAAGTATACATCAGCATCATAAAGGCTATGTATGACAAACCCATAGCTAGCAATACATCTAATAGTCAAAAGCTGAAAGTTTTTCCTCTAAGATAAAGAACAAGGCAAGGATGCCTTACTCTTGCCACTTTTATTTAACATAGTATTGAAAGTCCTAGCCCCAGAAATTAAGCAAGAAAAAGAAAGAAAAGGCATCCAAATTGGAAAGGAAGATGTAAAAATGTCCCTGTTTGTGGATGACATGATTCTATATGTTAGAAAAAAGCCTCAAATATTTCATCAAAAAATTACTAGAACTAATAAATGAATTCAGTAAAGTTGCAAGAGGATACAAAAATGATATAAAGAAATCTGTTGCATTTCTATACACTAAAATGAACTATAAGAAAAAGAAGTTAAGGAAGCAACTTAATTTGTAATCATATCATAAAATAGTAAAATACCAAGGAATCAATTTAACTAAGGAGGTGAAAGATCTGTATTCTGGAAACTGTAAGATATTGTGGAAGGAAATTGAAGACAATACAAATAAATGGGAAGATTAACTATACTCACAGACTGGAAGTATTAATATTTTTAAATATCTCTATTACCCCATGAAATCTACAGATTCAAGGCAATTATTATTCAAAATACAAATGGAATTTTTCATAGAAACAGTACAAAAATTTTTAAATTTATTTGGAACCACAAAAGACCCCAAATTGCCAAAGCAATCTTGAGAAAAAAGAACAAAGATGGCGGCATCATGCTTTCAGCCTTGAAACTATACTAGAAAGCTATAGTAATTAAAACTGTATGGTACTGGCACAAAAAACAGACAGACACATGGATCAATGAGAAAGACTAGGGAGTTTAGAAGTAAAAACCACTATCATATGTTCAATTAACCTATGACAAAGGAAAACATCTATTTCAGAAAATAATCTACTTCTGCTTCACTGACTACATTAAACCCTTTAACTGTGTGAATCATAACAAACTGGAAAATTCTTAAAGTGATGGGAATACCAGATGACCTTACCTGCCTCCTGAGAAACCTGTATGCAGGTCAAGAAGCAACAGTGAACTGGACATGGAACAACAGACTGGTTCCAAATTGGGAAAGTAGTACGTCAAGGCTGTATATTGTCACCTTGCTTATTTAACTTATGTACAGAGTACATCATGAGAAATGCTGGGCCAGAAGAAGCACAAGCTGGATTCAAGATTGACAGAAGATATATCAATAACCTCAGATATACAGATGACACCACCCTTATAATAATGGCAAGCGAAGAACTTCAGGGCCTCTTGATGAAGGTGAAAGAGGAGAGTGAAAAAGCTGGCTTAAAACTCAACATTCATTAAACAAAGATCATTGCATCTGGTCCCATCACTTCATGACAAATAGAAGAGGAAACAATGGAAAGTAACATTTTATTTTCTTGGGTTCCAAAATCACTGCAGATGGTGACTGCAGCCACAGAATTAAAAGACACCTGCTCCTTGGAAGGAAAGCTATGAGAAACCTAGACAGTGTATTAAAAAGCAGAGACATTACTTTGCCGACAAAGGTCCGTCTAGTCAAAGCTATGATTTTTCCAGTAGTCATGTATGAATGTGAAAGTTATACAATAAAGAAGGCTGAGTGCCAAAGAATTGATGCTTTTGAACTGTGGTGCTGGAGAAGATTCTTGAGTGTCCCTTGGACTTCAAGGAGATCAAACCAGTCAATCCTAAAGGAAATCAATCCTGAATATTCATTAGAAAGACTGATGTTGAAGCTGAATCTCCAATACTTTGGCCACCTGATTCGAAGAGCTGACTCAGTAGAAAAGACTCTAATGCTGGGAAAGATTGAAGGCAAGAGATGAAGGGGACAACAGAGAATGAGATGGTTGGATGGCATCACCAACTCAATGGACATGAGTTTGAGCAGGCTCCGGGAGATGGCGAAGGACAGGGAAACCTGGTGAAATGCAATCCATGGAGCTGCAAAGAGTTGGACATAACTGAGCGAGTGAACAACAACAACATGACAAAGGAAGCAAGAGTACAAAATGAAGAAAATATAGCCTCTTCAATAAATGGTGTTGGGGAAACTAGAGAGCTACATGCAAAAGAATTAAATTGTGCTACTTTCTTATACCATACACAAAATAATCACAAATGTATTAAAGACTTAAGTATGATACCTGAAATCATAGAACTTATAGAAGAAGACATGGGCAGTAACCACAGTGACATCAATCTTAGCACCCCTTTTTTGGATATGTCTCCTAAAGCAAAAAAAAACAAAGTAAAACTACAAACTAAAAAGACTTGTACAGCAAAGGAAACCATCGACAAAATAAAAAAGCGATCTACTGGATGGGAGAAGAGATTTGCAAATGATATACTTGATAAAAGGTTGATATCCAAAATATACGAAGAGCTTATACAACTCAATATCAAAGCACCAACCTGGTTTAGAAATGGGCAAAGCACCTGAATAGACATTTTTCCAAAGAAGACCTCAGATGAACAATGGACACTTGAAATCATTAACCATCAGGAAAATGCAAGTTGAAATCACAATGAGGTATAACTTTACACCTGTCAGAATGCCTATTATCAAAAAGATAAGAAACAATAATTGTTGGTGAGGATGTGAAAAGGGGAACCCTGGTGTACTGTTAAAGGAACTGGAAATCGGTGCAGTTGTTATGGAAAATATTATGGAGATCCCTCCAAAAATTAGAAGTAGAACTACCTTATGATTCAGCAATTCACACTCCTAGATATATATCTGAAGAAATTAAAACACTGATTGAAAAAGATACAGGTACTACAATGTTCACAGAAGCATTATTTAGAATAGCCAAGATAGGGAAGCAACCTGAGTATCTGTCAAAAATGAATGGATAAAGAAATTTAAAAATGTATTTTTAGCCATAAAAATATCAAATCTTGTCATTTGTGGCAACATGGGTGGACCTGGAGGATATTATGTTAAGTGGAATAAGTCAGAGAAAAACAAATACTGTATAATTTCACTTATATGTGTATTCTAAAAAAATAAAACTAATGAGGAAACCAAGCAAAACAGAAAAAGACTCAAATACAGAGAAAAAAAATGCTGGTTGCCAGAGGAGAGGAGTGGAGGGACAGATGAAATAGGGTTGAAGAGGTATAAACTTCCAGCTAAAATAAATGTCATGTGAATATACACCTAAGGAAAACATCAATAATACCGCAACACTTTGTATGGTGACAGATGGAATAGTTTATTGCAGTGATCATTTCATGATGTATAAAAATATTATAGGTTGTACACTAATATAATATTGCATGTTAATTATAATTCAACAAAAAAAAGCATCATAATTCTTTTCAGTAAGTGGAACACTTTTCCATTTCATCATTCAATACATACTGATTAAATGACTTTAACATTTGAAGCATCATGATAATTGCTAGGAGATTCAGTGGCAAACATGGCACATGTTTTTTTTTAATAAGGAAATGCTGTCTCTTCTCTTATTTATTTATTTCATAAAATCAGTATGAGCACATAGGAGTTTCCCAGGTGGCGCTAGTGGTAAAGAACCCACCTACCAATGCAGGAGATGCAAGAGACGTGGGTTTGATCCTTGGATCAGAAAGATCCACTATACGGAATTTCTCCCCATTTGCATACTCTTTCCTGGGAAATTCCATTGACCAAGAAGCCTGGTGGGCTACAGTCCATGGGGCTGCAAAGAGTTGGGCACGACTGAGTCATTGCATGTGAACATATGGATATTTATTTTATTCTATTCAATAGTATTAGTTATTTTATGGCTTAAATTGCTCTAGCTGGGGCCCTTAGGAGCTCCTTCAGGTTGGTTCCTGCGCCCTATTGATAAGTCTCATCACTTTTTCTTATAAATCTCTTTCAGGATTTGTTCTGAACCTATCGTCTATCAGGAGCTCATTTATTGCTTTATTTTACATGGCATTTTTTTTTTTTTGGTCTTTAAATAACTGATTTATTGATTTTTTTAAAAAAGGATTTTCTGATGTTAAAATCTTCTGATTCTTCATAGTTTCTAAAATTTATGTAGTGGAAGTCACACAAATTTCTTTCTGGCTTCTTTTATCAGCATAATTATTTTAAGATATTCCATATTACTGTGTATATCAATATTTAATTTCTTTTTATTGCTGAGTAATATTCTACTGCATGGATATATCACTATTATTCCATACTCTGTTTATCTGTTGATGGATATGTTGGCTGTTTCTTGATTTTCTTATTACAGATAAGTTGATATGAACAGTCTTACTATAAAAGTTTTTGTATGAACTGGAAGATCTTGGGAAGGGTTGGAGAGAAGGTGTAGAGACTGGGATTTTATATGCTCCTTTCAGGAAACATTTTTGAAAAACAATGTCTGGTCCAGGAGGACCCAGATAGAGTCTGAGGCATGGACTTATATGTAGGTAGTTTGATAAGTAATCCCAGGAGCAAAAATGAAACACAGAAGTGAGTGAGACAGGGAGGAAGTAAAATCAATATAAGGTGCTTTTTTGAGGTTGCCATCTTGAGCAATGGGAGCTTGATTATTAATGGACAACTTGTGAAGCCAGAATCATCCATCTGATGGATAGAAGGTGGGAATGCCTACCCACCAGATCTTATTTCCTCTTGTTCAAGGGTTTTCTGTGGAGGAATTACTTAATACTTCTGAACTATGCATGTGCCAAAGCCCAGCAAACAGAGCTTGACTTTGTAGTTATTAAACAGGAAAGTAAAAAATGAGCATCTGGCTCATTATGCATGGCATATGGTGTGAGTGCATCGGGTACCCTCTGAAAAGCATCATAAATCCAATAGTACTATTTTTCTTATATCATGAAAGCTGCAAAAATACCTCATCCATCTTCAACATATGGGCAATACAGAAAGATTTAGAATAGAAATGAAACATTACATTGCAATCCAATTCCTTCTGTGTAACTTTAAGGGCAATGAATAAACTGCTTTCATTATTTTCATGCCTGGGAATTTCTACGTTCTGTGCCCTCCAAGTATGTAATCTATACTATGTTTGTAGTTGCTCATGCTTCTTGGGTGAAAACTTATTCCTGTTCATTGATTTGTGGAAGATTTACTCAATCAGCAATGATTATGGAGAACTTAAGCTACACTGTGTTTAGAGCAATAAAGGAATTCAGTTATTTTGTCAGTTCTACAGTTTTACATGTTCCAATTGATACATGGAATAAGAATACATAGCCTTAGGAAATGAGGTTAGTTTGACCTTTCAAAGCTTTATAAACTAAACATGAAATACTGATAAAAAATGTAAAACAGTAGAACATAAAGCAGAAAGTAATAAAACTAGAAGAAAAATTGAATTGACCTTAAAAATCAAAAGATAATTGTGTTAGTTTACTAGGGCTCCTATAATAAATTACCATTAAGGTGGAGGCTTAGAACAAGAGAAATGTATTTGCTCACAGTTTTGCAGGCCAGAAATCTGAAATCAAGATGTGGACAGGGCTGCACTTCCTCTTCAGGATCTAGAGGAGGACACTTCCACGACTCCTCCAGCTTCTGGTGGCTATGGGCAATTCTTGGCTTCCTTAGCTTGTGGTCACATCCCTCCAATGTCTGCCTTCATCTTCATATTACTTTCTCCTCTGTGCTGGAGTCTTCTCTTTTGCCTCAACTCTTCCTCTACGTTTCTCTTACAAAGAAACTTTCATTGGGTTTAGGGTTCACTCAGATAATTGTTGAAATGAGGATGATTTTCTCTTCTCAAAATTCTTAATTACCTCTGAAAGGGTTGTTTTTCCAAACAAAGTAACATTCAGGTTCTGAAGATTAAGAACTGGACATATTTTTTGGAGGGGAGTCACCATTTAACCCAGTACAGTAATTCTTTGAAAAAAGTAATAAAACAGGTATATACCATGTAAGTTAGATCAAGAAAAATAGAGAAGGCACAACAAAAGAATGGTAGCATAGGAAAGGAGGCATAATAAAAGAAACAGAGATTTAAAATTACAGGGTAATGAAACATACAGCTTTATAACAAGACATTTAAAAACTTAAGTAAATTTGACAATTTTCTAAAATGCTCTAATTTGTTTTTCACTTGACTCCAAAAAGGCATAACTAAACAGACCGTGAATCAGAAGAGAATTGGAAATAAGTCAAACATCTTCAAAAATAGATATTATTCAAAATGAAAAAAAGATTTATTTGTATATTTTTTATTTTTGACTGTGCTGGGTCTTCATTGCTCTATGCAGGCTTTCCCTAGTTGCAGTGAGCGAGGGCTACTCTCTAGTTGTGGTGTAGGCTTCTTGTGGTGGTGGTTTCTCTTGTTGTGGAGCACAGACTCTAGGGCTTGTAAATATCAGTAGTTGCAGCGCACAGGCTTAGTTGCCCTGCAGCATGTTGAATCTTCCTGGACCAGGGATCAAACCTAGGTCTCCTGCCTTGGCAGACAATTCCGTACCACTGGACCACTAGGGAAGTCTCAACTGGTTTTATGGATAAGTTCTAACAAACCTTCAAGGAATAGAAAATATTATCTTATATTCTGAAAGAGAAGTAGAAGAAGGAGGAGGAGAAGAAGAACAAAGAGGAGAAGTAGGGGAAGTAGAGGAAGTAGGGAAGGGAGGAGAAAAAGGAGGGGGAGGGAGAGAAAACATTATGTTATTTGGCTTGAGCTGCCATAATAAAATACCACAGGTTGGGTGGCTTTAAAAACAGCCATTTACAGTTGCACAAATTCAGAGGTGAGAAGTTCAAGTTCAAAGTTAAAAAAAAATTCAGATTCCTGTGAGACCTTTCTTTCTGGCTTGCAGTTGGCCACGTTCTTGCTGTGTCTTCTTGCAGACTTTTCTCTGTATGCAGAAACAGAGATATCTTTCTTTTCCTATGGGGACACCAGTTCCATAACATTAGGGCTCTACTCTTATGAATTAATTGTAACCCTAATTACATCTTTAATGTCTTTTTCTACAATACCATCACATGGGGGTTAGAGATTCAACATATGAATTCGAGGAGAGAATATAATTCAGTCCAGAATGAAGATAAAAAGTAAATGCCTGATTTTAAGCCTAGAGCATAAATCTGTTATCAGAACAGGAAAAGAACATTGGAAATACTAATTTATAGGTAAATGCAGAGAAGGCAATGGCACCCCACTCCAGTACTCTTGCCTGGAAAATCCCATGGATGGAGGAGCCTGATAGGCTGCAGTCCATGGAGTTGCTTAGAGTCAGACACGACTGAGAGACTTCACTTTCACTTTTCACTTTCATGCATTGGAGAAGGAAATGGCAACCCACTCCAGTGTTCTTGCCTGGAGAATCCCAGGGACGGGGAGCCTGGTGGTCTGCTGTCTATGGGGTCGCACAGAGTCAGACACGACTGAAATGACTTAGCAGCAGCAGCTGCTTACCTATGTGTATAGATGGGAAATTCTTAAAGTTTTAAGATAAAATAAATGTGCAAGGAATGGGGAATGCTTCAAAACAACGACAACAAAAATACCTGTTAATTTTTTCAATGCAGGATAATATTAAAAATCAAATTCCATATTATTTTCAATTCGACACTATGATATGAAAAAAAGCATAGTTTGGAAAAATTCATCTTAGTAGAAAACTGCCTAAACTTGGTACCTAATAAAAATTTTCTTCAGATATCAGAATATGCTGGTTAAGATCAGAAACAAAAAAGTGGCTTGTTACTATGCCTGTGTAACATTATACTGAAAGTTCTATCTCATGTTTACGCATGTGTGTGTTCGTGTGCACGCAATGCTAAGTAACTCAGTCATGTCTGACTCTATGTGACCCTGTGGACTATAGCTCGCCAGGCTCCTCTATCCATGGGGATTCTCCAGGCAAGAATACTGGAGTGAGAGGGATCAAACCTATGTTTCTTATGTCTCCTGCATTGGCAGGCAGGCGCTTTACTACTAGCGTCACCCGGGAAGCCGGAAGGTTTTAGCTCAAGTAATAACAAACAGAAAGAGGCATAAACATCAGGAAGGAAGAAATAACAGTGTGATTTTCAAATGACGTGATTTCTATCTATAAAAAATCTAGGGGTGTCAACTGACAAACTGTCAGTTCCAACAAAGTAATTCAATCAGACCACCAGACACAAGATGAATATAAAAAAAAAGTAGCACTTTTAGATGACCATAACCAATTACAGCAACAGCAGAATTTTAATATCTGTAAGAATAAATCTCATATAATGAGTGGAAGATTTATATAGGGAAATCTGTAAAATATTACTGGATGAGTTTGAAGAAAATTTAATAAATAGGGAAATATTCCCAAACTTCATTTCTAAACTCAATGAATAGCAATCAAGTTCTCAACTAATACATTTCATAGAAATTAACTATCTGATTTTAAGATTCATATGGAGCTATAAATGTGCATAAATATCCTAGACATTTTTAAAAGAGGAGATGAGACTGTTTCACAGGTATAAAAATATTACAAATTTGCTGTACCAGATGTTGTTAGTGGTCTACCCAGTATACATTCTTCCCTCTGTCCTACTAACACAATGCTAAATTTATTTGGGGTGGTAAAATTCTCAATTTCCCCTGCTCCTTTTGAAAGAGTCATTTCCTAGGTAGGTTGATAAGAAGTCTAGGGGTCCCCAAGGAAAGAAGGGTCTGGAATTCTAAAGGAGGAAGAAAGGACAAATTTTTTTTCCCTCTACATTCCTTAGGATTATATAACAATAATGTATCCTGCCTGAGGACAGTCTGTGGATTAAACCTTCTGGCTAATGCTGTTATCTTAAAATGTAAATTATGGGAGTAGATCTGGTGAGGTCTTTACAACCTCCAGACATTCTTTGGATTCATTGGAGAGTATATAACTCCACTGTTAACACTAGCAAGGGGGTACTCTTTCTGCCCCCTTCTGAGGCCTATGTCAGAAGCTTTCTCTATCTCCTTTATACTTTAATAAAATTTTATTTCACAAAAGCTCTGAGTGATTAAGCCTCGTCTCTGGCCCTGGATTGAATTCCTCTCCTCCAGAAGCCAAGAATCCCAGCATCTTTTTGTGGTTCAGCAACAACCTTACACTTTGCTCTTAAAGTGGCCCTGTGACATAGTTTTGGCTGAGAAGATTTAAGAAAAGTTTTTCACGTGAGGCTCCTGAGAGAAGTATAGTTTTCTCAACAAAAAGGGATATACTCATATTAGATATAGCTTTTTCCCAGGTCTAACTCCCTCCCCCTTTAATGTATCTATTATGATATGATCCCTAGGGGTTCATCAGCTATCTGGCAACCTTGAGGACCAAAGCTAATGTTAAAACAAGCAGCAAAGTTAAAAGTAAGAATGATTCTGGGTCCCAGATGTATTCTTAGCCTCGCCATCCCTGACTTGGACCAACCAACCCTGGCATTTTGGTTACATGAGAAGAACTAACTCCAGTTCAGCCACTGTTATCAGGACTTTGTAACATGTAGCCAAATACAGTGCTAACTGATAATAGCTATATTATGAAAACATCCTGCTATTGATATTGACAGAGGCATAGACAAATTGACCTATTGAACAGAATACAAAATCCTAAATGAGACTCATGGAAGAATGTGATTTTGTATAAAGCAACTGTAAGTTGCATGTTAAATCAATGAAGAAAGAATGGGCTAGTAAATGCATTTTGATTGGCTACCCCTTTAAGAAAAAACTGAGATATTTACCTCATACAGTTGGAAGTGAGTTTGAGCAAACTCTGGGAAAGAGTGAAGGACACGGAAGCCTGGTGTGCTGCAGTCCATGGGGTCACAAAGAGCCAGACACAACTGAGTTTCTGAACAACAGTTGTAAAAGAGTAAATATTGTAAGAAGTAGGGCGACTTCACGTCTTGGTTTCCTCAGGACAGCCAGTTTAATCCCGTCATTGATGTGTAAGTATCAATAGCCTTCCATTTCAGGCTCAAAAATGAATAGTATGGCCACTTTCACTTGAGAAAGGAAATTGACAAAAATGCTGGTGAGTTTTGCTTGGTCTAGGACCTGTAAGATCCTGTAGTGCCCAGGGTGTGAACATAACTATAGCTTTTGACTAGTTACTGAAATGAATTGCCTGCTGGCATGGAGAATGTGTTCAACATTCCCATTATCACTGTAGGGCAGGGAGTCAGAATCATTCAGGTCAGATCTGGTTCTAGACTTAGGGCCTTGGGGCACCATGTGAGCAAAAAAGAGCTTTTTAAAAAAATATAGAATCAAAACAAATCTCTGAATCATAATTACAAAGCACACTAAGGAATCAAATAATTAACCAGATAATTTTGAAAGTGATTTACTCCATGTGAATTTTGTAAAAAACAGCTTTTAATACTTTTAAATAAGTATGTGAGGGCCCTTAAATGAAAGAATAATGTCTTTTAAAAAGAAATAAGACATTGTAAAATGCAAAGTCAAAAATCAAACAATAACAGTTGCTTCTAAAAATTAATCAATTAGAAATCTTGAAAACAAGATGTATAATCTTCTTAAAAATTAACAAACTTTATTTTCTAGAGGAATTTTAGGTTTACAGAAAAATTGAACAGAAGGTACACAAGATGCTATATACCTGCCATCTCCTCCCTACCAACAGATTCCCTTGTTATTAACATATCACGTTACTGTGGTATATTTGCTACAATTGATGAACTGATAGTGATATATATTAGCTACAGTCCGTAGCTTCCATTTGATTTCACTCTTTGTGTTGTATATTCTATGGGTTTTGACAAACATGTGTCATGTACCTAGCATTACACTACCATATGGTTTCACTACCTTAAAAATCAGATATATAATTTTCAAATATAAAAAATACTTAAACAGAAAACAATCTATATTGAACACACTAAAAGCAAGAAAGTGGTAAAGTGAAGATATGTTCATTATGTTTTTAATACTCAAGTGATTAGTAGTAATGATCCTTCTATTTGTAATATTGATAATTTATGTCTTCTTTCTTTTTATCTTGGGTAGCCTATCTAATGGTTTCTCAATCTTTTAGAAGAATTAGCTTTAAATTTAACTGATTATTTTCTATATAGGCTTTCTGTTTTCAATCTAATTGTTGTCCTCTTTAATTTTTATTATTTCCTTTATTTAGCTTGCTTTAGACTTAAATTACCTTTTTTTCCCCTCTAGTATCAGAATAGGGAAGCTTGGTTATTGATTTTAGATTTATCTTTCCTAAAGGTCCATCTAGTCAAGGCTATGGTTTTTCCAGTGGTCATGTATGGATGTGAGAGTTGGACTGTGAAGAAAGCTGAGTGCAGAAGACTTTTGAGAGTCCCTTGGACTGCAAGGAGATCCAACCAGTCCATTCTGAAGGAGATCAGCCCTGGGATATCTTTGGAGGGAATGGTGCTGAAGCTGAAACTCCAGTACTTTGGCCACCTCATGCGAAGAGTTGACTCATTGGAAAAGACTCTGATGCTGGGAGGAATTGGGGGCAGGAGGAGAAGGGGACGAGATGGCTGGATGGCATCACTGACTCGATGGACGTGAGTTTGAGTAAACTTCGGGAGGTGGTGATGGACAGGGAGGCCTGGCGTGCTGCGATTTATGGGGTCGCAAAGAGTCAGACACAACTGAGCAACTGAACTGAACTGAACTGACCCTTTACTTCTAATCTCTCTGTTTGTATTTAAAGCATCTTTCTTGTAAACAACATAGAGCTTTTTGTTTTTATGTTCTCTGACAATTTGTTGCACTTAGACATTTAAACTGATTATTGATACGATTGGATTAATATCCCTCATCTTGTTTTGCTGAATTTACTGCACTTTTTCTCTATTATTCACTGTCCTCCACCATTTTCTGCCCTCTCTGGTTTTATTTTGAAATTTTTTATTGAAGTATATTTGATTTACAATATTATACTAGTTTCAGCTGTACAAGATAGTGATTCAAGTTTTCTGCAGATTATAGTCCATTCATAATTATTATAAAATATTGGCTCTATTCTCTGTGCTGTACAGTATATCCTCAAGCTTATTTGCTTTATAAATAGTAGTTTGTATCTATTAACCCCCTCCCTAACATTGCCCCTCCCCTTTTTCTCTTGCTCTTGGTAACCACTAGTTTGTGCTCTATGTTTTTCCTAGTTTTTATAGTCATTTGTTTTACTTCTTGGATTCCACATATAAATGATATCATACAGTATTTGTCTTTGATTTATTTCACTAAGCATGATAACCACATGGTTGCAAAAGGCAAATTCCATTCTTTTCTGGCTGAATAGTATTCCATTGTATTCCAATAGTATTTCCTTTCTCGTCTTCTTTATCCATTCATCTGTGATGAGCACTTCAGTTGCTTCCATATCATGGCTATTGTAAATAATGCTGCTATGAACATTGGGGTACATGTACCATTTTCAATTAGAGTTTTCATTTTCTTCAGATATATACGCAAGAGTTGAATGGCTGGATCTTATGGTAGCTCTATTTTTAGCCTTTTGACAGACCTCCATACTGGTTTTCACAATGGCTGCACTGATTTCCACTCCCACCAATGGTGAATGAGGGTTCCCTCTTCTCCGCATCCTTGCCAACTTTTGTTATTTACAGTCTTTTTGATGATAGTCATTCTGACAGATGTAAGGTGATATCTCATTGTGATTTTGATTTGTATCTCTCTAATAATTAGCAATGTTGGGCATCTTTTCATTTCTGTTGGCCATCTGTGTATCTTCTCTGAAAAAATGTCTATTGAGGTCTTTGGCCTAGTTTTTAATCAGGTTATTATCTTTTTATATTGAGTTATATGAACATTTATATATTTTAGATATTATCCCCTTATTTGTCATATCATTTGTAAATATTTTCTCCCATTTAATAGGTTGTATTTTCATTTTGTCATGGTTTTCTTTGTTATGAAAAAACACTTTTAAGTTAAATTAGGTTCCATTTGTTTATTTTTGCTTTTGAAAAAACTAGGTAATTAGTCTTACGAGGTTTCCCATAGTCAGAATTTTACTGATTATTTCTCTGTTCCTTGTATTCCCTGTAAAGTGAGAGTAGGGGAAAATTTGATCAGATTCAGATTCCTCTTTGTTCCCCTCTTTTTGGACATGATTATTTCATAACTAACTGCTGCATAGGGTTCCATCTGGAGGTACAGGATGCTATACAGGGACATTTATAGACCTAATCCATGACTTCATTAGGGATGCCAAAACACAGTTTTACAACTCACAAAGCCATCTTCAATTCCTTGCTGGAACATTTCTATAGAGAAGGACTTTCCCTTATGAGACTGCGACTAGGCCATGGTGGTGGGCGTGAAGTTGCCCTTCAGTGATGTGCAATCAGGTGGGCTCTGAGGGTAGGGCAAGGAGGACCAGCAGGAATTGAGTTCTCCTGTTTACTCTCTCTTTGTGGAGACAGCATGTTGCGATTCAAAACCTATACAACTGCCTCCACGATCCCCCAGAATTCCCACATGTAATCCATTTAAAAATGAAGCAAAAATGGCAAAATATTGAAGTGTTTTAGAATTGGGCACTAGACGTGGGTATTTATTATATTCTTTTCTAAACTTTTCTGAATCTTAAAGTATCTTTTGACAGCATTTTTTTAAAGGGTAAGAAAATATGTTCATGACCTTGAGGCAGTGAAAACTTATGTAAATAATTTCTACAAAATCATAAGACTACCAGGGTGAACGAACATGTGAATAGATTATTAGTCAATCTCACCAATATCAAGACAATGCAAACTTAGGTAAGTGTAAGATGTAAGATGGGCTTCCCAGGTGGTGCTAGTGGTAAAGAATCCACCTGCCAATGCAGGAGACATAAGAAACCTGGTTTGATCCCCGGATTGGGAAGATACCCTGGAAGAGGGCATGGCAACCCACTCTAGTATTCTTGTCTGGAGAATCCCATGGACAGAGGAGACTGGTCCAACTCCACAGAGCATTGCACATGACTGAAGTGACTTGGCACACACAAGATGTAAGATATATTAACTTACATTTACTTTTATTCTTTGGTACTTAGCAATGGAAGTGTTTGGGGTCTAGACTTTTCCATTAAGTACCACTTAGCTAAATGCCATAGTTTTGAAATGTACATTATAAAAATGCATTACTTGTTAGGTATTGTACAATTTTGATTTTGAATGCCTTTTTGGGTCCAAATTTGTTTATTGTCTAATAGGGGGTTAGATGTTTTTTGATGTTTGGATTTTTCTGGTTGTTAATTTTCTTTTATTTCTCCTCAAAGCATCTTGATATGAAAATGTTATCTGAACTATATCCATCTAGAATTTTTTTGACATTTCATCTGCAGCTTCAAAGACAATCAGTAAATATTTCATGAACAATTCAAAATAAGCTGTATTCTCTTTTTTCAGGCATAGTGTTCAATATCAATTAGATTTGCCTTATTCAGTTTGTCATTTAGATTCTCCATACAGTTTTGCTTTGAAGTGTTGTCTGTGCTTCAGAATCATCTGGAGAGTGTATTAAGTTCAGATTCTTTAGTGTTGATCCACACCTACTGGACTAGAGTATTCTGAATGGCATTTTAAAAGCATCACAGATAATTCTGATGCACATTGCATTTTGAAAACTATTTTCTATATTCTTACTTTATTGTTCTCTGCTTGATCTGTCAGTAACAGATTGGTCAGTTTTTGCTATTGGACTTCCATGACTCCTTGTGTTTTTAGCATTTTTTGTTTTATTAATTTTGATACCAGATTACTTGGGACATGGAGATCAGTGATTGCTCTTCATGTATGTTGTACCCTTTATTGTGATAAAGTGAGCCTGCTCATTTAATGCTCTTTGCCTCAAATTTAATCTTTATTATTACTTCCATGCTTTCTTCTAGTTCAGTGTTTGCTGAATACTTCTTTGCCTGTCTTTTGTAATTTCAAGTCTTCTGTCTCATTTGTTTTGTCTTTGCCACATTTGTTTCTAAAGACAACTTTTAGATGGGTTTTGATTCAATCTAGAAATAATTTTCCCTTTAAAACACTATCCATTACTTGATATTATGCATACATTTGCCTTTACCTCTTCATTTTTCTGTCTTCCTTGCTTCTTTTTTCTTTGAGTCTTTGGCTATATGGCTTTTCTTTTTGAGTGTGTTGGTATTTTCCTTTTGATAATTTTGAAGATTTATAGCCAATTTTATTTCTTCTAGCTTAAATCCTTTTTACTTTAATAATAGCTGCAAACTTTAATAATAGCTATGGATTCCCTATAATGAAACAAGCGCTTCCCTTACCTTCTAATCTTTATATTATAATATGTTTGGCAAGTGTTTTCTTTTATATCTTTTAATGTACTTCCTCCATTCAAACTTTTCCCTTGGACTCTAGATTTTCTATTTAATATTACTACTAGGGGAGTTCCCAGATGGTCTGGTGGTTAAGACTGCATGTTACCACTACAGGCAGCGAAGGTTTGATCCCTGGTTGAGGAACTAAGTCCCACACGACTCAACTAAGAGTTTGCATGCTGCAACGAGGATGGAAGATTTTGCATGCAGCAATATCACTACTGAGTGTCTGAATAAGTATCTCCATCTTGATATGCACAACCAAATTGTGGTTCTAGTTTCCCAAATGTCTGTCTTTCACATTCTTCCACATTTCAATAAAGATATTACTCTCTACCTATTAGTTAAAGCCAAAAACTGAGGGGTCATTCCTAGGTTCTCCTTTGTCCTTATCCAACAGATTCAACTCAACATTTCATCTTCAAAACATATGTGAAGTCATTCGTTTCTCTCTCTCATGACCCCGGTCACCTCAGTTCAAGACACCAGCATCTTTAGTTGGAGGAGGCAGTCCCCTTGACAGCTCATTCTTCTGGCCTCCACCCCGTCACACTTTTACCGTCTCCAATCCATTTATCTGAAACAGAGAGAGAGAGCAGAGCTGTCCTGCTTTAGACCCTTGGAGGATCCTACTATCCTTAGAATGAAATCCACTCTTCTTCTCACTGTCTATGAGGCAGGCCTCTATTGGGGCCACACTCAGATCATAGGGCAGCCCCTTCTTATCTATATCACCCCTACACAGTTATTAATAGTGCCCTCTTTCCTTCTCCGACTGTCTTTGGGCACTAAATCACAGAATCATCTTAGCTTCTGCCTATCTTGCCCACCTCAAACTCAGACCTCTCTCCCTCCTCCTCTCTCTGTCCTTGCAGTTGCCCCTCAGAGAGGACTTTCTTGACCCAGATTCTGAAGCAGGCCCTCCTCTTCTTCCTTCTCATCACATCTCTGCATTATTATCTTTATAATGACGGCCACCACGTTATACAATCTTGCTTCTTTCTTGACTTGTAGTCTGTCTGCTCCCTTCACTAGAATACAAGCCCTGTGAAGACTTGTCTGCCAAGTTCATGGCTGTCTATCATGAGAGGATGCAAGCTGAAATATAATGAAAGGATGGAGTGGGGTGGGAAATGTGAGACAGACTAGATGGGAAGCAGTGGCACAGGGAGAAATTGTAACAGTAGGATCTTAGGGGAGCAAAAGTAGTGAGACTATATGCAGTGTTAAGTTACATGTCAGACTAACAATCACAGAACTCAAGAACTGTGGTCATCAGCTGGAAGGGAAATAGAAGCAAGAAGGAAACACGAATACTGAGAAGACCGTGGAGCTGGAGACGATGAGGAAGTATAAAGCAAGCAAGTTTCTCAACTTCTGTGGTAGGAAACTGTTATGTACTGCCTAGATTTGATAAATGATAAAGATGATTAAGTATATGCATTTATTCATTCAACAAATACTTTTCACGAACACATGATGAACCAGGCACAGGCCTGGGGTAAATAGCTGTGAACTGAGCAGACATGGTCCAGGAAGTTTTCTCCTTTTAAACCTACCTATTCTGGGACTTCCTGGGTGGTCCAGTGGTTAAGAGCCTGCCTGCTGATGCAGGGAAACAGGTTCTATCCCCGGTTTGAGAGGATCCCACAGGCCACGGGCCCTCAGGATGATGTCCAGTTGTCAGCAGGCCAGGCTCTTATCTGGAGGCCTGGACAAGAATCCACTTGCAAACACATTCAAATTCTCAATCAAATTCAGTCACTTGCATCTGTAGGACTAAGGGCTCCACTTCCTTGTTGGCTGTTGAATCTGGCATCTCTGGTTATCTGCTTTTCTTCTCACCTGGCCTCCTCCATCCCCAACCAGCAGCATCCCACCGAGTCATTCCTTCACTTCAAATCTGACTTCCTTCTCCTCATTCACTCTGACTCTGCTTTTAAAGGGTCTTATGTGACAGAATTAGGTCCCTAGGGATAATCGTTCTGTTTTAAGGTCAACTGTGTCATATAGCATAATGGAGTCATCAAGTGGTACCTCACCCGCATCACAGTTCTGGGCATTAGGGCATGAAAACTTGGGGGGCACATTTAGAACTCTCCTGACCACATGTCCGTATATTTTAAAATATTTTTTAAACTGCAAGCTGGCATTGTAAGTAATTTAAGAAGGGAAGTAGAATGGTGCTGTTTTGTGAGCTCTTCTTTAACATATACATTGTGATATTTTTTCTCCCATCAAATGTTTTTCTAGAATGTGATGTTTTAGGACTGCAGGATAGTCTGTTGGATAGAGGTACAGAATCTATTTTATCATGCCTGTATTACTAAGCATTTGCACTGTTTCAAAATTTTCTATCTTACAAACCATGCAGCAGTGAACTAATTCAATATGTGTGTCTCATAAACTCTTGGGTGTGAATTGCTGTGTCAAAGGGGATAAGTAGTTTGTGGCTTCTAGGACATACGGCCAAACTGGCCTCATGCCAGCTCATACTCCAGCCTTGCGTAAGCAGCTCACTTCCGTGTGGGAGTGTTGACATTGGATGACCCTTTTTGTTTAAAGAAGATAACAGCAATTTGAGACTATGACGCTATGGACAAGCCAAACTTTAACACCCATGCTTCGTGATTCTGGTTGCCCATAGCATTTCCCCTCCCCTGTGCATTGTCACTGGGAGAGCGGACATTGAACACCTCAACATTCTTGCCACCCACAGGGTCACATTATCTCATAATCTTCTGCAAAGGCTACAATTAGAGTCCCTCCCTACTGATGGACCTCGACAGTGAAAACTAGTGACTTGAACTCTCCAAGATTGTGAGGATCTTGGCTGCTCAAGTCTCCTGGCCTCGCTATTTATCATCCTCAGTCCTTCTTGGAATAACCCTTTTGCTCTTTTAGCCATTTCTGTCATTTAGTCCCATTCTGGCACTCTGCTGTGCTTTCCTGGGATGAAGCCAAACTATGCATCTCCCTGAAACACTAAGCCTTTCTTTAGGAGAGGTAGGTGTGGTGCCAGGGTCTAGACTCAAGAGGGTGTGAATCTGGGACCCCAATCTGCAGTCCGGATGCTATGTGTCCAGGCAAGGTCTTCTTCCACAACCAGGAGAGTGTAATCTGGTCAGTGCAGATCCTCCCATGATGGTCAAGTCCGTTCAGGCCAAATGGCTGCCCAACACTCCTTAGATCTCCTCCAATCAGAGTCCCTGTATCAGAAAATAACATGAAGTGCTGAGTTGGGTTCCCTTAGGGGACTTCAGCTTTTAAGGGTGGTTGTTAATGACAGTGGTTTCACATGGGTTTGAAGTATGGCAATGCAGTCACATGCTGAGACCCTCTGCAATCACCATGGCCTCCTCTTCTGTATCGAACTTGGTAACCATTGCCAGAATGCCAACAACTTCATCATGAGAGTGTCCTGGGTGACGCTGCTAAGTAGGGTGGGCTCAAAGACATGTTTTCCTCATTGATGTCATTTCCCACCTGTTGTTATAGTGGTCCTGTTAGAGCCTGCCTTTCCATGGCTTTCCACTTTAAGAGGTGGCCTTGCTTTCACTTGGCTCAAGTTCATGAAACAAACCTCTAACTGTAGGCTTTTGTAGATTGCAGACTCAGTAAAAAAAAAAAAAATGTAGGTTTTTAACCAGAGCCCTAAAACTACACCAGAGTAAGCTAACTACTTGGTCTATATGTACAGTCAGCCTGTAAAAGGAGACCTTTTGTCTGATAAATAACTTTAGTATTGGCTTATGAGAAAACTCACATTTACCATAGCTAGTCAGTGAAGACTTTCCCCAGGACTCAACACTCATTTATAAACAATACTTTTATGTAGTTCCACGGCCAGAGAATTTGCTTTGAGTCAAAACAATAGATACTAATGGTTTTTCTAATGGAAACATTTTATGTAGTTTTGAATTTAGGATCCAATGCCTGACTTGATAGAAGTGACAAAAGTTATCACATTTATTGAACACTGAATGGAGTGACTTAGATATAAAGCTTCCCACAGTCTGAATTGATTATTCAATGCAGCATAATACGTGATCATAGAAATGGATAATGACATCAACAGCAATTCAGATATTGTATATCCTTTATTGATAACTCAGGTTTTATTTTGTGCAAATAAAATACAGAAGGTCCTATGATAAAGAAGCACCATCATTGTTACGGGTACATTTTCACATGCAGATGTGAAGGGGATGTTCAGGGAGACTCGGGGCCATTTGAGGACCACTGGTGCTGGTGAATCAGTTGTGCTGTTACAAAGTCTGAATTCACAGGTGCCCCACTGTGAATGCAGTGCTGAGACTGATCCTGGGCACGTTAAATCAATCCACAAGCCCAATACAGCATTTTTTTTATGCTGAATTATAGCCACTGCAGAAAGCCATATTTCTCTTTGTACATGATTTCTTAAATCTAGTAAGCAACCTATAAAGCTAAGAGTTTCTTTTTAAAAAAAAATACATCCCAATGGGGCTCTGTGTCAAGGTGTGTGTGTGTTTATCATTGTTGTGGATGCTATTGCTCCAGACTGTTTTGGAACTTGGGTATTGACTTCAGGGCCAGTTTACTGGTGAAAGAAGCAGATGGATATTCTTAAATGCAGTCTGAGGACAGTGCACACAGCAACATGTCTGCTTCTCAACTTCTCTCCTTTCCCCCATGCTTTCCTTCTTCAATAGTCAGGATAAGATACCAGTGATTCCCAGAGACAAGCTGCATTGCTCTCCTCCAGCACTCAGCAATCTTAGAGCGACAAGCTTACGGAAGTGAAATTGAAGCAAAAGAAGGCAGAGTGGTGGTGTCAGTCAGCCCATGGCCAGGGCCAGGTGAGAATCCAGCAGGAAACGACAGCATCATCATTACAACCTTCATCACAGCTAACACGTGGCTCTCTCCCATGGCACTGTGCATTTCTCAAACCTCACAAAACCAGATGAGGAGGATGCTCATCAACAGGTGAGACACTGAGGTGCTGAGAAATCTAGGACTCACCCACATTCACATTTCAGAAAGTCATGGCTTTCTCACACTTCAGGAAGCATCACAAGGACTGCTTCCTCAGATGCATTTCCTGACCATCTCCCTCAGTCTCCTGAGGTCAGAACTAGGTCCTGATGCTCCCTGGGAGTCACGTGCTTGCCTTGTCTCTGGGTTTAATCTGTTGCTTTGATATTGCTTCCTTAGTCCTCTGCTCTTTCACTGGGCTGCTGCTAAAGGCAGCACAGCTTGATTGTGAGGAATTTAGACCTAAAGTCAGACTGCCTGGGTCTCAGCCCCAGCTCTGCTACCTGGGAGTGGCAGAACACAGAGAAAGTAACTTACCTTTTCTGTGCTTTTATTTCCTTATCTGCAAAATGGGACTCCCCTTCATGGATCACAGCCTTGCCATGGAGAAGAGGCTTGCATAACGCAATGAAGCTATGAGCCATGCCCTGCAGGGCCACCCAAGACAGACGGGTCATAGTGGAGAGTTCTGACAAAATGATCAAATTGCCAGCATTCACTGAATCACAGAGAAAGCAGAAAAACATCTACTGATTCATTGACATTGCTAAAGCCTTTGTCTGTGTGGATCACAACAAATGGTGGAATATTCTTGGGAATACCAGATCATCTTACCTATCTCTTGAGAACATGTATGTAGGTCAAGAAGCAACAATTAGAACAGGACATGGAACAACTGACTGGGTTCAAAATCGGGAAAGGAGTATGTCAAGGCTCTATATTGTCACCTTGCTTATTTAACTTCTATGCAGAGTACATCATGCAAAATGCTGGGCTGGATAAATCACAAGCTGAAATCAAGACTGCTGGGAGAAATATCAACAACCTCAGATATGCAGATGCATGCATCTGTGCTAAGTCACTTCAGTCATGTCTGACTCTGTGATCCTCTGAACAGTAGCACACCAGACTTGTCTGTCAGTGGGTTCTCCAGGCAAGAGTAATGAGGTGGGCTGTCATATTCTCCTCCAGGGGATCTTCCCGACCCAGTGATTGAAATTGCATCTTTTACGTCTCCTGCATTGGCAGGCAGGTTCTTTACCACTAGTGCTACCTGGGAAGCCCCAGATATGCAGATGATACCATTCTAATGGCAGAAAGTGAAGAAGAACTTAAGAGTCTCTTGATGAGAGTGAAAAAGTGGCTTAAAACTTAACATTCAAAAAACTAAGATTGTGACATCTGGTTCCATCATTTCATGGCAGTTAGAAGGGTAGAAACTGGAAACAGTGACAGATTTTATTCTCTTGGGCTCCAAAATCACTGCAGACAGTGACTGCAGCCATGAAATTAAAAGATGCTCGTTCCTTGGAAAGAAATCTATGACAAACGTAGACAGCATGTTAAAAAGCAGAGACATCATTTTGTTGACAAAGTTCCATATAGTCAAACCTGTGTTTTTTCCAGGAGTCATGTACAGATGTGAGAGTTGGACCATAAAGAAAGCTGAGCACCAAAGAATTGATGCTTTTGAATTGTGGTTTTGGAGAAGACTGTTGAGAGTCCCTTGGACAGCAAGGAGATCCAACCAGTCCATCCTAAAGGAAATCAACGTTGAATAGCCATTGGAAGGACTGATGCTGAAACTGAAGCTCCAATACTTTGACCACCTGATGTGAAGAGCCAACTCATTGGAAAAGACCCTGATACTGGGAAAGATTGAAGGCAAAAGGAGAAGAGGAGACAGAGGATGAGCTAGTTGGATGGCATCACTGACTCAATGGACATGAGTTTGAGCAAACTCTGGGAGATAATGAAGGACAGGGAAGCCTGGTGTGCTGCAGTTTATGGGGTCACAAAGAGTAGGATACAACTGAACAAAAATGATAATAAAATAATAATAATGATACCTACTTATAGGATCATTTTGGGAATTAAATGAGTCAACAGTTGGAAGAGATTTAAAACAGCTCATGGTGCACAGTATTAGAAAAGTGCAAATGTGTGACAGCAATGGGCCACAGGGACAACACAACAGGGACCATGTCTGTACGTTTGCCACTTTATCTCCAGAGTTGAGAGTGTCAAACACAACACCTGTTATGTACTATGCTCAATATATTGTTGTGGAACATTGCCTACTGTTGTATTAAAGTATGCTGCATAGCAAAAGCCATAGTTTTAGTTACTATAGTTACACTGCCTCTCTAAGATGTCAAATTTTCCCTAACCACAGTGCTTGAAGTTACAAAATTGCCCTAATTCCAGTGCTGAAAACTACAGCATATGATTGGCATTTAGATGTATATGGAATATTATTAAGTAAAAAAAGGGAATTCTCAAGCCACGAAAAGACATGGAGGAAATTAAGTGCATTTTGCTTAAGTAAAGAAGCCAATCTGAAAAGGCTAGATAGTGTATGATTCCAGTAACATGACATTTTGTAAAAATAAAGCCATGGAGACAGTTCAAAGGGCAGTGGTTCTGGGGATTAGCAGGAAAGGAAGGATGAATAGACAGAGCAGAGGATTTTTTTAGGGCAGTGAAACTATGCTGTGTGATGCCGTAGTGGTGGATATGTGATAGTGTGCATCTGGCAAAACTCATAGAACTTCGAAACACAGAGTCAACCCTAGTGTAAACTATAGAATTTAGCTAATAGTAAGATATCAATATTGGTTCATCAATTTTAATAAATGTACCATACTAATGCCAAGATGTTAACAGTAGGCAGTGTGGATGAGGGAGAGGGGGTACATAGGGAGCTCTCTGTACTGTTGAAACAATTTTTCTATAAACCTGAAACTGCTCTAACATTCTGTTAAAATAAAATTTTTAAAAGCATATGAGGGAGAGGGGAGGGAAGGTCTGGGAGTTTGGGATTAGCATATTCAACATTTAT
Source organism: Capricornis sumatraensis (assembly GCF_032405125.1). Taxonomy (NCBI): domain Eukaryota; kingdom Metazoa; phylum Chordata; class Mammalia; order Artiodactyla; family Bovidae; genus Capricornis; species Capricornis sumatraensis. The sequence continues at coordinate 95,413,727 of NC_091074.1, read as the reverse complement.
ATATAGGATGGATAAACAACAAGATCCTACTATATAGCACAAGGGACTATATTCAATTTCCTTTAATGAACAGTGATGGAAAATAATATGAAAAAGAATACATATATACATATGAAAGAAAGTGAAAGTGAAGTCGCTCAGTTGTGTCCAACTCTTTGCGACCCCATAGACTGTAGCCCACCAGGCTCCTCTGTCCATGGGATTCTCCAGGCAAGAATACTGGAGTGGGTTGCCATTTCCTTCTCCAGGGGATCTTCCCAACCCATGGATTGAACCCAGGTCTCCCACATTGCAGGCAGATGCTTTAACCTAGGCAGACGCTTTAACCTCTGAGCCACCAGGGAAGCCCATATATATGGCTCAGATGTTAAAGCATCTGCTGGCAGTGCAAGAGACCCAGGTTCGATCCCTGGGTTGGGAAGATCCCCTGGAGAAGAAAATGGCAACCCACTCTAGTACTCTTACCTGGAAAATTCCATGTACTGAGGAGCCTGGTAGGCTACAGTCCATATGAAACTGAGTTACTTTGCTGTACAGGAGAAATTAACACAACATTGTAAATCAACTGGACTTCAATAAAATTTTTTTAAAAAGCATATGAGAACTCCACCTCATCTCCAAATCAAAGAAAGAATAAGCACTAACTTTCATTAAGTACATATAGCTTGCTAAGCATTTTGTTTATCTTGTTTAATCGCCACAACAATAATAAAGTATGATTTTCATGAGTAGAAGCCAAAAGATGGGTACATTGTATTTGTATCTTCTGATTTCTCCCCAATCAGGAGGAGATTGTTTTCTCGGCCTGACTATGTCTTTTCAAGTATGAAACACAATATTTATCTAATTTGACTGAGTTATCCCTTAGCCAGTATTAAGTTTCTTTCAAACCCACTTGAAGTACTTTTTTGCTTTTTAAACACATTGAAAGAGAAGTGACATTTTTTAAAACAAAACTTTCCAAGAACACAAAGGAAGACTGAGGGAGTATTTCAACTGAATAAAATATTCCAGACTCTGGGAAAGTAACCCCAGACTCTGCTTTATCCTGGAAAGATAACAAAGTATTACTAAGCTTATCCTTCCTTTTCAATCTCCTTCTCACAACAGTTCTCTGATTTCCATTTTGCCTCTTTTAGGTTGTATGTGTGTGTTAGTTGCTCAGTTGTGTCTGACTCTTTGCTACCCCGTGGACTGTAGCCCGACAGGCTCCTCTATCCATGGAATTCTCCAGGCAAGAATACTGGAGTGGGTTACATTCCCTTCTCCAAGGGATCTTCCTGACCCAGGGATAGAGCCTGGGTCTCCTGCATTGCAGGCAGATTCTTCTTCTTTTTTTTTTTTTCTAACTTTATTTTACTTTACAATACTGTATTGGTTTTGCCATACATCAACATGAATCCGCCACGGGTGTACATGTGTTCCCAATCCAGAACCCCACTTCCACCTCCCTCCCCATACCATCTCTCTGGGTCATCCCAGTGCACCAGCCCCAAGCATTCTGTATCCTGCATTGAACCTAGACTGGCAATTCATTTCTTACATGATATTATACATGTTTCAATGCCATTCTCCCAAATCATCCCACCCTCTCCCTCTCCCACAGAGTTCAAAAGACTGTTCTATACATCTGTGTGTCTCAGAACTAGGGAAGTACACTATCTCAGTCATTCATGAGATATTTATTGAGCACCATGTGCCAAATACCACTTAGTGTTGAATACAGAGTGAAAGAAAAAGAGGCTCCCAATTCTCCTCCTTTCCCAGCCCTGTACCCTTAACACTATTCTACCTTTCACTCACATACTGTCTGTCTGTTTTCCAATGTTCTGCTGAGGGCTTCTTCCTTCTTCAGAAGGCAGTTGACGACATCCAATTCCTAAGAAATTGCCAGTAAGACACTGTCATAGTGTAATGGATGACTAGTGAAACACTGAATGTGACCTTCCAATATGCTGTCACTCTTCAAGCATCTATGCCATTTAGCAGAAGGACTGATTGTTAGCTGATGATACTCACTCATGTATGTGTCAGGGGGTAAATTTTAGTTTTGTGGATTGACGACGTATACTCAGTAAGACTCAATTGCTGGTTTTTTGTCTACCTTAAATTTCCAAAAAATTTAATTATGTTGAGTACTTGTTCTGAGAATCTAGAGTCATTTTAAGGTCATTTTTTCAGATTCCATCTATCTTCTTTTATCCAACTTTGTTAAACCTTATCTCTCTCTTCCCTGATGGTATGATGAGGTTCTACAATGAGAAGGAGATTCCACTTCCTGCCGATGTTTACCAGTTGGCCAGATCTCCTCTGGAACACTTTTTCTTTTGAAATACCATCTACTGTTAGTTGTTGTGTAACACTTCCTGTCAGTGGAGTTGTTTCAATAAGGCATTCCTGAAAATTACCTTATTCCAACAATCATTTTTCAGTTTCGGGAGGGAGGAACTCAGAGCTTTGAAGAATCCACTTGAAGGATGGTGTAACAGGGCCACTGGCAAAACCATTTGAGTTTTTTACTTTGCCATAACATTCTGTTGTGGTTCGTAATTGTTCTGTGATAAAGCTTGTCAGTGAAAGAGGAGAGTGAAAAAGTTGGCTTAAAGCTCAACATTCAGAAAATGAAGATCATGGCATCCGGTCCCATCACTCCATGGGAAATAGATGGGGAAGCAGTGAAAACAGTGTCAGAATTTATTTTTTGGGCTCCAAAATCACTGCAGATGGTTAGTGCAGCCATGAAATTAAAAGACACTTACTCCTTGGAAGAAAAGTTATGACCAACCTAGATAGCATATTCAAAAGCAGAATTATTACTTTGCTGACTAAGGTCTGTCTAGTCAAGGCTATGGTTTTTCCAGTAATCATGTATGGGTGTGAGAGTTGGACTGTGAAGAAGGCTGAGCGCTGAAGAATTGATGCTTTTGAACTGTAGTGTTGGAGAAGACGCTTGAGAGTCCCTTGGACTGCAACGAGATCCAACCAGTCCATTCTGGAGATCAGCCCTGGGATTTCTTTGGAAGGAATGATGCTAAAGCTGAAACTCCAGTACTTTGGCCACCTCATGCGAAGAGTTGACTCATTGGAAAAGTCTCTGATGCTGGGAGGGATTGGGGGTAGGAGGAGAATTGGGACGACAGAGGATGAGATGGCTGGATGGCATCACAGACTTGATGGACGTGAGTCTGAGTGAACTCGGGGAGATGGTGATGGACAGGGAGGCCTGGCGTGCTGCGATTCATGGGGTCGCAAATAGTTGGACACAACTGAGAGACTGAACTGAACTGAACTGAAAGCTTGTCAATCTCTGTAGTTATCAAAAGGTGTTAAGACTGACATAATGGTTTCAGCAGACATCAACAGTGCATGTGAGTTCCTTCAAATACATGTAAAGGATCATATAGTGTCCACCTAGCAAAGCAGCCCCAGCCTGCCCTCAAGTCCCTGTGAAGGTACCTGGCTGGATCATAACATCTGCCTGGGAAGGATTCCACTGGGTGCTTCAGGAAGTTCCACTCGGCATTCTCTGGGCTGATTTTATCCTCTTGGACCCTCTCTTTTTTCTGGAGACTGGCTATGCGCTTGCCTGGTCCCTGAGTGCAAGAGATTATAAGATTCCTCTATTTCTGAGTTCTTCCAGAGTCACTACATTTCCCAGGTACACATTCCTTTTACAGAAGGGGTTCAGATCCTTCTGGAATCCATCCTTCAGTCACATTTGCATGCGTACTGAGTCATGTCTGACTCTTTGTGACCCCATGGGCTGTAGCCTGCCAGGCTCCTCTGTCCATGGAGTTTTCCAGGCAAGAATACCAGAGTGGGTTGCCATTTACTACTCCAGAAGATCTTCCCTACCCAAAGGCTGAATCCAAGTCTCTTGCATTTCTTGCACTGGCAAGCAGATTCTTTACCACTTTAATACCTGGGAAGCCCTCAATCACCCTTGATAAAGGCTAAATATTCTAGCAGAGTCAAGTCAGCATTACTGATTTTTCTCTTAGAAACTTTTCTTGCATCTGAGACAGAAAACAAAACAGATATATTCCCTGCTGATACAATAACTATTTGAACTAAATGATAAGAAGAAAATATATTAATTAAACCGGTACTTCTCATACTTTTGATCTCAAGATTCCTTTATAATTTTAAAAAGAATTGAGTCCCTACCCCACAAATTTTATTAGTTTACTGATATTTATTGTAGCAGAAATTAAACCTGAGCTTAAAACATAATTAATTCATTTAAAATAGCAAAGATAAATTCATTATATATTAATGTAAATAACATATTTTAAGCAAAAATAAAAATTCCTGAACAAAACAATTGTGAGCAGAGTGGCAGCATTGTCCATTCTTGCAAATCTTTTTCTTATCAGCTTCTTAGATGGAGGGTGAGCTTTCATCTCTGCTTCTGTGCTGAATCTGTGTGACAGCGCAGATTGTGAAGCTTCTGGAAACCTTTACTGCACGCTCATGAAAGGATGAGACTGAAAAAGACAAATACTGTCTTAGCACTATGATAAAGAATTTGACCTCATGAAATACCATGTATCTGTGAACCACACTGAACAGTCATGTGTTAAACAAACCAAGTGTTTTACCTAATAATAATAATAGAGAACAATAGTAGTGGTATAATTTGTTCCTTTGTTTACTTCTTTTTTCATGTTGGGGGAATCCTATACCTCTACAGCCCAACATTAATTCACTCTAGAGGCACGTCTCTCCTCTAGCATATTTGATGTGATTTGGACCTTTTGCATATTAACAAGTACTTACAGCTTTTCACACATTTAAATGATTCCAGTGGACCCAAATCTTTGCTTTCTTTTTGATGTTGAAGTCATCATTACTAGGACCTGAATACAGAGTTCCAAAGAATAGCAAGGAGAGATAAGAAATCTTTCTTAAGTGAACAGTGCAAAGAAACAGAGGAATGCAAGAGAATGGGAAAGATGAGATCTCTTAAAGAAAATTAGAGATACCAAGAGAACATTTCATACAAAGATGGGTACAATAAAGGACAGAAATGGCAAGGACGTAACAGAAGCAGAAGAGATTAAGAAGACGTGGCAAGAATACACAGAACTATACAAAAAAAAGGCCTTAACAACCCAGATTATCATGATGGTGTGATCAGTCACCTAAGAACACACATCCTGGACTGTGAAGTCAAGTGGGCCTTAAGAAACATTACTATGAACAAAGCTAGTGGAAGTGATGGAATTCCAGCTGAGCTAATCCTAAAAGATGATGCTGTTCTCAATACACCAGCAAATTTGGAAAACTCAGCAATGGCCACAGGACTGGGAAAGGTCAGTTTTCATTCCAATCCCAAAGAAAGGCAATGCCAAAGAATGCTCAAACTACTGCACAGTTGTACTCATCTCACATGTTAGTAAAGTAATGCTCAAAGTTCTCCAAGCCAGGCTTCAACAGTACATGAACTGTGAACTTCCAGATGTTGAAGCTGGATTTAGAAAAGGCAGAGGAACCAGAGATCAAATTGCCAACATCCGCTGGATCATCAAAAAGCAAGAGAGTTCCAGAAAAACATCTGCTTTTGCTTTATTGACTATGCCAAAGCCTTTGACTGTGTGAAAGTGAAAGTCACTCAGTTGTGTCTGACTCTTTGCTCACAACAAACTGAAAAATTCTTAAAGAGATGGGAATAACATACCACCTTACCTGTCTCCTGAGAAACCTGTATTCAGGTCAAGAAGCAACAGAATCAGACATGGAACAATGGACAGGTTCAAAATTGGGAAAGGAGCATGCCAAGGCTGCATATTGTCACCTCTCTTATTTAACTTCTATGCAGAGTACATCATGAAAAATGCTGGGCTGGATGAAGCACAAGCTGGAATCAAAAACTGCTGGGAGAAATATCAACAACCTCAGATATGCAGATGATACTACTCTAATGGCAGAAAGTGTTGAGGAGCTAAAAGTCTCTTGATGAAGGTGAAAAAGAGTGAAAAAGCTGGCCTAAAACTCAACATTCACTTCATGGCAAATAGAAGTGGAAAAAATGGAAGCAGTGACAGATTTTATTTTCTTGGGCTCCAAAATCAATGCAGATGGTGACTACAGTCATGAAATTGAAAGATGCTTGTCCTTGGAAGAAAAGCTATGACAAACCTAGATAGCATATTAAAAAGTGGAGACATCACTTTGCCAACAAAGGTCCATCTAGTCAAAGCTATTGTTTTTCCAGTAGTCATGTACAGATATGAGAGTTGGACCACAAAGAAAAATTGATACTTTTGAATTGTGGTGCTAGAGAAGACTTTTGAGAGTCCTTTGGACAGCAAGGAGATCAAATCAGTCAATCCTAAAGGAAATTAACCTTGAATGTTCATTGGAAGGACTGATGTTGAAGCTGAAACTCCAATACTTTGGCCACCTGATGCGAAGAACTGACTCACTGGAAAAGACTCTGATGGTGGGAAAGATTGAAGGCAAAAGGAGAAGGGGGCAGAAGAGGATGAGATGGTTAGATAGTATCACTGACTCAATGGACATGAATTTGATCAAACTCCAGGAGATAGTAGAGGACAGGGGAGCTTGGCGAGCTGCCGTCTATGGAGTCACAGAGTCAGACATGACTTAGTAACTGAACAACAGCAACATACATTATACCAAACAATATGTTTGAATTACAGTATGTCCTCACATGTAGAAGTCTTTATTATCTGTTTCCAGTTGTGACCTTTGGTTCAAGATCTTGGAACCAAAGTCTACATATTCAAACATCTTCCTTACCACCATCACTGATGAATACAGAAAGAAATCAACAGCCTTTCAAGAGAACACAAAAGAATTCAATGCAGCAGCAGAGTTGAGTAGTTGCAACAAAAATGCTAAGGTCACGAAGCACAAAATTTTACTATCTAGCTGTTTACCAAAAAAGTTTGTTGCCTTTTTGTCAAATTCATCTTAATGCATAGATATCCAATTTATTGACATCACTGGAAAACTATCTTTTCTCCAATGGTCTGCTTTTGCATTTTTGTTCTTACATACATTGACCATAAATGTAAGGTTTATGGCTGAATTTTCCCTTTTCTTCCATAGACCTATATATCTGCAGATACCCTGTATTATAAAATTTTAGTTGCTACAGCTTTATAAAACATTTTGAAACTGGTAACTGTCCCTTCTAAGTTTGTTCTTTTTCAAAATAATTTTGGCTATATGGGTACTCCACATTTCCATATCATTTTCAGGGTCAATTTTTCCTGTGAAATAGCCTGCTGGTACTTTGATAGATAGTAACATCAAAGCCATAAATCAACTTAGGAAAAATGGTCACCCTAACACTGTCGTCTTCCATTATGAATATGAAATAGCTCTCCATTTATTTAGCTCTTTGATATTTCTCAGTAATATTTTATAGTTTTTAGTGTGTAAGTCTTACATTTATTTCGTGGAATGTATTCCTAAGTTGTTTCCTTTAATGTTGTTATGCATGGAATTGTTTTCTTAGCGTATAGAAATACAATTGGCTTTTGCATATTCATCTGCTATCCTGTGATGTTGCTGAACTTATTATTTCTAGTGGGTTCTTTCTATGGGATACTTAGGAATTTCTATGTATAAGACTATATTATCTATGACAGAAGACAGATTTATTTCTTTGTTCCACTCTGGATACCTTTAATTTCCATCTTCTGTTTTGGTTTTGTTTTTGCCTTATTATTCTGGCTGAAACTTCCTGTACTATGTTGAACAGCAGTGGTAAAATGCACATCCTTGTCTTGTTCCTAATTCAAGTATAAAGCATTTGTGGGATAAATCTTATTTGATAATATTGAATAAGCATTTTTATATGTTGCTGGATTGTTTGTTAATGTTTTATTGAGAACCTTTTGGTCTGTATTTATTGGGATTATTGGTTTATATGTTTCTTTTCTTGTGATACCTTTGCCTAGCTTTGTTATTGGGATAATACTGGTCTCAAACAATCAGTTCTTCTTCAATTCACCTGTGAAGTCATCTGGTTTAGGAATTATTCTTTGTGGGAAGATTTATTTCTCTTTTTTATTGTGGTAAAATCTGAATTTATTTATTTATGGGGTCCTTTTCATCAATCTACATGTATTCTTTCATCACTTCATTTTGTTAATGTCATGTATTATTCGGATTGATTTGTGTATGTTGAGCTATCTTTGTGTCCCAGGAATAAATTTCACTTGGTCATGTTATATAATCTTTTAATATACTGTAGTTTTTGTTGTGATCGCATTTGCTGAAAATTTTTGCATCAATATTCATAAAACATATTGGTTTATAGTTTTTCTTTCCTGTGGTGTCTTTGTCTGGTTTTGGTATCAGTGTAATGCTGTATTTTTCAGCTTTGGAATTTCTGTTTGGTTCTTTTAAAAAAGAATTTATAACTCTTTGTTGATATTCTCATTATTTTCATGAATCATTTTCCTGAATTCCTTTAGTTTTTTAATCATAGTGTTTTAGTCTTTGTCTAGTAAGTCCAATGTCTGTGTCATTCAGTTCAATTCAGTCACTCAGTTGTGTCCGACTCTTTGCGACCCCATGAATTGCAGCATGCCAGGCCTCCCTGTCCTCCCTGTCTGTGTCATTACCATCTTTCTAAATTCTATATAAATGCATTGATACACAGCATTTGTCTTTTTCTTACTTCACTCTGTATAATAGGCTCCAGTTTCATCCACCTCATTAGGACTGACTCTAATGTGTTCCTTTACATACCTGAGTAATATTCCATTACTTATGTACAACAACTTCCTTATTCATTAATCTGCCGATGGACATCTAGGTTGCTTTCATGTCTTCAGTTCAGTTCAGTTCAGTCGCTCAGTCATGTCCGACTCTTTGAGACCCGATGAATCACGGCATGCCAGGCCTCCCTGTCTACAACCAAATCCGGGAGTTCACCCAAACTCATGTGCATTGAGTTGGTGATGCCACCCAGCCATCTCATGCTCTGTTGTCTCTTTCTCCTCCTGCCCCCAATCCCTCCCAGCATCAGGGTCTTTTCCGATGAGTCAACTCTTTGCATGAGATGGCCGAAGTATTGGAGTTTCAGCCTCAGCATAAGTCCTTCCAATGAACACCCAGGACTGGTCGCTTTCATGTCCTGGCTACTGTAAATAGTGCTTCAGTGAACACAGGGGTACATGTGTCACTTTCAGTTCTGGTTTCCTTGGTGTGTGCGCCCAGCAGTAGGATTGGTGGGTCGTATAGTAGTTCTGTTCCTAGTTTTTAAAGGAATCTCCACACTGTTCTCCATAGTGGGCTGTACCAGTTTGCATTTCCACCAACAGTGTAAGAGGGTTCCCTTTTCTCCACATCCTCTCCAGGATTTATTGTTTGTAGACTTTTTGGTGATGGCCATTCTAATGAGCGTGAGATGATACCTCATTGTGGTATCATTTTACTGATTTTTGTGGGTTTTTTTTTCTATTTTATTAGTAAATTTATTAGGATATATTTTATCTGTTATGTAAATCACAAATTTCAAGTGTACAATTCAAAGATATTTTAGCAAGTTTGCCAAGTCATACAAATGGTTACTTTTATGTGCCAACTTGGTTGGGCCATAGGCTTTTCAGACATTATTCTGGGTATGTCAATGAGGGTATTTCTAGATGAGATTAACTTTTGAATCAGTAGACTGAGTGAACCAATTGCCCTCCCTAATTTGGGTGCCTATGCCATGCTAAGTCGCTTCAGTTGTGTCCGATTCTTTGCAACACTATGGACTGTAGCCTGCCAGGCTCCTCTTGTCCATGGGATTCTCCTGGCAAGGATACTGGATTGGGTTGCCATTTCCTTCTCTAGAGGATCTTCCTGACCCAGGAATAGAATCCATGTCTACTGCAGCTCCTGCCTTGTAGGAGGATTCTTTACCATTGAGCCACTGGGGAGGCCCCCTGCCCTGAAGACTTGTATAGAACAAAAAGGCTAAATAGAAAACTCCTGTCTTTTTGACTTCTTAAGCTGTGATATCAGTGTTTTTTTCCCTTGTACTCAAACTGAAACACTAGTTCTTCTTGTCTTGAGCCTGCCAGCTTTTGGACTGGATCTAATGCTATTGGCGCTCCTTGTTCTCAGTCCTTCATACTCACAGTGAAAGTACACAGTTGACTCTCCTGTGTCTCTAGCCTGCCAGCTGGAGATCTTGGTAATTCTTAGCCTCCATAATGATGTAAGCCAATTCATTAATATAAATTTCTGTACATCTTACTGATTCTGTTCCTCTGGAGAATCTTAATACAGCAATTATGATCATAAATCAATTTTAGAACATTTTCATCACCTCCAAGAGATTCCTTATGCACCTTCACCATTAATCTCCCTCAATACCCTCTCTTCCACTCTAAATAATCAATAATCTACTTTTTGTTTGTACAGATTTGCCTTATTTGGACATTTTTTATAAATGGAATCATACAATACTTCACCCTAATATTTATTATTTCTTTTCTTCTGTTTGTCTTGTATTAATTTTTTTTCTTTTTTCTAGTTTCTTAATGTGGAAGCTTAGGTTATTGATTTAAGATCTTTTTTTCTTTTATAATATAGTCTCTTAAGGCAATAACTTATACTCTAATCTTTGTTCCATTTGCATAGCATTTTTGTTTTCACTTTCATTTGGTTTAAAATATTTTAAATATTAAAATCACGATCTTTTGTGATTTCTATTTTGACCCATCTTCTTTCAGAAATGTGTTATTTAAGTTCTAAATATTAGAGAGTTTCTCAATTTTCTTACCTGTTTTTGATTTCTAATTTAATGCATTATTCTTGGAGACCATGTTTTGCATGATTTCAACCTTTTAAAATGTATTGATATTTGCTTTATTGCCTAGAATAGGATCTGTCTTGGAGAATGTTCATATGCACTTGAAAATATATGAATTCTGCTGTTATTGGGTAGAGTGTCTTATATATGCCTGTTATGTTAATTGGTTGATATTGTTATTCATGTTTTCTATGTCCTTCCTGATTTTCTATATAATTTTTCATCTATTATTGAAAGAGGAGCATTAAAACATTTCACCACAATTATTAAATTATTTTTCTTTTAAAATTTGTCAGGTTTTATGACTCTGTTGTTAAAAGTGTCTAGGTTTATAATTATGTTTTTCTGATACTTTGACCATTTTATCATTATGAAATATTTTCTTTGTCTCTCTCTAATAATATTTTTAATTAAGATCTATTTTATCTAATATTGGTGTAGCTGCTCTTGCTCTATTATGGTTACTGTTTGCATGTTCTATCTTTTTCCATTCTTGTATTCTGAAATTATTTGTGTTTTCAAATTTATGGTATGTCTCTTGTAGACAGCATATGATTGGACCTTGTTCTTTGTTTTTCATATGGTTGGACCTTGCCTTTTGTTTGCTTTTCAAATTCAGCCTGATAATCTCTATGTTTTGGTTGGACTATTTAAACCATTCATATTTAAAGTACTTATTGATACAAATGGAATTATGTGCATTTTTCTATTTGTTTTCCTTATTTCTCAGATCTTTTTTTACTTCCTCTTTTACTGTCTTTTGTGTTAAGTTGATATTTTCTGTATGTCATCTTATTCCCTTTGTCTTTTATTATATTATTTGAATTATTTTCTTGATTTATTGCAATATACTTCAGATTAATGTCACATTAATTTCATAAAAGAGACAAACTTTGCTCCAATGTAGCTTCTTAGTGCTTTATTGTCATAAATGTAACATCTTTATATAACTCCAATGGCATGGTTTTATAATTATAGTTTTATGCAGTCTTTAAAATAGGATTAAAGGAAATAGAAAAAAATTTTAGTCTATTATATTTACCAACATATTTACCTCTTCCAGTGATCTGTGCTTCTTTGTGTGGACTTGAGTCACTCTTTGGTTTCCTTCAGTTTTAGCCTGAATGATTTCTTGTAAGACAGGTTTTCTAACAAGGAATTCTCTTAATCTTTGTGCATCTGGAAATGATTTTGTTTTGCTTTAATTGATGAAGAATAATTTTTCTGGATACAGAATTCTTGGTTAATTTTTCTTTTCTTTCAGCACTTTGAATATGCCATCTCATTTCCCATGACTTTCACTATTTCTGTGATATGGACTTTGTTGAGCTTTTTAAATCTATAAATTAATGCCTGTTAAAATCAAGTAGGTTTCCCTGGTGGCACAGATGGTAAAGAATTTGCCTGCCAATGCAGAAGATGAGGGTTCAATCTCTGTTGGGAAGATCCCCTGGAGGAGGGCCTGGCAACCCACTTCAGTGTTCTTGCCTGGAGAATCCCCATAGAAAGAGGAGCCTGGAGTGCTACAGTCCATGGGGTCGCAGAGTCGGACACGACTGAGTGAATCAGCACAGCACAACAAAATCAAATTTTTGGATTTTATGAAGGGGTTAGTCTTTCTTCAAATATTTTTTTCTCCCTCTCTCCTTCCTCTTCTGAGACTTTTATCACACAAATGTTGGTGCACTGGACGGTGTTCCATGGATCTCTGAGGCTCTGCATTTTTTCAGATCATGGGTCTCTGTTTACGTTTTGTTGTTGTTGTTATTCTTATGTTTGAACATTTTTATAACAGTTGCTTCAGAATCTTTGTCTCTTAACTTCAACATTTGGGCCTCCTCAGAGACAATTTCTATAAGCTGTTTATTTTCCTGAGTATAAGTCACAGTTTCCTGTTTCTTAGGCTGTCTCATAATATTTTGTTGAAGCCTAAACATCTTAAATAATTTAGTATAATTATGATTCCCTCCCTGCCTTATAACATGGGTTGTTGTTGCTGTTGCTCTTTTTCTTTTGTTTGCTTTTTTTTTTCTATTTTGACAATTTGCCTTAACTTATTCAGTGGTATCTATGTCCTCTGTGGAAGGTGGCTACTGATGTCTCTAGTCTTTCTTTCTTTCTTCATTTATATTCTTGTTTCATTTTCCATGCTTGAATTCTTTTGGGTGACTGTGTGTCAGTATACTTTAGTGGTTACCAGATGATTGCTCAGGGATTGTGTTCAAATACATTGGATGAGTAAGGATTCCTCTCTTTGTCAAGAGATCTGTCTGTGACTGGGGAACTCATTCAAAATTCAGGTCAAAATTCAAGTCAGACTTGTCCTGATTTCTTTTACTTTCCAATCAGCCTTTTTGTCTCTCTCATGTGGGCACACAGGTGTGTGTGTGTGTATGTGTGTATGAGAGTGGCTTCATATTAAGCCAGATTTGAGGATTGCTAAGGTGCTCTCTGTTCTTTTCTGAGTATGCGTGTGGCCTTGGGCATATGCACAACCTTCCAGATTCCGACTGAAATATGTGGGAACTTATCGAGGTCACTAAGTCTGCTTCATTCCCTGGACTTCCTAATTAAATTCTGGTCTGCTGGTCATCTGACCCCAACCAGAATCGTAATCTCAGCTATTCATCCCCATTTATTTGCTTTTGGACTTGCTACTGTTTCCAACAATATCAGGGACATGAGTTTCCTCAAACTCTACTCCAGATCAAATCATCACCATCTGGTAGAAAGGTACAGTTTTCATGTCCTGATAGAAATCTCTCCTATAGAGGTGGGGTCTGGGGGCAGGACCAGCTTCAGATAAAATTGCCACAAACTCTGCCTGTTCTTACTTGAAGTTCAGTGATAGTACTGAACAAAACACTTCTCAATTTGTTGTATGCCTTTGGTTGAACTTAGCAGTCTTGAAATGATGATCATTGACCATTTTTTTCTAGTCTTATTGTTTCTAGTTTTGGAAATAATTTGCCACATTACTCTTACTCCACCACTGTGAAAGTCTTGCCCTCAGCAATCTGTGTTTTAACAAACTCTTCATACTTTTCTGATATGTGTTAAAGTTTGAGGACTAATGTCAGAGATGAATTAGCTCTACTTCTACCTAAGCAAAGTTTTATTTTATTTTCTAAGCAAAGTTTTAAACTGTGCAATGGATTATTTCCCTTTATGTGCTTAAGAGCAGCAGTATTAGCACTCCTTCTTGAGCAGTCCATCTGAAGACCATTTCAGTGGCTTTACCAACTGTCATCCTCTTCTCCTAATTATCAACATGACCACATCTTCACCTCCCTTAAATCTATTCAAAGTTCATCTCAGTATGTAATACCTGAGTCTCCTGCATTGCAGGCAGATTCTACCATCTGAGCCACCAGGAAAGCTTACATAAAGTTTACCTTCAGTCAGTTCATTTCAGTTGCTCAGTCATGTCCGACTCTTTGCGACCCATGAATTGCAGCTCGCCAGGCCTCCCTGTCCATCACCATCTCCCAGAGTTCACTCAGACTCACGTCCATTGAGTCAGTGATGCCATTCAGCCATCTCATCCTCTGTCGTCCCCTTTTCCTCCTGCCCCCAATCCCTCCCAGCATCAGAGTCTTTTCCAGTGAGTCAACTCTTCGCATGAGGTGGCCAGAATACTGGAGTTTCAGCTTTAGCATCATACCTTACTCCCTTACATAAAATTGCAAGTTGTCTTATTTATTATGCTTCTAATTTGCATTTGTTTCTTGTTACTAGAATGTATGCTCCAAAAAAGCAGGAGTCTTTGTCAGTTTATTTGTTGATGTATCTCAGGAGTCAGAAACAGCCTCTCAGTTCAATTCAGTCACTCAGTCATGTGTGACTCTTTGCGACCCCATAAACTGCAGCACACCAGGCCTCCCTGTCCATCACCAACTCCTGGAGTTTACTCGAACTCATGTCTATTGAGTCGGTGATGCCATCCAATCATCTCATCCTTGTCGTCCCCTTCTCCTCCTGCCTTCAGTTTTTCCTAGCATCAGAGTCTCTTCAAATGAGTCAGCTCTTCACATCAGGTGGCCAAAGTAGTGGAGTTTCTGCTTCAACATCAGTCCTTCCAATGAACACCCAGGACTGATCTCCTTTAGGATGGACTGGCTGGATCTCCTTTCAGTCCAAGGGACTCTCAGAGTTTTCTTCAACGCCACAGTTCAAAAGCATCAATTCTGTGCTCAGCATTATTTATAGTGCAACTCTCACATCCGTACATGACCACAGGAAAAACCATAGCATTGACTAGACAGACCTTTGTTGGCAAAGTAGTCTCTGCTTTTTAATATGCTATCTAGGTTGGTCATAACTTTCCTTCCAAGGAGTAAGCATCTTTTAATTTCATGGCTGCTGTCACCATCTGCAGTGATTTTGGAGCCCAAAAATAAAGTCAGTCACTGTTTTCACTGTTTCCCCATCTATCTGCCATGATGTGATGGGACTGGATGCCATGATCTTCGTTTTCTGAATGTTGAGCTTTAAGCCAACTTTTTCACTCTCCTCTTTCATTTTCATCAAGAAGCTCTTTAGTTCTTCACTTTCTGCCTTAACGGTGGTGTCATCTGCATATCTGAGGTTATTGATATTTCTCCCAGCAATCTTGATTACAGCTTGTGTTTCATCCAGCCCAGAGTTTCTCATGACGTAATCTGCATAGAAGTTAAATAAGCAGGGCGACAATATACAGCCTTGACATACTCCTTTTCCTATTTGGAACCAGTCTGTTGTTCCATGTCCAATTCTAACTCTTGCTTCCTGACCTGCATACAGGTTTCTCAAGAGGCAGGTCAGGTGGTCTGGTATTCCCATTTCCTTCAGAATTTTCCACAGTTTATTGAGATCCACACAGTCAAATGCTTTGGCATAGTCAATAAAGCAGAAATAGATGTTTTTCTGGAACTCTCTTGCTTTTTCCATGATCCAGCGGATGTTGACAATTTGATCTCTGGTTCCTCTGCCTTTTCTAAAACCGACTTGAACATCTGGAAGTTCACGGTTCATGTATTGCTGAAGCCTGACTTGGAGAATTTTGAGCATTACTTTACTAGTATCTGAGATGAGTGCAATTGTGTGATAGTTTGAGCATTCTTTGGCATTGCCTTTCTTTGGGATTGGAATGAAAACTGACCTTTTCCAGTCCTGTGGCCTCTGCTGAGTTTTCCAAATTTGCTGGCATATTGAGTGCAGCACTTTCACACCATCATCTTTTAGGATTTGAAATAGTGCAACTTGAATTCCATCACCTCCACTAGCTTTGTTTGTAGTGATGCTTCCTAAGGCCCACATGACTTCACATTCCAGGATGTCTGGCTCTAGGTGAGTGTGAGTGATCACACCATCATGATTATCTGGGTCATGAAGATCTTTTTTGTACAGTTCTTCCGTGTATTCTTTCCAGCTCTTCTTAATATCTTCTGCCTTTGTTAGATCCATACAATTTCTGTCCTTTATTGAGCACATCTTGGGGCCACCCCAGATGGAGGTGTCATGGTGGAAAGGTCTGACAAAATGAGTTCCACTAGAGAAGGGAATGGCAAACCACTTCAGTATTCTTGCCTTGAGAACCCCATGAACAGTATGAAAAGGCAAAAAGATAGGACACTGAAAGATGAACTCCCCAGGTCAGTAGGTGCCCAATATGCTATTGGAGATCAGTGGAGAAATAACTCCAGAAAGAATGAAGGGACGGAGCCAAAGCAAAAATAACACTCAGTTGTGGATGGGACTGGTGATGGAAGCAAGGTCCGATGCTGTAAAGAGCAATATTGCATTGGAACCTGGAATGTTTGTTAGGTCCATGAATCAAGGCAAATTGGAAGTGGTCAAACAGGAGATGGCAAGAGTGAACATCAACATTCTAGGAATCAGCAAACCTAGATGGACTGGAATGGGTGAATTTAATTCAGATGACCATTATATGTACTACTGTGGGCAAGAATCCCTTAGAATAAATGGAGTGCCATCATAGTCAACAAAAGAGTCCAAAATGCAGTACTTGGATGTAATCTCAAAAATGACAGAATGATCTCTGTTCATTTCCAAGGCAAACCATTCAAAATCACGGTAATCCAAGTCTATGCTCTGATCAGTAATCCTGAAGAAGCTGAAGTTGAATGATTCTATGAAGACCTAAATACCTTCTAGAACTAACACCCGAAAGAGATGTCCTTTTCATTATAGGAATGCAAAAGTAGGAAGTCAAGAAACACCTGGAGTAACAGGCAAATTTGTCCTTGGAGTACAGAATGAAGCAGGGCAAAGGCTAACAGAGTTCTGCCAAGAGAATGCACTGGTCATAGCAAACACCCCCTTCCAACAGCACAAGAGAAGACTCTACACATGGACATCACCAGATGGTCAACACTGAAATCAGATTGATTATACTGTAGCCAAAGATGGAGAAGCTCTATACAGTTAGCAAAAACAAGACTGGGAGCTGACTGTGGCTCAGATCATGAACTCCTTATTGCCAAATTCAGACTGAAATTGAAGAAAGTGGGGAAAACCACTAGACCATTCAGGTATGACCTAAATGAAATCCCTTATGACTATACAGTGGAAGTGAGAAATAGATTTAAGGGACTAGATCTGATAGACAGAGTGCCTGATGAACTATGGATGGTATGACGTTGTACAGGAGACAGGAATCAAGGCCATCCCCAAGAAAAAAAGAAACAATCTTTGGAGTATAATAAATACTTGCTGAATGAATGAGTTCAGTACCTAAAAATGTATCCTGAGAGTAAGTGTTGTTACTTCATTTTATGTAATTTAGTGCATTGGTTCAGTCCCATAGCTCAGTCGTCTCCAACTCTTTGTGACCCTGTGGACTGCAACACACCAGGCTTCCCTGCCCATCACCAACTCCCAGAGCTTACTTAGACTCATGTCCATTGAGTCAGTGATGCCATCCAAACATCATCCTCTGTCACCCTTTCTCCTGCCTTCAATCTTTCCCAGCATCAGAGTTATCCAGTGAGTCAGTTCTTCAGATCAGGTGGCCAAAGAATTGGAGTTTCAGCTTCAGCATCAGTCCTTCCAAACACCCAGGACTGATCTCCTTTAGGACGGACTGGTTGGATCTCCTTGCAGTCCAAGGGATTCTCAAGAGTCTTCAACACCACAGTTCAAAGGCATCAATTCTTCGATGCTCAGCTTTCTTTATGGTCCAACTCTCACATCCATACATGACTACTGGAAAGGCCATAGCTTTAACTAGATAGACCTTTGTTGGCAAAGTAATGTCTCTGCTTTTTAGTATGCTGTTTAGGTTGGTCATAGCTTTTCTTCCAAGGAGAAAACATCTTCTAATTTCATGGCTGCAGTCACTATCTGCAGTGATTTTGGAGCCCAAGAAAACAAAGTCTGTCACTGTTTCCATTGTCTCCTCATCTATTTGCCATGAAGTGATGGGACCGGATGCCTTGATAGTTTTTTCAATGTTGAGTTTTAAGCCAACTTTTTCACTCTCCTCTTTCACTTTCATCAAGAGGCTTTTTAGTTCCTCTTCGCTTTCTGCCATAAGGGTGGTGTCATCTGTGTATCTGAAGTTGTTGATATTTCTCCTGGCAATCTTGATTCTAGCTTGTGCTTCATCCAGTCCATCACTTCTCATGATGTACTCTGCATCTAAGTTAAATAAGAAGGGTAATAATATATATCCTTGATGTACTCCTTTTCCAGTTTGGGACCAGTCTGTTGTTCCATGTCTGGTTCTAACTGTTGCTTCTTGACTTGCATACAGATTTCTCAGGAGGCAGGTAAGGTGGTCTGGTATTCCCATCTCTTGAAGAATTTTCCACAGAGTTGTGATCTACATAGTCAAAGGCTTTGGCATAATCAACAAAGCAGAAGTAGATGTTTTTCTCTAATTCTCTTGCTTTTTTGATGATCCAGCAGATGTTGGCAATTTGATCTCTGGTTCCTCTGCCTTTTCTAAATCCAGCTTCAACATCTGGAAGTTCAAAGTTCACTTACCTTTGAAGCCTGGTTGGACAATTTTGAGCATTACTTTGCCAGAATCTGAGATGAGTGCAATTGTGCAGAAGTGTGAAAATTCTTTGGTATTGCCCTTCTTTGGGATTGGAATAAAAACTGACCTTTTCCAGTCTTGTGACCACTGCTGAGTTTTCCAAATTTGCTAGCATATTGAGTGTAGCACTTTAACAGCATCATCTTTTAGCACATAAAGTTTAATTATTTCCTCAAGACTGGAATGTCATTTTGTGTAAATTCTAAGAGGTGCCACAGGCATTGGACTTCTTGGCTGAATTTTGGCAAAGCTGGGAAGAGGAAAGAGAAGGAATTACAAATTTATTTTCAGGTAAACCTTACCTATGTAATGCTTTGGAGTCTGATTGCTTTGAATTATTTTGCTCTTGCATGCATGTTAAGTCGCTTCAGTAGGTTCTGACCCTTTGCTGTCCTATGAACTGTAGCCTGCCAGGCTCCTCTGTCCATGAGATTCTCCAGGCAAGAATTCTGGAGTGGGTTTCCATTTCCTTCTCCAGGGGATCTTCCCAACCCAGCGATGGAACCTGCGAATCTTTAGTCTCCTGCATTGGCCGATGTGTTCTTTACCACTAGCACTGCCTGGGAAGCCCCTGTATTGGAGGATGGTAAAACCAGTTTCTTCTTGTTTTATTGTTAGCACCTGATTGTAGGAAGGAAGTAACTATTACCCTGAAGGCTCTCTATCATCTCCCCTTTACAATTTCTCCACCTCCAGGCAAAGCACCAATCATCCTGAAAAGAAAGGTCACAACACCCTGCGGCAGGAGTTACTTTGTCTTGCTTCACTGGTTTCCAGCATGTGACTATTATGCCATTTTTACCATGATTATATCTGAGCTGGTGATAGCAGAGTGGTGGTTTTGTGCCCCCATGATTGGCACATGTTCCCATCGCACTCAGTATTCATTTTCAAAGGTATTTTTAGAAAACTTGGATATTAAATCCTCCATCATTCTATAAGCCACTGATTTAAATGTTTCATTTTGAAGAGCAAAAGGACTGTTTAGTGTTTTCATTCATTCAACTAGAAAACCACCAAGAATCAACAGGTGACCAATAAAGAAGGCAAAGGAGCAAAAGACAATTGACATTGAGACAATATGATTATAGGCCAGTTTTTACATGCACTTATCCAAAACAAAGTTTTAAATAATAGGATAGTCAAATACTAGAAAGTATTTGCTTTAAATTTCATTTTTTTTAAGATGATATGCATGATTTAATTGGGCTTCCCAGGTGGTGCCAGTGATAAAGAATCTGGGGACACAAGGAGATGTGGGTTCCATCCCCTTGTGGGGAAGATCCCCTGGAGTAGGGAATAGCAGCCCAGTCCTGTATTGTTGCCTGCAAAATTTCATGGACAGAAGAGCCTTGCAGGCTACAATCCATGGGATCTCAAAGAGTCAGACACAACTGAGCATGCACTCACATGATTTAATCAAGTGATAACAGTGGATGAAATAAAACCACGCAATATGTATACAGAAATAAGGCATATTAGTTTCTTATTACTACAATAACAAATTAGGACGAGCATAGCTTAAAACAGCAGAAATTTATTCTCACATAATTCTGGAGGCCAGAAGTTCAACCTCAGTTTCACTGGGCTGAAATCAAGTAGGGCCAGGCTCTGCATGCAAGTTCCAGGAGAGACTGTTTCCGTCAGTTTCAGTGCTGCCAGGGTTCCTTTGCCTGTGCTTCTCAAAAGGATACACATAATGACATTTAGATCCCACTCAGATAATCCAGGATAATCTTGTCATGTAACATCCGTAACTTAGTCATACCTGCAAAGGCTGTTTTCCTTTATAAAATAACATTTACAGTTTCTATGGATTAGGACCTGGTATCTTTGGGGCCACTATTAGGCCGACTACATAAAGTGAAATCAGCAATCAAGTGAGGAAAGACCACGTCATCTATGCAGCTGTGAGGTTTGTCATTGGAACATGTTCTCCCTTTAGTTTACTCAGAAACCTTTTCTAATTCCTAAGAAGAACTGAAAATTGTTCTCTTCATTTGCGTTGTATTAAGTCGTGATTGCTTTAAAATCAAGAGACGGGTAAGATTATTTCCATTTTAACTTCATTTCTTTCTACACATTTTGCTAAAGGGATGAAAGATATAGTGGAATTAATGATCTTTTCATAAAATGAAATTGTAGTTTTTAAAAAATCTGTAGTTTGTGTTTCTGAAATATGAGCTGCTTCTCTCTTCTTTTTAGCCAGAATAACTGCTTTTAAATTTAAACCAGCATTGAGTCTGGTCTGAGTCACTGTCATTTTTCTTCCATTATAAGTGGTCATTTTGATAGTCAAAGTGCAGAAAAACTTGGGGCATGTGGGGTTGATCCCAAGCTGGCATTTAGATGCTTGATAAGATGAAAAGGAAGACAGCATGGAAACAGCATGGAAAAGTGTGCTTGATTACTCTCCCCCCACCCACACCTCCTCCCCCATCATCTGCTATGAATCATGCTGGATTAGCAACACTTTTGAGACAAAGACATTGGATTGTATTAGCATGCTGGTAAAGAAATGACATTAAATGTCCTCAGTGAAGTTACTTCAGAAAAGTCTTATCCTGTGAACCAATCTTCATCTAGTAAAATGAGAGCAAGGGTCACATAGAATCAAAGAGTGTTTTTTGTGGCTTACTGCAGCCAGCGGCAGGGTTTAATGGGCAGATGTTCATCCTGCCACGCAATGTGGATGACTTCACATGTGGGGGGAGGCTACTCACCATTGCAGCGGCTTGTTTTCCTCCAGGACTACATCATCACCACTTCTTGACGGTAGATTTTATGAGCAATGTAGAACACTGTGAACACAGCCATGCCTGTTTTTGTTTTTAACTGGTTTTGTTTCTCTGAGGCAATCCCAAACTGATTTTTGTTTTGTTTTGTTTTCCAAATCTAAATTTCTAATGTGTGATTAAAAGTATGATGCTCTTTTCTTAGCATTTCTATTCATGATTCATATACCTTTCCCTTTATTCTGGGTCTCATAATTTGTGTTGCTAATTTACCAGGGATCACTTAGTAATTAAGATATTACAAATCTACAACTGTGTGCTTAAAATGCAAAGTAAATTGGATTTTTTGATGGAATAAAATGCAAATAGCTTGTTAAAATTTATTTCAGGATTCTGGTCCAAGTTTACTTCTCTCCCCAGAGGCCAACTTAAAACAACAAAATGAATGAGCAATAGAAAAGAAAATACGTCCATGGGATTTTCCAGGGAAGAGTGCTGGAGTGGATTGCCATTTCCTTTTCCAATTTTCATTGATAATACATGCTAAACCCAAAGTTACAAAGGATAGCTGCCAAATACAAAAACATTTGGAACAAAGTGAGACATGACACCAAAAAGCATATGCATTCCACCCCTCCAAAAGACAGGTATTTTCTAGCCTACAGTTTAGGGGTCCAACTGAAGGTCCTAGTTTGAGGTGTCCACACCTAGCATTGCATGTAAACCAGGACTGCAAAGAAACCGTAAAGATGCCCATTCTGAAAAGCACAAGGGGTTACAGAAGGAGTCCTCATGGCAGTCATCTTAGTATTATTTGCTTTAATATCCCAAGTACCCAGTAACATCGGGAATTGCTGTAAATCACAGGCCTGCTTGGCATGGAATGGGCCGCTGAAATTGGGGAACAGATCTCATTTCTACTCAGAGGACACTGAGCCATAGAAAGTATATCCCAAAAGATATACTTGAGTTAAACCTACTGCTCTCCCCCAGATTCATCCTTTCCCCCAACAATTTTTAGCAAATAGCTAATCCGGAGAGAACTATCCTTATTAGCATGGATAATTCTCCTCTAAAAAGAGGACAGTAACAACCAGTAAAGACAGATGAGGAATAACCATCTTCATGGATGCAAATGAAAAATGACAATGAATAGTTCTTACTTGAGCAAGTGAGAGAGAACGTAATCTCATCAAAATAAGAGCTTAAAGGAAAATAGATGTCAAAGATGAGATAATAATACAACAGAAGAAAATGAAAAGTAGCCTGTGAGAGCTTAGGAAAAATGGAAAAGAAGGACCAAACAATATAGAAATGAAGACCTTTTGAGAGGCAACTGTCATAGACTAGTTCCCCATGAAGTAGACTCCGAGGTGAGAGTGGCATGTGAGAGATGTGTTAAGAATGCTCATAGGAGCAACACTTTGGAAGGGAAGGGAAAGACTCAGAGGATGAAGTTAAGCTTCAGTGCAATTCTGTGTCAGTTCGGTCTTCTAAGTGGTTTCCAAGAAGAGTTTAGATGTGTAAGAGATTTATTGGAGGAAATAACTGATACACTAAATAATTCAAATAGCTTCCCTTATTCAGCCTTTCATTCTGGCTCCCTTGAAAGCACCCTCGGATCCGCCATGGACCCCTCAGCACTTACTGGTACTTGCCAACCAGGTTCGGCAGCTTCCTGAGATGCAGTTGCTTTCCTCGCTTTCTGGCCCAGCAATGCCAGGCTGGTTTGTGACGTGACTTAACCTGAGTAACTGGCCTGGAAACCAGGAGGGGAAGTAGGTGCAGGTTCTGAGAGAGGCATCTGGGTTATGTGAAGGAGAAGAACTGGAATCATTGAATACCAGGAAATGCTAGCCTTCATCTGGTGGCCACTTAGGCAGGTTCAGGCTGGGGAAGTTGGGAGATTTACAAGTTGGGGAAGCATTCACTTAGATGTCTCCATCCTATATGTCAGTGCCCCATTTTCCCCAGCTATGGCCTGACCTTGCCTTTGTTCTGCCTTGGTTGAGTGTATCCTTACATGGCATTCTGGTACTCTCACAATTAAGCTGTGGTCCTGATTCTCAACTTTCTCTGCTCTTGCACTGCAAGAGATAAGAACCTCTTCATATATAAAAGTTTATATATAAGTTAAAAGTTTCAGTTCAGTTCAGTTCAGTTCAGTCACTCAGTTGTGTCTGATTCTTTGTGACCCCATGGACCACAGCACTACAGGCTTCCCTGTCTATCACCAACTCCCGGAGGCTACTCAAACTCATGTCCATTGAGCTGGTGATACCATCCAACCATCTCATCCTCTGTCATCCCCTCTCCTCCCACCTTCAATCTTTCCCAGCATCAGGGGCTTTTCCAATGAGTCAGTTCTTCGCATCAGGTGGCCAAAGTATTGGAGTTTCAGCTTCAGCATCAGTCCTTCCAATGAATATTAAGGATTGATTTAAGTTTTAATGTTCAGCCTTTAGTTACTAATTGATTGATCTTCACTTTTTATTATCTTTTCCCAAAGCCAATCAACCCAATACCATTTTCCTTTTAGTTACTATTTCCCCCAATTTTCTCATACCCTGATATATGACCTCCATTAATATACTGCCTTCTTCCAGTACACTGCCAATGGAAACTTTAATAACTGTATCACTTCTTTATGCTGGGCTGTCTGTGTGTCATCTATCTCCAGCAGTGGGATCCTCACTGTCAGGAAGATGGGTTTTCCAGTAGGAAATTCCATTCCAATGACCACTTTTTAAGCCTACTTTTGATACCTGTTGTTATAAATTGGGGTCCCTGGTAAACAGACTTTGAGAAGGTGCGTAGCATGTAGGAGTTTTATTAGGTAAAACCCTTGAGAACAAGCCCTAAGAAGAGTTAAGGATACAGCATTGGGCAGAAGGAGAAACTGATCTGCCATGCAGTTCCAGTGATAGTGTGAGGTAGTCCTATAAGTCCCCCTGAAACTGGGATGACCCTTCAGATTTGCCTGAGCTGGAGTGAGTAGGCATGGTCTTTATTCCCCTTCATTGACCAGTCAGTGATTGTGGCCTGCCCCTGGAAAGAGATATGACCTTGGGCCAGGTCATTTCTTCAGCTGAATTAGCCCCCAAGGAGTGCTGACAGCTGAGTTTTCTTCTCTTTTGTACTGCCAGGGGCTGGGGAGACCAGATATTCTGACAGCTGACATTTTAATAGGAACAATGGAAGCAGAATGTATTGGAATGATTGCTTTGATGGGATGAGAGAACATAACTGACAACATGTAATCCTATCCTAGTGAAAAGATCTTTCCAGAATAAGGGTGTATAAGACCCTTATACAATTTCAGACTTATAGAGTTGGCAGCCAAGAGGTCTGCTGTAATTTTCTATATAGTGATTTTTAGGTGAGAGAAAGCAGTGCCAGATGGAAAGTCAAAGATGCAGGAAAGAGTGAAGAGCAATGAAAATGGCAAATGTGTTGAAATCTAAAATAATACTGACTTCATAAGGCATTATTTATAATCTCTCACATGGTGAAAAATGCATGCAAATGTGTAAAAATAAAGCAGCACGTAAG
The DNA here is from genome assembly GCF_032405125.1 of Capricornis sumatraensis. Taxonomy (NCBI): domain Eukaryota; kingdom Metazoa; phylum Chordata; class Mammalia; order Artiodactyla; family Bovidae; genus Capricornis; species Capricornis sumatraensis. Next base: position 95,388,610 of record NC_091074.1, on the reverse strand, counting down.
AATGAATGGGGTATATGGTGTTCTGTTCTAAGATCTTGGGTTAGCTAGGATCAGAACATAAGTAAAAACTGATATTAGACCTAGGTGAGTTAGCAATGCATTTTGTGATTTTTAAAATAACTGCTCGGCCATTAAAAGAATAGAAAATGAATGTATAATTTTACAACAAATAAAAGGATAAAATGGAATAAAAAAGCTCTTGATCACTACAAATATGGTAAGAAAAAAATGAAAAATAACAAGGATGAGGTGGAAAAATAGAAAGACACTGCAAACATAAGAATACAGAAGGATTGAAACAACAGATGAAAAAAAAAGTACCTTCTAGTGCTAAACAAAATTAAGTTGGCACAGCTTATACAAATACCAGGAAAAAAAAGCTTTGATGAATTAAGCTATCAGAGACAACAAGATGCCAAAGAATGTACAAACTACCACACAATTGCACTCATTTCACACACTAGCAAAGCAATGCTGAAAATTCTCCAAGCTAGGCCTCAACAGTATGTGAACCATGAACTTACAGATATTCAAGCTGGATTTAGAAAATGCAGAGGAACCAGAAATCAAATTGCCAACATTCACTGGATCTTTGACTGTGTAGATCACAACAAGCTGTGAAAAATTCTTCAAGAGATGGGGATACCAGGCCAGCTGACCTGCTTCCTGAGAAATCTGTATGCAGGTCAAGAAGCAACAGTTAGAACCAGACACGAAACAATGGACCGGATCCAAATTGGGAAAGGAGTGTATCAAGTCTGTATATTTTCATCCTGCTTATTTAACTTATATGCAGAGTACATCATGAGAAATGCCAGACTGTATGAAGCACAAGCTGGAGGCAAGATTGCAGGGAGAAATATCAATAGCCTCAGATATGCAGCTGACACCACCCTTATAGCAGAAAGCGAAGAGGAACTAAAGAGCCTCTTGATGAAAGTGAAAGAGAAGAGTGAAAAAGTTGGCTTAAAACTCAACATTCAGAAAACTAAGATCATGGCATCTGGTCCCATTGCTTCATGGCAAATACATGGGGAAACAATGGAAACAGTGAGTGATTTTATTTTCTTGGGCTCCAAAATCACTGCAGATGGTGACTGAAGCCATAAAATTAAAAGACACTTGTTCCTTGAAAGAAAAGCTATAACCAACCTATAAACAACATATTACAAAGCAGACAAAGGTCTGTCTAGTCAAAGCTATGGTTTTTCATGTAGTTGTGTATGGATGTGAGAGTGCTGAAGAATTGATGTTTTTGAACTGTGGTGCTGGAGAAGACTCTTGAGAGTTCCATGGACACCAAGGAGATCAAATCAATCAGTCATAAAGGAAATCAGTCCTGAATATTCACTGGAAGGACTGATGCTGAAGGTCCAATACTTTGACTATCTAATGTGAAGAGCTGACTCATTGGAGAAGACCCTGATGCTGGCAAAGAATGAAGGCAGGGAGAGAAGGGTTCAGTAGAGAATAAGATGATTGGATGACATCACTAACTTGATGGACATGAGTTTGAGCAAGCTCCAGGAGTTGGTGAAGGACAGGGAAGCCTGGCGTGCTGCAGTCCATGGGGACACAAACAGTCGGACACAACTGAGCAACTGAACTGAACTGATAAAATGACAAAATATTGAAATCACCTGGACAATTTAGCCTCAAAACATGTAAAGCGAAAACTGACAAAACTACGAGAACCAAATCACGGTGGGAGATTTGAGTATGTAGCTCTCAGTAATTGACTGAATAATAACAAGTCAAAAATCCAGAAGGGAAAGATTTGCTCAACTTGATCTTAACCTAACAGGCTTTATGACATATTTCCTTGACTCTAAGAAGTCAATGACTGTAACACCTGCTATATTTGATGGGTCATTAAGAAAAAAGAAAATGTCGACTATGACACAGTGATTCCTCATCACCTAGAATTGTTATTCCACATTTAAGCTCTTTTATATTTAATTATGTTATCCTTATGCATATATAAAAAGGAAAACATAAGAGAAATAAATTGAATAAGGTATTTTCAATCATCTTTGAGAATTCTTTTCTTTGGAATCTATTCAAGATTCAGAATCATCAATGGTCATGTGTCTTCACATACTTATAATCTCGCTTGGAGATTCCTAAGAAAGAGCTTCATTACTATCTACCCAGTGATACTGTCTCTGAGGCTCTGCTGCTTGATCTTACCTGAAAGTGACAATGGAATATTTTTAGACAGAAATGGGATACACATTATATCCCCTAAATGGTCTTTAAAATACTTGTCTATAGAAAGTTCAGTTCAGTTCAGTTCAGTCGCTCAATCGTGTCTGACTCTTTGCTACCCGATGGACTGCAGCACACCAGTCCTCCCTGTCCATCACCAAATCCCAGAGCTTACTCAAACTCATGTCCGTTGAGTTGGTGATTGCCATCCAACCATCTCATCCTCTGTGATCCCATTGTCCTCCCACCCTCAATCTTTGCCAGCATCAGGGTCTTTTCCAATGAGTTGGTTCTTCACTTCAGGTGGCCAAAGTATTGGCGCTTCAGCTTTAGCATCAGTCCTTCCACTGAATATTCAGGGTTCATCTCCTTTGCGATGTACTGGTTTGGTCTCCTTGCTGTCCAGGTAACTCTCAAGAGTCTTCTCCAGCACCACAGTTCAAAAGCATCAGTTCTTCGGTGCTCAGCCTTCTGTGGACTTCCCTGGTGGCTCAGATGGTAGACTTCACATGTAATCCAGGAGATATGGGTTCAATCCCTGGGCTGGGAAGATTTCCTGTAGAAGGAAATGGAAACCCACTCCAGTATTCTTGCCTCAAGAATTCCATGGACAGAGGAGCCTGGTGGACTGCAGTCCATATGGTCGAAAAGAGTTGGACATGACTGTATGACTATCACTTTCACAGACTTCTTTATGATCCAACTCTTATATCTATACACGACTACTGGAAAAACCATAGCTTTGACTATACAACTATTTGTCAGCAAAGTGATGTTTCTGTTTTTTAATACACTGTCCAGTTTTGTCACAGCTTTTCTTCTAAGGAGCAAGCTTATTTTAATTTTGTGACTGCAGTCACTATCCGCAGTGATTTTGGAGCCCAAGAAAACTAAATCTGTCACTGTTTCCACTTTTTTCCCCAACTATATGCCATAAAGTGATGGGACTGGATGCCATGATCTTAGTTTTGAATGTTGAGTTTTAAGCTAGCTTTGCTACTACATATATACACACATTGATGCAGGCACAGCAATGACAGTACCATCACAGATTGTCACTTATTCTTCTTTGATTATTAAAGTACACTCTAGTTTTCACAAAATTGAGATGTGGAAAACACATGGCTAAAAATCATTGAAATGCAGCAAAACACTTCACCCAGCAATTTCACAGTATACAATATTTTTCAGCACATGCAAAAAATTTACAAAAATTGGCCACATAGTGTCTCAACACATTGTAATGGATAATTTATATAGTGTTTTCTCTGATCACAGTACTATTATGTTTGAAATCTATACCAAAAGGAAAGCTAAAATAATCCCATATATTTGAGAATAAAATTATACTTCTAAGTAACCAATAGGTCAAATAAAATATTACAATGGCTGAAATACTTTAAAAGGAACTTAAAAATTTTTCATTTTAAACAAATATACTGTACTAGGCAGGAAGGAAAAATAAAATTGGAAAAATAACAGAAAAGTAATCCCGAAGAAAATAGGAAGAGGGAAATGAAGGTAAGAACAGATATTAATGAAATAGCAAACAAATATGCTAAAGAGATGAGTGATGCACATCTGGTTCTTTGAGTAGGTAAACCTCTAACGAGAAGGATCAAAGATGAACGCCTCCTGGGGCCTGCATTTGAGAGTATGTTGCTGAGATGTCTGCCTCCAGGGAAAGAGGTTAGTCCATTCTGTCACTTTCATGTCACTTTCTTAACTCACAGAGAGATTTTGTTTTCCCTGAGATGTCCTTAACCTTGCTTTTGTCGCCCCTGGGGCTCTGCCTCAGGAATGGGGATAGTCAGAACCCTGCACAGGCTTTGCATCACTGATCTCAAAGAGTGGACACTGGCCAGGAGCTTCAGCACTATCTGTAGGTTTGTTAGAAATGCAGAGTCTCAACCCTAGCTCCAAACTCACTGACGCAGAATCTGCCTTGGAGCGAGATCCTCAGAAGATTCTATGCACAATCAGGTCTGAGGAATGCTGGCCTCAAAAGATCATATGAAAGGACGCTTATTGTCACCTGACCGTCAGGTAGACTCAAGCAGGTAGTCCCTGCAGCCCCTAATCTCCACCCAATGAAGATCATGAAATTGATTCCCATCCCCACTTCCTTCTCCTTATTTCAACTTGCAGTACTGGAAGATCTGTTTCCTTGTTCTTTTCTTTCTTTCTTTCTTTTTAAAAAATATATTAATTGGCTAATCTGAGAAGATTTGGAAACAGAAAATGCCATTTTCTCACATGCTATCAGATAACTTCATTTAGTTGTATTGGTACCTCTAGCACAGAAACCCCTCCCTGTGGGACGGATAAGTAATCTTAACACTGACTGCATTGCCTCAAAAGGCAAGTGGGCCCACATCAAGCTCCGAGATGAACAAACAAAAAAGACCAAAGGAAGTTAAAAGAGGAAGAGAGAAAGCAGGTCACATACCCTCCCAGACAGGCTGGTCAATCACCCCTAACAAGAGGGATGCAATAGCAGTTGGGCATGTTGGCTTGTGGGTTGTCATGCTATCATCCTGGGTAGCTTCTTGAGCTCCTGCAGACTTTTCTACCAGAAAACTGTCTGAGCATCACCTTCAGTGTGGGGTAAAGAACAACTCTTTTTAACAATCAATTTTTTTTTTTTTTGTCTTTTGGAAATTTATTATGGATATTCTGTCTCCTTTTTTGGATAGGTTTGAGTGGGTTATACTAGAGCATAATTTCATAGAAACATTTGCATATATCTCTTTTCAGAGTATGAATTACTTTAGGTCAGGGAAGCAGCTGAGTTTTGTCTGAGGAGAGGTTCCATTGATGATAGAGGAATAGAAAGCAAATGCAAATTTGCATCCTCTCAGGGTTGGCTTAGGGATTCTTGCAAGTTTTATTATAGACTCTACATACATTGGGTATCATATACACCAAAGGGTGTTCAGTATCAGGGCCCAGGAGATATTCATGTGTGTATGTGTGTGCTCAGTTGTGTGCAACTCTTTGTGACGTTATGAACAAATAACTTGCCGGGCTTCTCTGCCCATGAGATTTTTCCAGGTGAGGATACTGGAGTGGGTTGACATTTCCTCCTCTAGGGGATCTTCTCAATCCAGGGATCAAACCCACGTCTCCTGCGTCTCCTGCATTGGCAGTTAGATTCTTTACAACTGAACCACTGGGGTTCAGCACTGTACAAGTCAGGATTAAGCAGGATATGGTTTACCTGTAGAATCCGTGGGAACAGTGGAACCACAGTGAACAGGCAACAGCTATGTGTTCATGGAGTCTTCCATGAATGCATGGAAGATGAAGAGACTTCAACCTGTGGGAACATTGCTTAAACTAGCCACGAGGTCCAAAGCAATTCCTGTCCTGTTAGAATGCCAGGACGGCTTTCTCTCTTTTAGTTAGCTTACGTTTTTAAAAGAGTCGACATGCCAAATTCCCCCCAGTGTGGAATCTTTTGACCCTTTAAAGTTCTACAGTGGTAATTTGAGCACTTCTGTGACTTATTTTCAGTACTCCTAAAGCTTAATAAGGAAGCCAGACATTTACAGTAGTAAGTCCACAGAGGCTAGCTGGGATGGCCTGTTTCTTTCTTTTCACAAGCCTGGGATCTAGCTCACTTAATGCTGTTTTTATCTTGGTTTACTGCTGTGAGTTATCATTTTTGCTGTTACTGAGCTTTATTTGTAGAATTTATTCATTTTTCCTTAATGAAAGCAATCAGGTTAGTATAATGCTTGAAGTTTCCATGGGTATAAATATTACCGTAGGACCCCTTGGTGACTAGAAAGAGCTACTGGCCCAAATAACTGCTCCTCTCTTGGCCATCATAGTTCCTAAATCTAGAGAAAAATCTGATCAGATTAGGAAGTCCTGGTCTGGAAGTCATGCATCTGCTTCCAAACAACTTGAGGAACATGTTCTCATAAAACTTTAAGGGGCAGATTATTACTCATGTTTTTTTCTATGTTTGTGGTCAAGGATTTTTTTTTTTAACTCTGATTACAGAACCTGAGGAAGATAGCATAGAAAAATTAACTATCAAGTGATTTTACTTTATGACTTGTGGTGCAAAAAATCTTAAATATATATTATCAGATATAGCATATTTAAACAAAAAATATAACAAACCATGATGAAGTAAGTTTACTCTAAGACAGTGCAACCTTGAGAATTTCTACAAATATAATTTATGTCACTAATTTGTCACAAAAATAGAAAAAAATAGGATCACATCTGTAGAAAGCAAGAGGCATTTTGCAATGTTTCGGATTTTTTAAAAATAGGACCATTTTAGTACACTAAGAATGAGTTAAAATGTCCTTAATAAAGAGTATTTATAAAAACTAAAGATGAATATTGTACTTAATCATCTTTATCACTCTGAACATTCATTAATTCAACAAACATTACCTGAGAATGTTCTGGGCACTTGATACCTCTCTCTGGATTTGTGAGCCCCATGGACACATACATAAAAGCAATGGTTTGCCTTGAAGTTGCTGGGAAATTCTTAGATGCCTTAATGCCACCAGCCATGGGACTTTTAAGCCTCTCTCCCTTCCTCCACCACCTTTAGATAAATTGCACACATCAGAAATGGTGCATTTCACAGTCTCACATTTGTATAAGGTTACTTCCCCTGCTCTGCAACTAACCTACAATATATTCCCAGCTTGCTGAGAATTTTTATTGTGAATGAGCGTTAAATTTTGTTAAATGTTTTTTCTGCCTCTAGATTTGCTTGTATCCAAGCAATGTGGTAAATTACATCGATAGCTTTTAAAAACATAAACCAATCTCAACTTTCATGTGTGTGTGTGTTCACTCCGTAATGTCCAATTCTTCAAGGCCCTATGGACTGTAGCTCACCATCTTTCTGTCCATGGAATTTTCCAGGCAAGAATATTGAAGTGGGTTGCCATTTCCTCTTCCAGGGGCTCTTACTGCCCCAGGGATCAAAGCCACATCTCCTGTGTCTCCTGCATTGGCAGGAGAATTCTTCACCACTGTGCCACTGTGGAAGCCCCTAACTTTCTAGGATAACACCTCTTTAGTCAAAATGTGTCTAGGTTTGATTTGCTGACATTTTTGCGAAGGATTTTTATGTCTATGCTCATGAGGGATGTTTATATCTGTAATTCTCTCACAATGTCTTTGTTTAGTTTTGTATCAAGGTTATGTTGACCTCATAAAGTCACTCTCTCTTCCTCCTGAAGTATTCTCTCTGTTCTATTTTCTGGAGAAAATAGTTTTCAGATTCTGCCTGTGTCATTTCCCCTATGTTTGAAGGAGAACTCTTTATTATTTCTTACATCACAGTTCTGTTGAAGACACTTTTTTTTCTCTAAAAATGCCATTTTTATTTTTGGAGACTGTATCAGTCAAAGTTTAACCAGAGAAGCAGAGTCAGTCCTTCTGGAAGCTTCTCTCCCTACTGGTTCCTCAGGAGACTGGCGGCTACATCAGGATCATGATAATGAAGGGACACACGGATGTAGAGGAGGCTGTGCCTGACTGAGTGACACTCAAGTCTCCCTACATCCTCACTTCCACAAATCAGTTCACTTCAATGTTCCTCCTTGATGTCTGTTTCTTTGTATTCATCACTGAAGATTTTTCACTCTCTTGGGTTGATCGCTGGGTGTGCTCCCTAGCCTAGACTTCCCAAATAAATTTTATTTTATTTTTTTTTGCTACATGTGGTCTTTGTTGCTATGCACGGGGTTTCTCTCATTGCCGTGCACGGGCTTCTCTGCGGTGGCCTCTCTTGTTGCGGAACACGGGCTCTAGAGCATGCAGGCTTCAGGACTGTGGCTCATGGGCTAGAGAGCACAGGCCTTGCAGTTGTGGTACACTGGTTTAGTTGCCCCACCACATGTGGGATCTTCCAGGACCAGGGATGGAACCCCTTTCCCCTGCATTGGCAGAGGGATTCTTAACCACTGGGCCACCAGGGAAATCTAAAAGTAGTCTTTATTTCAAACATTGTACTATTCTAGATCACTGTCCCTGTAAGCTGGAAAAATAGGAAATCTTTTCCAGACTTTGTTTTGTAGTTTTGCCTACTGAATTATTGGAGAAAAGGTAAAATGTGGTGCCTTATTTTATGTTTGTTCAGATTCCTAGAAAAGGGAGCTTTAAAGGTTTGAAAAGCAAATTGAGGTATAGAGTTCCTCATTCAGAACTCAGAGGCTCAAGATATTCATGGATGAAATACAAGGTCATTTTATTTCTTAGCTGGGCATTCTGTGACAGGTGGGAATCATCTCTTTGGGAACATAAGTCAATACTAAACTGAAACCGTCCCTTCGATATATAGGTTCGGCATTCCTATATAAGAATTCTCATCAGTCTTTTTACACGAGCCTCAAAACACTTCAGACAGAGGAAGTGTAGCTTCTTTGATTTGAAAAGCAGGTCCATAGCTCTTTTTTTTTTTTTTCTTTCCACAGCGAACTGCAGAGAAAGAAATAGCTTCCTCTACTCAGCTGCTCACTTTGTCTCTTCCCCCTTTAATTCCCTTGTGGCTCTCAATGTGGTCTTTTGGGGTTTCCCTAAGAGTGCCTGTGTCACATATGAAGTAAAAGTTGGAGTCTCCTTCCTTCCTGGGGGTCTGAATTTAATCTTTCCTGGATGATTCAACTGATGTAATTGTCTGATACTTCGGTGTGTTAAGTCGCTTCAGTCTTCAGCTCTTTGAGATGAACTGTAGCCCGCCAGGCTTCTCTGTCCATGGGGTTCTCTAGACAAGAATACTGCAGTCAGTTGCCATGACCTCCTCCAGGGGATCTTCAAGACCCAGGGATCGAACCTGCATTTCTTATGTCTCCTGCATTGGCAAGCAGGTTCTTTACCACCTGTGCCACTTTTGGGGCCCCCGGTAAATGTTGCTGCCTGATATTTACACCCTTATGTGGTTCCCTCCCCTTGAATCTGGTGTCTTTGTAACTCAACTAAGAAAATGAGGCAGAAGTGACACTTTGTGAGGTCCAGGCCTTAGTCTTAAGAAATTCTGGCAGCTTTCATTTTTAGATTCTTAAGGAAATGAGCATCCCTATACCCTAATAAGCCTACCCTGTCTACAAGGAGGTGCCACAAGGAGGATGGAGGTCAATAGCTCTGGCAGAACTCCCAGTCAACAGCCAGCTCTGACCGATCATCTTGAAGTGGATTTTCCAGCCTCCATTCTAGCTGTCCTCCTGATGTCGCAGGGAGGAGAGTGTTGTCTGCAACCATACACAAATTGCAGAATCATGAACAAGTCAATGGTTGCTGATATTTAAATCACTTAAGTAACTTTAAAATGAGCAATAGGAGCATGAAAGTTAAACTGTGCTGAGATTGCATCAACCTTAGAAAGAATGCTCTGAAGTGCATGTAAGTATATGAAATATATATGTACATATATATGAATGAATATATGAGTATATGAACTAGATATATAAACACATACGATGTATAAGGAAGTCCTTACAATTCATTTCTTGTGGTTTTTCTCCTCTGGGCTTTACTAGAAGCTCATCTATTATTTCTTGCTGATGTTGAAGTTTATAAAATGGACCTTTGAGTCTTTGGAAGAGCTAGTAAGTAGGTATGAATGAGGGGATCAGATGAGTGTAAGAAGAAAGCAGCACGACGGATGATTGGTTCTGAAAAATGGAAAGATGAATTTTTAGTGTTAATGAGCACAAGGGAGTAAGGAAGAGCCTTAAAAAGATTCATTCAGATATAAATGCTATTAGTTAACAGCAAAAACTTATGAATAAGCTATTAAACACCTGTACATTGGCTATTTAACATGATAATCTAGGAAATAAAAGATCAGTTATAAAATTTATTTCAGGATATGTGGAGTTAGGAATAATTTTTTAAAATGCTTCAAAATTAATTTTATTGAAATTCTCAATAAATGACTAGATATAATTTTATGTAGTTAGAAGTTTGAGGGTTTTCCTTACCCTCATAAATCTCTTTAGGATATTTTTAATTAAAACATACTTAGTGGTTGATTAGTCTAAATAATTATGCTCTGATGAAAACCACTGATAAATGCTTTCTCCATTGGCAATCCTGTGGTGTATAGAGGTCCCTCTTGGAATTCTCTGTATATTTCAACTCTCAATTATGGTGGAAACATTATCTATGAAAATTGTTAATTCTCTATGACAAACATTCCACCATCATGAGGATTTAAGAGCTTAATTGTTTTAGAAAGGGAAATGTGAGCCATTTTCCTTATTTCTTCATCAATATGCAAATGGCCCATTAAACATAAGTAGATCAAAGTTTGGGTCAGTAAAGAGCCAGATGTGTGCTACATGAATTTTGGGCAATTAGGTCACAAATAGGGCTAAATTACCTCTTCTGAAAGTTTTTAATACCTTTAATAGTGCTTCAGCTGTAGACTCCACATTTGTCTTCTGTACATGGGAAACGCACTTGTGGCTAAGAACCTTTCAGTCTTAACTTTTACCCAAGTGGAAGTGAAAATGTAGACCTCAGTAATTCCTTAAACAAAGAGTGTATTGCTTATTGTGTGCAAGACCCTGCCTTAGAGTCTTAAGCTCCTTCAGTAACTTACCATCTAGCTCTTATTAACATTTACCCTGATTCCTGCCAGTGATATCGTGATCTATTTAAAATGATAAAAATCTTGCAATTCATATACATATAACCACATTCCACAGATTATCGTGTCAAGTGTACAGTCATCAGCTGGATTTCCCCCTTTTCTTTTAAAATATTTCAAACTTGCAGGAGGGTGAAATAATTGTCAGGAACATCTGTAAAGTTTCCTCCAAACTCACCAGTTGTTAATATTTTGCCACATTTACTTTTTCTCTCTCGCTTTTCTGTACACACACAGACACACATGCACATACTTCTGTTAAACCATTTGAAAATAAGCTACAGCTATCAACTGTACTTCAACATTATTGTGCTTTAACATTAATAATCTTCATTAGGTTTTTTTAAAAATTCAGAGTGCAATCAAAGATCATGCATTCCATTTGGTTATTATGACTGTTTAGTCAACTTCAGTTTAAGACAATCCATCTACTTTTATTTGCTTTTCATGACTTTGGCATTTTTGAAGAGTCTAGGCCACTGTCTTATAGAATATCCCACTATCTGAATTTGTAAATTGTTTCTCTTCATTAGTTTTATGTTTAACTTCTTTAACAAGAAAACGCTTGGTGATGTAGAAAGCTTCCTTTTACATCATTTGTTGTCCAGTGATGGATGATGCTGACTTTGATCTCTTCTTGAAGGTGGATCCTTTTATTTTTTGTAATTAATTAATAACCTGTGTAGTGATGCTTTGAGGTTGGGTTCCTCACATCTCTTCACCTGATTACTTTAGGATTCATTGGTAAGCCTTGCCTAAATAGTCATTAACTTGATAGTAGCAAAATTGAATTTTTGAGTTCCTTCCATCTTTATTATAATAATATTATTCTAAGTAGAACAGTTTCTTCCCATTTTAAAGATATTGCTAAGGACTTTTTCATTAATGTATTATAACTCTTTTTAAAAAAAATGCAAAAAAAATAAAAAAAATAAAAAAATGCTCAAATTGTCCAAGTACAGTCAGTGTGAATCCCTTTAAGTGAACACTTGTGTCCTTTTCATATGTCCCCATCAGTTTGTTTAAGTACTTGCTTTCTGGTATAATAAGGTGCTCCTAGCTTACCTTGTATTTGTATCCTATGGTTAGACATCGAAGTTTCTTTCATCATTAGCTACTACCAATCATGGCACAATGAATAACTTGTATGGATATGAACTAATTTATAGCTACGGTATGGTACCTGTAAAGAAGACACTATTGTATCCTCTACTCTGTTCTCATGACATTTTGGACATCAGATATGTGTTTTCTCCCACACCAAGTAATTCTTGTCATAATCCATGTGTGGGCTGGAAAAGAATTCCCATGTACAAGTCATAATGAAAGAGAATAAAGTTTATTAGAGTAGGGTAATGGAGAAGGCAATGACACCCCACTCCAGTACTCTTGCCTGGAAAATCCCATGGATGGAGGAGCCTGGTAGGCTGCAGTCCATGCGGTTGCTAACAGTCAGACAAGACTGAGCGACTTCACTTTCTCTTTTCACTTTCAGGCCTTGGAGAAGGAAATGGCAACCCACTCCAGTGCTCTTGCCTGAGAATCCCAGGGGCGGGGAAGCCTGGTGGGCTGCCGCTTATGGGGTCGCACAGAGTCAGATACGACTGAAGCAACTTAGCAGCAGCAGAGTCGGGAAAGAAGGGTTGCTGCCACTATAACAGGCCAGGTTACTGACAGGGAGAGCCAAACTTGAACATGGGTCCTTGGATTGTTTTTATAGCCAGGGGACAAGAAGTACGCTAGAGGCCTTGTGAGTCATTTGCTGATTGGGTGAGGTATTAGGCTGGAGAAGTGTAAGGAAATACCTTTTCCTTAAACGGGGTCGGAGGAGAGACGGGCTATACTATTCAGGAGGGTCCAAAAATTTCTCAATGGTTACAATATGTGGGGGAAGGGTGATAAGAGTCTTTTTTGTTGTTGTTGTTCCTGCATTCCAAGACCCTTCTTTTTCACCTTGTTTTTTTTCATCCTTGGGGCACCACAGTTCTCCAATTCTAGGAAGACACCAACTGGGTGTCCTACAATTTAACTCAAATCTGACATGATCTACATGGAGATGGTGTCAGTTTCCACAAGTGAAGGCCCAGTCTCACGAGGCTTCATATCTTCAGATGAAAATAACAAATCCAGGTGGCCACTTGTGCTTTTGACAGACTTGACTATAAGTTCAAGGTGTCCACAACTCCTTTCTCAATTCGATAATTTGCTAGAATGTTTCACAGGACTCAGGAAAATAG